>NC_091181.1:29378528-29753528 GCF_040958095.1 Procambarus clarkii
CCACCGACCAGTATATACGACCCGGGGGAGACCAACGACCAGTATATACGACCTGGGGGAGACCAACGACCAGTATATACGACCCGGGGGAGACCAACGACCAGTATATACGACCTGGGGGAGACCAACGACCAGTATATACGACCCGGGGGAGACCAACGACCAGTATATACGACCTGGGGGAGACCAACGACCAGTATATACGACCCGGGGGAGACCAACGACCAGTATATACGACCCGGGGGAGACCAACGACCAGTATATACGACCCGGGGGAGACCAACGACCAGTATATACGACCCGGGGGAGACCAACGACCAGTATATACGACCCGGGGGAGACCAACGACCAGTATATACGACCCAGGAGGAGACCAACGACCGCTCCTGCCGATAGCGAAGCTCCCACAGCGAGGGTGAATAAAGCAAACTGATTTTCTCTAACGTAATATGCAAATCTCATCGTAAACTTAAAACACACATCAATTTTTTAATAAGTATAAATTTGCAAACTTAAATTTCGGGCGTAAAGCCTCTCATATACACACACTCATATATATAAATTTGCATTAAAAATGTGGGTGTGCGAGAGCGGTGCAACAGAGAGGTTCTTGTAGATCAGCGAGATTATTGCGCAGTTTTTTCTCTCTTTTTCTGGCTAAATATGGGAGTCCCCCGCCGCCGAGGCGACAGCTTTAAGCCAGACTTCTGCAGGAGGAAAGGGGCAGGTTCTTCAGGCTTGAGTGCCAGCGAGGGCGTCTCCTCCTCCTCCTGGTCGTCGGAGCAAAACCTCTTCCGCACCTTTTTACGTAATCGTGTGTGTGTGTGTGTGTGTCATTAACTAAGGGTTCCTCAGGTGCTCCTGACGGAGGAGCACCTGAGGCTCCTCCGTCAGACAGGCAACTAAGATGGGGAAGGCTCAGAGGGGCGCCTCCTGACTGGTCCTTCAGCTCAGAGACTTCTTACCCAGGAGTCAGAACCAGACAATTACACAAAGGGGTAAAGCTGCAAGGTGGGGCCCAGGAGTTGAACCACAGCTGCACCAAGCACCATTGATGAACTCACAAGTTAATCTTGGGGGGAGGGGGGATCCAAGGTGTTCAACGGTTCCTCAAGGTGTTTTATGATGCTCTAATGCTCTCTAAGGTACTCCAAGGTGTTCTAGGATGTTCCAAGGTATTCTAGGATGTTCCTAGGTGTCCTAGGATGTTCCAAGGTGTTCAAGGATGTTCCAAGGAGTTCTAGGATGTTCCAAGGTGTTCTAGGATGTTCCAAGGTGTTCAAGGATGTTCCAAGGTGTTCTAGGATGTTCCAAGGTGTCCTAGGATGTTCCAAGGTGTTCAAGGATGTTCCAAGGTGTTCTAGGATGTTCCAAGGTGTCCTAGGATGTTCCAAGGTGTTCAAGGATGTTCCAAGGTGTTCTAGGATGTTCCAAGGTGTCCTAGGATGTTCCAAGGTGTTCTAGGATGTTCCAAGGTGTCCTAGGATGTTCCAAGGTGTTCTAGGATGTTCCAAGGTGTTCTAGGATGTTCCAAGGTGTCCTAGGATGTTCCAAGGTGTTCTAGGATGTTCCAAGGTGTTCAAGGATGTTCCAAGGTGTTCTAGGATGTTCCAAGGTGTCCTAGGATGTTCCAAGGTGTTCTAGGATGTTCCAAGGTGTCCTAGGATGTTCCAAGGTGTTCAAGGATGTTCCAAGGTGTTCTAGGATGTTCCAAGGTGTCCTAGGATGTTCCAAGGTGTTCAAGGATGTTCCAAGGTGTTCAAGGATGTTCCAAGGAGTTCTAGGATGTTCCAAGGTGTTCTAGGATGTTCCAAGGTGTTCAAGGATGTTCCAAGGTGTTCTAGGATGTTCCAAGGTGTCCTAGGATGTTCCAAGGTGTTCAAGGATGTTCCAAGGTGTCCTAGGATGTTCCAAGGTGTTCTAGGATGTTCCAAGGTGTCCTAGGATGTTCCAAGGTGTTCAAGGATGTTCCAAGGTGTTCTAGGATGTTCCAAGGTGTTCTAGGATGTTCCAAGGTGTCCTAGGATGTTCCAAGGTGTCCTAGGATGTTCCAAGGTGTTCAAGGATGTTCCAAGGTGTCCTAGGATGTTCCAAGGTGTTCAAGGATGTTCCAAGGTGTTCTAGGATGTTCCAAGGTGTCCTAGGATGTTCCAAGGTGTCCTAGGATGTTCCAAGGTGTCCTAGGATGTTCCAAGGTGTCCTAGGATGGTCCAAGGTGTCCTAGGATGTTCCAAGGTGTCCTAGGATGTTCCAAGGTGTCCTAGGATGTTCCAAGGTGTCCTAGGATGTTCCAAGGTGTCCTAGGATGGTCCAAGGTGTCCTAGGATGGTCCAAGGTGTTCTAGGATGTTCCAAGGTGTCCTAGGATGGTCCAAGGTGTCCTAGGATGGTCCAAGGTGTCCTAGGATGGTCCAAGGTGTCCTAGGATGGTCCAAGGTGTCCTAGGATGGTCCAAGGTGTCCTAGGATGGTCCAAGGTGTCCTAGGATGTTCCAAGGTGTTCTAGGATGTTCCAAGGTGTCCTAGGATGATCCAAGGTGTCCTAGGATGGTCCAAGGTGTCCTAGGATGCTTTAATGTATTCTGGAGTGCACTAAAGTATTACAAAGTAATCCAATGAGTTCTATGGTGCGTTAATGTGCTCTAAAGTGCTCTAGGGTGCTCCAATGTGGTCTAGGGTGCTCTAAGACGTTATTGAGTTCTCAAAGGTATTCTAAGGTGCTCTAAAAAGCTCTTCAGTGGAAGGCAACCGAGTGTTTCAAGAACTGCAGGTTTAATATCTCATCATGACCAGTTTGTAGCACAGGGACGATAACGAACCCTCCGCCTTCAACTGCTTCCATCATTATGAGAGAGAGAGAGAGAGAGAGAGAGAGAGAGAGAGAGAGAGAGAGAGAGAGAGAGAGAGAGAGAGAGAGAGAGAGGGCAGCAGAAGTAATGTACAGCAACAAGAGCAGCAGCAGCAACAGCAACAACAAGAGCAGCAGCAGCAGCAGCAACAACAAGAGCAGCAGCAGCAGCAGCAACAACAAGAGCAGCAGCAGCAACAAGAGCAGCAGCAGCAGCAGCAACAACAAGAGCAGCAGCAGCAGCAGCAACAACAAGAGCAGCAGCAGCAACAAGAGCAGCAGCAGCAGCAGCAACAACAAGAGCAGCAGCAGCAACAAGAGCAGCAGCAGCAACAGCAGCGGCAACAAGAGCAGCAGCAGCAGCAGCAGCAACAACAAGAGCAGCAGCAGCAACAAGAGCAGCAGCAGCAGCAGCAGCAACAAGAGCAGCAGCAGCAGCAGCAGCAGCAGCAGCAACAAGAGCAGCAGCAGCAGCAGCAGCAGCAGCAGCAACAAGAGCAGCAGCAGCAGCAGCAGCAGCAGCAGCAGCAGCTGCAGCAGCAGCAACAAGAGCAGCAGCAGCAGCAGCAACAAGAGCAGCAGCAGCAGCAGCAGCAGCAGCAGCAGCAGCAGCAGCAGCAGCAGCAGGGTGAAGAGTATTATCATGAGAATGGTCATGAAGGTGACAGGAGCCAGCGGGCGCCTCTCACATGGTGTGTCTGGCGACTCTCAACCTTATCTTGCTGACACCTCTCCTCCACCTGGGTGTGGGGCCTCCCCCCCCCCCCCCCCCAACACCCCCCCCCAACACCCCCCCCCCCATACACTCTCCTCTATAACCACCAATATTACTGTCACCACCATTACCACCACCACAACCATCACCACTATCACCACTGCCACCATGGAGACCTGAGCATCTACACCGCTATAGCCCCAACACACACCAGAGGCACACAAACAAACAGGATAACATCGGCGGCATATGGGACGCTGGCAAATATTAAAACATCATTTAGAAACCTAAATCAGGACTCCTTCAGCAGCACCGGCATGGAATTCGCTCCTTCTGAAGCATAAAGCTAAAATTGAAAAATTACAGAGTTGTATCAAGCTGGTGTCAGAGCTAAGAGAGCAAGGCTACGAGGATAGAAGGGGATATGATCACAACATGCAAGATATCGAAGGGAAACAGATAGCAAGGACAAGGATAACCTCTTCACATTGAGAGAAAGTAGGACAAGAGGACACAGGTGGAAGCTGGAAACGCAAATGAGCCGCAGGAATCCAAGGAAGTACCTTGGATGGGTAGTTAACAAGTGGAATACGCTGAAAAGAAGAAGGTATGGAAGCCACCTCCAGCCAGAGCTTTAAGGCCAGATTCGACAAATAATTTCAACGTTAAAATAGCAATGGGGAGCCGGTCGGCCGAGCGGACAGCACGCAGGACTTGTGATCCTGTGGTCCTGGGTTCGATCCCAGGCGCCGGCGAGAAACAATGAGCAGAGTTTCTTTCACCCTATGCCCCTGTTACCTAGCAGTAACCACTAACACCCCCCACTACCACTACCACCATCGTCCCCATCACCACCCTTATCGCCGCCACCACCACCACAACCACCACCACAACCATCACCACCACCACTACCACCACCACAACCACCATCACCACCACCACCATCACCATCACAACCACCACCACAACCACCACCATCACCACCATCACCATCACAACCATCACCACCACCACCATCACCATCACCATCACAACCATCACCACCACCACCATCACCATCACAACCATCACCACCACCACCACTACCACTATTAACGTCACCATTGCCAATAACGCTACCAAATATCTTTTCCAATAACGGGGCGGTAAACTATCCAGCCCTTATGTCAGGCTTGACGATACACGAGGTATTGAGCTAGCCAGAACCAGTACCTGGCCAGAACCAGTACCTGGCCAGAACCAGTACCTGGCCAGAACCAGTACTGGCCAGAACCAGTACCTGGCCAGAACCAGTACCTGGCCAGAACCAGTACCTGGCCAGAACCAGTACCTGGCCAGAACCAGTACCTGGCCAGAACCAGTACCTGGCCAGAACCAGTACCTGGCCAGAACCAGTACTGGCCAGAACCAGTACCTGGCCAGAACCAGTACCTGGCCAGAACCAGTACCTGGCCAGAACCAGTACCTGACCAGAACCAGTACCTGGCCAGAACCAGTACCTGGCCAGAACCAGTACCTGGCCAGAACCAGTACCTGGCCAGAACCAGTACCTGGCCAGAACCAGTACTGGCCAGAACCAGTACCTGGCCAGAACCAGTACCTGGCCAGAACCAGTACCTGGCCAGAACCAGTACCTGGCCAGAACCAGTACTGGCCAGAACCAGTACCTGGCCAGAACCAGTACCTGGCCAGAACCAGTACCTGGCCAGAACCAGTACCTGGCCAGAACCAGTACTGGCCAGAACCAGTACCTGGCCAGAACCAGTACCTGGCCAGAACCAGTACCTGGCCAGAACCAGTACCTGGCCAGAACCAGTACCTGGCCAGAACCAGTACCTGGCCAGAACCAGTACCTGGCCAGAACCAGTACCTGGCCAGAACCAGTACTTGGCCAGCCTCACCATTAATACAACACCAGCCTCACCATCAACACAACACCAGCCTCACCATCAATACAATGCCAGCCTCAATACTTTGTTGAAATTAGGAGACATACAATACTCTCTAACAGTTTACTGAGCCGAGGTAGACTCGTGTAGACTATATACCTGGCACAGTACCAGTCTGACCACAGCCCACCTGGTGAACTAGCAAATACACACACACACATTTTAAGGTGTGCGCGCACTCAACGCACTCAATGACTTCCGCGTCAATAATTCTGGGACATGGGCTGAACACAACACCTGTCGTTGCCCCACCAACAAACGCAACACCTGAGCACATCGCTTGGAAAAGATCATCAAGGCAAATAGGGGTAGGGGGAGGCTTTTGTCAAGCCGCCGGCTTTCTGTCCTCGTCGAAGCCACTAGGGTTAGTGGCCCTCGGGTAAATCAGACAGGGCTCAACATCCCAGCCCGGACGCCCAGAGACGAAGGAGCGAGTCGCAACCCATGGAGAGGAGTATAAGGGGAGAGGAGAGAGCAGTGGGGGACAGAAGAGAAAGAAAAAAGGGAGGAAATGATGGAATAGAAGAGAAAGAGTAGAGGGGAGGAGATATAGGAAGCAGCGGAGAAGAATGTCTCACTTGGCTATCAAAAATAGCTTCAGCATTTCCGGTGATGTGAAACAGAAGGTGAGGGCGGCGGCGGGTGGAAGCCCGCACGTGTTCCCGGTTCTCGGTCCGTGTTCCCGGTTCTCGGTCCGTGTTCCCAATTCTCGGTCCGTGTTCCCGGTTCTCGGTCCGTGTTCCCGGTTCTCGGTCCGTGTTCCCAATTCTCGGTCCGTGTTCCCGGTTCTCGGTCCGCGTTCCCGGTTCTCGGTGCGTGTTCCTGGTTCTCGGTGCGTGTTCCCGGTTCTCGGTGCGTGTTCCCGGTTCTCGGTGCGTGTTCCCGGTTCTCGGTCCGTGTTCCCAGTTCTCGGTCCGTGTTCCCGGTTCTCAGTCCGTGTTCCCAGTTCTCGGTCCGTGTTCCCGGTTCTCAGTCCGTGTTCCCGGTTCTCGGTCCGTGTTCCCGGTTCTCGGTGCGTGTTCCTGGTTCTCGGTGCGTGTTCCCGGTTCTCGGTCCGTGTTCCCAATTCTCGGTCCGTGTTCCCAATTCTCGGTCTGTGTTCCCGGTTCTCGGTTCGTGTTCCTGGTTCCCTTCACCCTCATAACTATAATATTAACGGAGTGCCCGTGGAGTCGCGTCACTCTAATATAGTGGATCCACAGGTATAAAAAATATATAAACAAATAGAATAAAATACTTGAAAATTGTGTATCTTGGAATCGAGGTCAATGATGCAAATCTCATCCGCCAAAAAATGCTTCTTGAGCGACTTACAAACATCTCGCAGACAACATCACTCGGGGAGAAAAGGTTAAGGCATTAACCTAAAATATGCTGGTAGCGTTTATATATTATGTTTATAATATATATTTATATATTACTCCTTTATAAGACCTATTGTTTGTTATGCCTCACATCTTGTTCATTTTTCTCCTGAACAATTACGTCTAGATGTAGTACAGAATGATGCCCTGCGCATCATTCTGAGTTGTCCTAGAACGATAGGAATTGTTAAAATGAGAAAGGAACTACCTTCCTCTATCAGAGAACTGGATGGGGTATCCGGTGGTGCCCGGGTCTCCCCGACACCCCCCCTCTCCATCTTTCCCTACACATACCCTCCTTATCTCTCTTCACTCCTCACTCTTCATGTCTCCTCCCACATCTGTGTAACACTCTTCAATACACAGTCTTCATCACTGTAAACATCTACACACTATCTTCACTCCCCACCACACACCCTCCCCCCACACCCTGCACAAATCCATCCCATGTCCTCGAGTAGGCATTCCCCCGTCTTCTCTCTCCCTCCCTGTCCACACACGGCCCTTTCTCTGTCTTCTCCCCCTCTCTGTCTACACACGACCCTTCCTCCGTCTCCCCCCTTCCTGTCCACACAAGGCCCTTTCTCTGTTTTCCCATCTCGCAAGATATATTAGTCTGCACCTGCCTGCACTGGCAGACCTTGAGTGCATTATGAGGATATCCTCAAGAACACGAGAGTCAATAAAGTGATTGCAAAGCTCCAGGTACCTCATATCCGCAGGTCTGAAGGGTCTAATTACTTTACATTTAATAAAGTAGTGTGCGAGATCATGCCCCAGTTCCTGCTCACAGAGTTTGCACCTGGAGTGTTCAGGATTGGGAGATCCGTCACCTGTAGCCACCTGCCACAGGTAACGGTAACCCAACCTGATCTAGGCAATCACTGTGTCGCATAATCTGGTGAACGTTTTGTGCTGCCCATAAACATAGGTTTTCAGATCTAAATAAATCATATATTTTTATATTGGTGCTTTCAGGTCGTTGGGAGTAAGTAATTCAGGTGAACCAACCCAAAACCACGACCCCCCCCCCCCAACACCACGAGACGCTTCGAGTGTTTGAACACCTCTTCTAAGGTTCACGCGTGGAATGAGATATCTTTTTAATGTAGTATGCCGAGGATTTGCACATTGCTATACTTCATGGCATGATTAGTTTATATATTAGTTATCCTTCAAATTTCTCCTCATTCTAATTTTGTGATTTAAATTGTGCCAATATGTCTGTAATGGTATAGTAGACTTTGCTTTTACAGTATATATCACCCTTCAAATTATATTGTAATGATTGGCATTAGATGTGGCGAATAAAGTTTCTGATTCGCACAAGACAGGATCGTTAAGAGCAATACAAGACGAGGCAATTGAACTTAACAGACATTTCCAACTATTTCGTTGTTTCACACAAAACGTATGTTTGTGTAAATCACAGGAAAATTGGTATTCCTTGAGAAACACCGAAGTCGTTCAATGGGATCAGACTTGCATCTCTGGTATTTCTTGTCTCAATGCACAAAAGTGATCCCAGTCTCTCCGTGACTGAGTTGTGACATTTATAAATAATCATGACGGTTCAATGACCTCATGTTCCTGCGATGGTTGTTGTCTCAGCTGACTAACACGGTGTACTCACCTATTTGTGCTTGCGGGGGTTGAGCTCTGGCTCTTTGGTCCCGCCTCTCCCTTCGTGTGTGGATGTGACCGCGTGGGCTCAGTCACCAGCGGACGCGAGAACTGCGAACGCGAGCTGTCCGTCCTCCTAATAGAGCGAGGCATTTTGACGTACACCCTGACGTATACTCTACCTGACCAAAAATTGTCGTACTAGAAAATGGTAGCTGCTCGCGGAAATTGACATAATGTCCTGTTTTCTGTTTTGGGTCCTCTGGTAGGTTAGGATAAGGCCAGTTTCGTACGACAGTTTCTTGACGTTGGGAAGCCTTCTGAGGACGGGCTGCAGGAGAATAGGGTGTGAGGTCCCCGCAGGAGGAGGCCAAAAGCCTTGACAACCATTTCCTCGTCGGGATGCCGATAGGATTTAGTCTCGGTAAAGATTACCTGCACTTATCATAGGATTTCCTAATCCCCAAATTGATCCCTCTCTTTATCTACCATGATGCAGTGTGTAGGAGGAGCTGCCCCACTCAACTACGTATTGACCCCTCTACATTGTACATAAATTTATTTATTTATTTATTTATTTATATACAAGAAGGTACATTGGGTTTGTGAGAATATACAGCAAGGTATTTACAATCTTGTAAAGCCACTAGTACGCTCAGCGTTTCGGACAGAACTTTTCATCAACGTTTCACTGCATAACATTCACAGTATAACTGGTAATTTGTATTAGCTTCTGCGTTCGAGGATTTTTGAGAGGCATTAATGATAACCATAACGTTGTCACCTTTAAGCCAGGAGGCTTTAAGCTCTTCCCTCCTCCTCCAACATACCCCCTCACAGGGATTGTACCGTACGACACAGCAAGATATATATACGGCCGGCTCACTGTACCATATCTCCTAGTTGGACCTCACTGGACCCCCACCCGCCTGGCCCTTCTCGGAATAACTGGCGGCTGCACATATTTTACCTGGAATTTTCGCGATTGCGAGTTAAGATCCCCTAATATTACACATATTTTCTTTTACCTTGAGCATGGCAGAGGTCTGGGTAAATCCTTCACAAGGTTTGCTTCATTAAGGAAACTGGAGGGAGGACGGGTATGTTAAACAGGCAGACCTCGGAATGATGTCAGACTTATTCTCAGAGTTGAAATAACTGTGTCAATTCACATATTAGCATAAGATAATGACCGGATCAGTTCAAGACGAAAAAAATCCATCCAGCTTGAGGCGACGGAGATGCACACATACTCTACATTCCCGGCTGACATGAGAGGCCTACCGCAGGCCGACCTATACATTCCCGGCTGACGTGAGAGGCCTACCACAGGCCGACCTATACATTCCCGGCTGACGTGAGAGGCCTACCGCAGGCCGACCTATACATTCCCGGCTGACGTGAGAGGCCTACCACAGGCCGACCTATACATTCCCGGCTGACGTGAGAGGCCTACCACAGGCCGACCAACACATAAAATATATTTTCGTACCTTCCACAGTCTTCTGCTACCTTCAAAGACTCCCAATTTTTGGACTTATATCCAGCTTAGACTCCCATAAAACAGCATCTTACCATCATTCTTACTGAAGTTACGGTGGCTTTGGTCCACCTTAAAGGTGACACATGTCGTTGGAGCCGATTTAACGGCGTGACCGTCTTTCGTAAATGGATTACGACGAGCGCTAAGATTGCCCAACCTGCTTAAAGGGAAGTATCCGGAGAGCGCATTGAACCCTCCTGTTGCTGTCTTAAGGGTTCAAGGTCCACGCGCCAGCCTCCCTCGCAGTCTGTGAAGGCTCATGGGGCTGTCTGAGAGCCACAGACCAACAAGTCGCATTCTCTATTTAACTTGTTTTTCATTTTATTCAAATGGGGAGAAAATCTTGTTGTTATACCCAACACACAACTCTGTTATACCCGCCAACTGTCAATCAACTGGTGTACAGGTTCCTGAGCCTACTGGGCTCTATCATATCTACATTTGAAACTGTGTATGGAGTCAACCTCCACCACATCACTGCCTAGTGCATTTCACCTGTTAACTACTCTGACACTCACAAAAATTCTTTCTAAGGTTTCTATGGTTCATTTAGGCACTCAATTTCCACCTGTGTCCCCTAGTGCGTGTGCCTCTTATGTTAAATAAATTGTCTTTATCTACCCTATCAGTTCCTTTGAGAATATCGTATGTGGTGATCATGTCCCCCTAAGTCTTCTGTCTTCCAGCGACGTGAGCTCATACCCCTCAGTTCGGGTACTAGTCTGGTGGCAAACCTCTGAACCTTCCCCAATTTAGTCTTATGCTTGACGAGATGTAGAATCCATGCTGGAGCTGCATACTCCAGGACAGGTCTGACATATGTGGTATATATGGTTCTGAATTATTCCTTACACAAGTTTCTAAAGGTCGTCCTTATGTTGGCCAACCTGGCATATGCCGCTGATGTTATCCTCTTGATATGGGCTTCGGGGAACAGGTCTGGCGTGATATCAAACCCCCCCCCCCCCCCCCTCCAGGTCTTTCTCTCCAATTCTTGAAGAATTTCATTTCCCAAATGGCCTCCTGCTTCCTATACTTATCTATCTTCATTATAATGCACTTATTCGGGTTAAACTCTAGCAACCATTTGTTGGACCATTCCTTCAGTTTGTCCAGGACTTCTTGAAGCCTCATCCTGTCCTCCTCTATCTTAATCCGTCTCATAATTTTAGTATCATTAGCAAACATTAAAAGGAATGAGTCTACCCTCAGGAAGATCATTTACGTATATCAGAAACAGGATAGGTCAGAGTACAGAACCCTGTGGGACTCTGCTGGGGACTTCACGCCAATCTGAGGTCTCACCCGCTCACTGTAGCTCTCTGCTTCCTATTGCTTAGGTACTCCCTTATCCACTGGAGCGCCCTACCAGTTACTCTTGCCTGTTTCTCCAACTTATGCACCAGCCTCTTATGGGTTGCTGTGTCAAAGGCTTTCCTACAGTCAAAGAAAATGCAGTCTGCCCACCCTTCTCTTTCTTGCTTAATCTTTGTCACCTGATCGTAGAATTCTATGAAATCTGTGAGGCAAGATTTACCCTCCCTGAACCCATGTTGATGGGTTGTCACGAAGTCTCTTCTCTCCAGATGTGTTACTAGGTTTTTTCTCACAATCTTCTCCATCACCTTGCATGGTATACAAGTTAAGGACACTGGCCTGTAGTTCAGTGCCTCTTGCCTGTCACCCTTTTTGTATATTGGGACTACATTAGCCGTCTTCCATATTTCTGGTAGGTCTCCCGTCTCCAGTGACCTACTTTACACTATGGAGAGTGGCAAGCAAAGTGCTTCTGCACACTCTTTCAATACCAATAGATTTGTGTGTGTGTGTGTGTTTGTGTGTTTGTGTGTGTGTGTGTGTGTGTGTGTGTGTGTGTGTGTGTGTGTGTGTGTGTGTGTGTGTGTGTGTGTGTGTGTGTGTGTGTGTGTGTGTGTGTGTACTCACCTAATTGTGCTTGCGGGGGTTGAGCTCTGGCTCTTTGGTCCCGCCTCTCAACCGTCAAACAACAGGAGTACAGATTCCTGAGCCTATTGGGCTCTATCATATCTACACTTAAAACTGTGTATGGAGTCAGCCTCCACCACATCACTTCCTAATGCATTCCATTTGTCAACCACTCTGACACTAAAAAAGTTCTTTCTAATATCTGTGTGTATGTGCGTGTATGTGTGTGTATGTGTGTGTGTATGTGTGTATGTGTGTGTGTATGTGTGTATGTGTGTATGTGTGTGTGTGTGTGTGTGTGTGTGTGTGTGTGTGTGTGTGTGTGTGTGTGTGTGTGTGTGTGTGTGTGTGTGTGTGTGTGTGTGTGTGTGCGCGCGCGCGCGTGCACGTGCGTGCCACTACACAACAAGCCCAGATGAACATTCTCCGCAAGGAATGATAATGTTCCAAATTTCTAACAAAAAATTAACAAAATGGTGATAGTTTCTCCATGCAATTTCCAGCCAGGTAATAATACCGGTGGGAGCCTGAACAGGTGTGTGTGTGTGTGTGTGTGTGTGTGTGTGTGTGTGTGTGTGTGTGTGTGTGTGTGTGTGTGTGTGTGTGTGTGTGTGTGTGTGCCGCCCCTCCTCTTTAGCAGCCTGCAGGTGTCTCAATTACCGTGTTCCCGAGCCAGGTGTATGTTCAACCCCTCTACTGGTTTGTAAGAGAAAATCATATGGTACTTTCTGTGCCAGATGTGTTGTTATTATATAAAATATGATCATGGGTTTGCGGGTGTGTAAATGAGGACAGGTGTGTGTGTGTATGTGTGTGTGGCCTTCAGGCCCAATGTGTGATGATGTATTTTACTAATGGGTGCGCAGATGTCTATACAAGCGACGCTTCATGGCAGCTGTGTGATGAAGCAGGTGTGTGGCGAAGCAGGTCTGTTATGTGTGTGATTCATAACAGCGTCACAGGCTCACAACAGCCTCCCGGACTCACAACAGCCTCCCAGATTCACAACAGCCTTCCGGACTCACAACAGCCTCACAGACTCACAACAGCCTCACAGACTCACAACAGCCTCACAGACTCACAACAGCCTCCTGGACTCACAACAGCCTCACAGACTCACATCAGCCTCCCGGACTCACAACAGCCTCCTGGACTCACAACAGCCTCCCAGACACACAACAGCCTCACAGACTCACAACAGCCTCCCGGACTCACAACAGCCTCCCAGATTCACAACAGCCTTCCGGACTCACAACAGCCTCACAGACTCACAACAGCCTCCCAGACTCACAACAGCCTCCCTGACTCACAACAGCCTCCCAGACTCACAACAGCCTCCCAGACTCACAACAGCCTCCTGGACTCACAACAGCCTATCTGACTCACAACAGCCTCCCAGACTCACAACAGCCTCACAGACTCACAACAGCCTCCTGGACTCACAACAGCCTATCTGACTCACAACAGCCTCCCAGACTCACAACAGCCTCCCAGACTCACAACAGCCTCCCGGACTCACAACAGCCTCCCAGACTCACAACAGCCTCCCTGACTCACAACAGCCTCCCAGACTCACAACAGCCTCCTGGACTCACAACAGCCTATCTGACTCACAACAGCCTCCCTGACTCACAACAGCCTCCCAGACTCACAACAGCCTCACAGACTCACAACAGCCTCCTGGACTCACAACAGCCTCCCGGACTCACAACAGCCTCCCGGACTCACAACAGCCTCCCAGACTCACAACAGCCTCACAGACTCACAACAGCCTCCTGGACTCACAACAGCCTCCCGGACTCACAACAGCCTCCCGGACTCACAACAGCCTCCCAGACTCACAACAGCCTCCTGGACTCACAACAGCCTATCTGACTCACAACAGCCTCCCTGACTCACAACAGCCTCCCAGACTCACAACAGCCTCCCAGACTCACAACAGCCTCACAGACTCACAACAGCCTCCTGGACTCACAACAGCCTCCCGGACTCACAACAGCCTCCCAGACTCACAACAGCCTCACAGACTCACAACAGCCTCCTGGACTCACAACAGCCTCCCGGACTCACAACAGCCTCCCGGACTCACAACAGCCTCCCAGACTCACAACAGCCTCCTGGACTCACAACAGCCTCCCGGACTCACAACAGCCTCCCGGACTCACAACAGCCTCCCAGACTCACAACAGCCTCCCAGACTCACATCAGCCTCCCGGACTCACAACAGCCTCCCAGACACACAACAGCCTCACAGACTCACAACAGCCTATCTGACTCACAACAGCCTCCCTGACTCACAACAGCCTCCCAGACTCACAACAGCCTCCCTGACTCACAACAGCCTCCCAGACTCACAACAGCCTCCCGGACTCACAACAGCCTCCCAGACACACAACAGCCTCCTGGACTCACAACAGCCTATCTGACTCACAACAGCCTCCCAGACTCACAACAGCCTCCTGGACTCACAACAGCCTCTCAGACTCACAACAGCCTCCTGGACTCACAACAGCCTCCCGGACTCACAACAGCCTCCCAGACTCACAACAGCCTCCTGGACTCACAACAGCCTCTCAGACTCACAACAGCCTCCCGGACTCACAACAGCCTCCCGGACTCACAACAGCCTCCCAGACTCACAACAGCCTCCCGGACTCACAACAGCCTCTCGGACTCACAACAGCCTCCCAGACCCACAACAGCCTCCCGGACTCACAACAGCCTCTCGGACTCACAACAGCCTCTCGGACTCACAACAGCCTCCCAGACCCACAACAGCCTCCCGGACTCACAACAGCCTCCCAGACTCACAACAGCCTCCCAGACTCACAACAGCCTCCCGGACTCACAACAGCCTCCCAGACTCACAACAGCCTCCCAGACTCACAACAGCCTCCCGGACTCACAACAGCCTCCCGGACTCACAACAGCCTCCCGGACTCACAACAGCCTCCCGGACTCACAACAGCCTCCCGGACTCACAACAGCCTCCCGGACTCACAACAGCCTCCCAGACTCACAACAGCCTCCCAGACTCACAACAGCCTCCCGGACTCACAACAGCCTCTCAGACTCACAACAGCCTCCCGGACTCACAACAGCCTCCCGGACTCACAACAGCCTCCCAGACTCACAACAGCCTCCCAGACTCACAACAGCCTCCCGGACTCACAACAGCCTCCCAGACTCACAACAGCCTCCCGGACTCACAACAGCCTCCCGGACTCACAACAGACTCCCGGACTCACAACAGCCTCCCAGACTCACAACAGCCTCCCGGACTCACAACAGCCTCCCGGACTCACAACAGCCTCCCGGACTCACACTGGGGTCATTAACACAAGTGTCCCCTGGAAGCAGCCGGCCTCGGGCGAGGGAACACTGAATCAGTTCACCATTTTTTTGCTTCAATACATTTTTACGGTGAAAATTTCGGATGTCTTGGTGGGTGGAGGTGGGTGTGTGTGTGGGTGGGCCCCGAGGGTGGTGGTGGGCGGGTGTGTGTGTGGGGCCCCGAGGGTGGTGGTGGGTGGGGGGGCCGAGGGTGGTGGTGGGCGACAGACTAAAGATGCCATACACTGCACACCACCCTCAGCCTATTCTTCCTCCTCTTCTCTAATACAACTGTCACTCATTTTGTCGACCAGTGGCTGAGACGTTATAGTGTGTTAAGGAAAATTATCCAGGATGTGTGGCCATCCCTTTATTGTTACTCCATTACCACCACCAGCACCACCACCACCACCACCACCACTACCACCACCACCACCACCACCACCTCCAGCACCACCACCACCACCACCACCACCACTACCACCACCAGCACCACCACCACCAGCACCACCATCACCACCACCACCACCACCACTACCACCACCACCACCACCACCACCACCACCAGCACCCAACATAACCCCACACACCACCACCCAACATAACCCCACACCACCCAACATAACCCCACACCACCACCCAACATAACCACACACCACAACTTCCCTACCCTTGCTCTCCCTGTCACTTGACGCCACATACAAAAGTTACGGCAGCTAAAATGTGGACAAGTGTCGCCCCTTACAATTGGAATTCCTCGGGCCGGCCTCACCCTCTGTTTCTCTTCATTCATTTCCCTCTCCCGATGTCGTCACTTAATTAGCGCGAGACACAACTCTACACTTCTTCCAAGTCATGTGCCACCGTCTTGTCTGGTTCCCTTGTCTCCTCCACCGGCTGTGAAGGGCCAGTCGCGGCACTTTAGCTTCTCCTCTAGGTCTCTTACTCAGGTCTTAATGCTCCTCTCCCTCCTCTTGCTCCTGCTTCTCTTCTCTTTCATATGTTCCTTCTGTGTACTAGTCAAACATTCGCCTGTCACTGTCTTGACGGAGGGGGGGGGGGGGGGGGCATCAAGCTCTCTTGTCCCCGCCTCCTGGACAATTATACCTGGTGCAATTATTTATATATCTTGTCTTTTTCTTTGCTTATTTGCTTTAGAATCAGTGGGAGGAGGAGACGTGTTGACCAGCCTCGTTGGGGACGTGTTTTCTTCCTTCTTTTCGGATTCGTTTGCATTTCCCGCTTCCACCATGTCCTCTTGTGAACAGTTTACGCTCAGTTTGAAAAAGCTATCCTTGTCTCCTCACCATAATATTTTGTATGTAGTGATCATGTCCACCATCAATAGGAGCAGCACTACCACTAGCAGGAGCAACACCACCACCACCACCTGCAGTTCATCCATCAATAGTGGAAGCGTCTGCATGTCTTCGTTCAATCTTTTGATCATCTCTAAATTCGGATTCCATGCCGGTGCTCCGTATTATAAGATTGGTCTGACGTATGATATGCAAATTGTCTTGAAAGAGTTTTTTTTATGTTTATAAACGTCATTTCTATATTGCGAGTTTAATTTAACACCTGTGTTAAATTATGTTCCAATCTACCCTGTCAATTTTCCTAAAAATTTTGAATGTGGTAATCATGTCTCCACCGAACTCTTCTGTCTTCCAGCGACGTGAGGTGCAATTCACGCAGCCTTTCCCCGTAACCCATACCTCTTAGTTCTGGGACTAGTCTAGTGTCATACCTTTGAACTTTCTCCAGCTTCGTCTTATATTTGACGAGGAATGGCACTTCGTACTGGAGCTGCATACCCCAGGAGTGGTCTTACGTATGTGGTATATCTTACCTTCGCAAGGAAAGATACAAGGTTCTAAATTATTTTTTAAGGCAGTTATGATGTTAGTCAGCCTCGCAGCCGCCGCTGATGATATCCTTTTGATGTGGGCTTCAGGAGACAGGTTCGGTGTGATATCAATTCCTGCATCCTTCTGTGTGCGTGTGTGTGTGTGTGTGTGTGTGTGTGTGTGTGTGTGTGTGTGTGAGTGTGTCTACAGGAGGTACAGGAGATCACTATCACCATCCTCTTACACCTCACCATCGGCCAGTAATCATCCACAAGAGGCAACTAGTATGATCTCTCAGACTGTCTTTGCATCTGGAACCTCTGGACAGAGCCCATATCACCTTTAACACCACCAGAGGGTCTTCGTGCAAAACAAAAATACACAGACGCTATCGATATCGCCAAGGGAAAGTTGAGAGAGAGAGAGAGAGAGAGAGAGAGAGAGAGAGAGAGAGAGAGAGAGAGAGAGAGAGAGAGAGAGAGAGAGGAAGGGAGAGAGGCTTAGGGCTCCGTATTCAAGCATTGAATTACTTCGATTCTGACCCATAAGTTGCGGGTTCGAATCTCAGCAGAAGCAGAAACAATTTGTCAATGTTTCCTTTCACCTCATGTTTCTGTTCATTCGCAGTAAACAGGTACTTAAGAGAGAGAATCTGGTGGGTGCATCCTGCTGATGAACAGTCGTTAGATACACATACCCATTACAAACAGTGACGAAACCAGGATTGACTGGTAACCAATCTATAACTGTTCTCCCCTCTTCACCCAGCAGTAATAGAGAGCCTGGAAGTAAAAGCGATAGACGGGTCGTGTTCCAGGGGAAACTAGTAGACAAGTCTTACCAGGCAGCCCGTCCTTTTACATATATTACGTCGCTTGTCGCTCGTATGCGCAACGGCCAAAAATCACCATATTACAATTTTCAACGAAATTTAAATTAATTTTCCAAACGAAATTGATCCAAAACAGCAAGTTAAGGGTCCTCTGGTAGGTTAGGAGGGCCAGAAGTTCCTAAGGTTTCAAAACGTCATGAAAACCGTTAATTTAAAGTGTCCCCTCCTAACCTAACCGAGTAAGCCAGAGGACTCAAAACAGAAAACGGGACAGTACGTCAATTTCGTGAGCAGATTTCATTTTCAATTACGACCATTTTTGGCCTTACTGCCATACGAGCGAAAAGCGTCGTAATTAGTTAGAGGACGGGCTGGTATGAGCCATGGCGAGGGAAAGTTCTCAGCCTGCTAAACGGAGTAGGAAAGCGCCCGCTCCTGTACCCGCCTCTGTGAAAAGGGAAGAAGGAGGGGGGGAGGGGGCAGTGGAGGCGAAAGGGGGGGGCAGAGGGGGGGGGCAGAGGGGGGAGAAGGCAGTGGGGGCGGAGGGGGGCAATGTGCACGAAGAAGACAAAACACATTATGCAGATTATATGCCAAAAGCAAAGTAGATGGACCTTCGGAGGACGCGGCCCGCTTAGCGTGGCCCAGTGGTCCGTGACGGTGGCTCCTGGACCATGGAGGCCAAGTGGTAGTGGGAGGACCATGGAGGCCAAGTGGTAGTGGGTGGACAGTATCAGGTCCTAGTTTTACAGGACCTTGCCTTGGACGTATATTATATACATATATATATATATATATATATATATATATATATATATATATATATATATATATATATATATATATATATATATATATATATAGTTATTGCGTTTTTGCCGCCAAAAAAGAGGGAAGAGGCTTTTAAAGCCGCCCAGCTGTCCATAACAGCCTATAAGTATAAAAGAAAACAAACAATTTCTTAACGGTTCACTCCAAGTTTTCGCGCCGCCGATGACAGCCATCTTTTTGTTTATGTTGTGGGGCTCCGGTCCCTCAAGGGGGGGGGGAGGGGCGGATACAATATCTTCAGGAATGGCTACATTAGCCCTAGGGAGGCCGAGCCTCATCTAAAGTTACCACACCTGCTGACAAAATCTGCTCTAAAGTGTCCAAGAATGGCCACAATGCTTGTCCAAGAATGGCCAAAATGCTTGTCCAAGAATGGCCAAAATGCTTGTCCAAGAATGGCCACAATACTTGTCCAAGAATGGCCCACAATACTTGTCCAAGAATGGCCCACAATACTTGTCCAAGAATGGCCCACAATACTTGTCCAAGAATGGCCCACAATACTTGTCCAAGAATGGCCCACAATACTTGTCCAAGAATGGCCACAATACTTGTCCAAGAATGGCCCACAATACTTGTCCAAGAATGGCCACAATACTTGTCCAAGAATGGCCCACAATACTTGTCCAAGAATGGCCACAATACTTGTCCAAGAATGGCCACAATACTTGTCCAAGAATGGCCACAATACTTGTCCAAGAATGGCCCACAATACTTGTCCAAGAATGGCCCACAATACTTGTCCAAGAATGGCCCACAATACTTGTCCAAGAATGGCCCACAATACTTGTCCAAGAATGGCCCACAATACTTGTCCAAGAATGGCCCACAATACTTGTCCAAGAATGGCCACAATACTTGTCCAAGAATGGCCCACAATACTTGTCCAAGAATGGCCACAATACTTGTCCAAGAATGGCCCACAATACTTGTCCAAGAATGGCCACAATACTTGTCCAAGAATGGCCCACAATTGCTTCCTGCAAGGCCAAACTTAACCCTAAAACGGGTCTACCATACTTCAAGGGTGGCCACACTTCCCAGGAGTTGCAAGACCGAGAGCTGAAGTCCGACCAATTTACATTAAGTAATCGAGAATCTGAATCTGTCTAGGCTTGCCTATGTTGAGAGAGAGAGAGAGAGAGAGACCTCTGAACCCTTCCCAGCCCCATAGCGTAGAATATTCCCATCGTATAGATGATATATACAGGGGGGTTGGGGCGAGCTGCCAGGAGCCTGCAGGAATTAGAAAGTGAGTAGGTGGTAGTTTACACAGTGGTGGGGTAGGGGAAGCTACAGTTGGAGGCGTCAGCGAGTTAGTGGGGGCCTCCGTACCCTGCTGCTGTGAAACGGGTGATTGCTAGCTCAGAGAGGCCCTGGTCGAGCCTAGGAACGATATTGGTAAACTGGTTATGTCTGAAAGTGACAGCGAGTCGTGGTTTATTTAAGAGTTGACTGTTATGTACAGTCTACTGTCACCTTAATGTTTCTCAACTTCGCTGCCAGCACCTTGTGGTGTCGTCTGCCTCCATTACAACAACTTTGGACGTACATACATCTATATTATATGAGAGAATGTCTGTCTGTCTGTTGAAGTTGAAGGCCAGACGCTTGTGGCTAGCCCCACCCAAATTTATCGGGGACATGGCCTGGGACACGGAACGGACATAGGCCTGGTCAAGGGTAGGCCTAAGTTAAATGCGATTATTTAGTTGTTGTTGCGTGTTAAATCAACATGTTGTCCGTAGAGTACTGAAGTTACTCCCGCAGTTTACCCGCGCATTTTCGTTATTTACATTATGTATAAATGGAAAGGTCTATCTGTACGAGACTGAAGGAGGAGGAGGGGAGGCGAGGGAGATGGAGGTGAAAGGGAAAACAAAGATGGAAGGAGAGGAGGGAAAGGGGGAAAGGGGAAGTTAAGAATGGGGTCGTGGGGAGAGGGGAAAACAAGAAAGGGGTAGATTGGGTAGTTTTGGGGGAGAGAGAGAGAGAGAGAGAGAGAGAGAGAGAGAGAGAGAGAGAGAGAGAGAGAGAGAGAGAGAGAGAGAGAGAGAGAGAGAGAGAGAGAGAGAGAGAGACACTGAGAGAGAGAGAGAGAGAGAGAGAGAGAGAGAGAGAGAGAGAGAGAGAGAGAGAGAGAGAGAGAGAGAGAGAGAGAGAGAGAGAGAGAGAGAGAGAGACTGAGAGAGAGAGAGACAGAGAGAGAGAGAGAGAGAGAGAGAGAGAGAGAGAGAGAGAGAGACTGAGAGAGAGAGAGACAGAGAGAGAGAGAGAGAGAGAGAGAGAGAGAGAGAGAGAGAGAGAGACTGAGAGAGAGAGAGAGACAGAGAGAGAGAGAGAGACAGAGAGAGAGAGAGAGAGAGAGAGAGAGACTATTCCGGGTATCGAGGACCGGTCATAGAGAGAACTGCTCCATATATGTGGATATTACGGTGCCTCTTTTCTAGAGGCGTCATAATACATTATAATTAGAACCGATAAATAAGCATTATTGAGTTTTTGAAGAGTTCGAAAAATTTATTATTTACATAGTCTTTAAAAGTGAACCATTTATGGAGTACCGGCAGATAAATAAATAAGAAATCAGAAATGATATCCTACCTTATTATAATGAAATATATTATAATGAATTATAATGAATTATTATAATATAATGAATTATTATAATATAATGAATTATTATAATATAATGAATTATTATAATGAAATATTGGTGTAGACATATCAGGTCACTACAGGGCGGTCACAACTGCCTTAAAAGTCATCACGCTCTCTGCCACAACAGCAAAAAGCCAGACTTTCTTACACAAATAAGTCATTCTCCCAACCCGAAATATATTTCCTGAATCTTGTGTTTTCTTAACCACCGCCGAACCATTAGGGGTAGAGGCAGTACAGATAAGACAAACAGATCGTCAAGGGACTCCTCCGTCTCCTTGCTTTTGTTCTTACAGTCAAGTGGAAAAAATAAGAAACATGTCGTATATTGTCAAGAGAGTCTCCTCGCAGTGGTCTCTGGAGGACCATCACTGGTGGTAAAAAGTGAGAAATGGGTGTGAAACAGCGAGTCCAAATCGGTGTGTTGTGGCGTGGGAACGGAGGAAGGGGTAAGAGCCCTTCCAGGCCATTTTCCCGCCAGTTCTGTCCTCCAAAACCTCTTGAGTTTTAAGAAAGCGTTCCGAGAGTACCGCGGGTCAAGCGGTAGCTTACAAAAGTGTTCAAGCTTGAAGGACCTGCCCGAAACACTATGCGTGTTAGTGGCTTTGCAAGAATGTAAAAATGCCAACTTTATGTAATCTCACAAGCTCATTGTACCTCCTTGTAAATAAATGTTATTATTATAGTTATTATTACATAAATTTTTGCTATAATGTGCCTTTTCATCTTACCTGATCTGTTGATTAACGAAGTTTGCCATTTTTTCTTTACTAGCTTGAAGAAAATTGTAATAATAACTGCTACTTTTAGCACAGAAGCGATGTTTCAACAATGCTCGACAATCTGTAATTATTTTAGACGGCTTTTGGAAACGATTCTGAATGACTCCAAACACATAGCAATATGAACTCAGCCTACCTTAAACACAATTTTCAACTACCAGTGAAAGGGTATCTCAAACTGGTGATTGTCAGCTGTTGACGTCTAGGCAAAAAATCCTCCCCTAGTGCCCTGTCAGACGCTTAACCATAGATCATAGTAGCGATCAGCTGTGTTGTGTAAACAAGAGGTCAGCTGACTTATTACTTCGAAACAGTAGCGATCAGCTGTGTTGTGTAAACAAGAGGTCAGCTGACTTATTACTTCGAAACAGTAGCGATCAGCTGTGTTGTGTAAACAAGAGGTCAGCTGACTTATTACTTCGAAACAGTAGCGATAAGCTGTGTTGCGTAAACAAGAGGTCAGCTGATGCATTACCTCGTCTATCTTGACTACAAATCTTAAATGTTTACAAAACATCAATTTAGTCTCATTAACAGAACATCCTAAAATATAACTTTAACACTGGTGCATAGGATATAATTATTATGCGCAAATCAAGTACTTTAATTATCTCTGAATAAGTGCAATTTAAACAAGAATCCTTAATATTGTAAAGATGTTTGACGGTGACACTTAACCACTTGTAAACATTCCAACAGTCAGCTGAATATACCAGGCAACACACAACACACACAGTATATCACAGTTCAACACTGGACGATATCTGACACACAACACACGAGGATACGTAGAACTCAAACATTCTTAAGAATGAACGATACACATTAAAACATTTCACTACAGACGACTTTAAAAGAACCGTAACAGTGATCACCCATTGAGAAAACTCTATTATTACAAAATAACAACACAGGCACATGGCGAAGCAGCAGGATTAGGGGATGGGAGGTGGGACAAATAAAGCAGAACACTCAGCAGCCGCTGGACCCACCGCTCAGTCACCAACCTTGACCTCGCGGTCAATAATCTCCTGAATTCTAAAAAAGACGGTGGGTATGGGGTGGGGGGGAAAGAGAAGAGCATTTCCCAGTGCGCAATATACCCTGGGTGGGAAGTCTCGCTGCGCCCACAGTAATATAAAGGCTCCTGGGGCGTAATACAGCCCGAATCTGACTCTATAAGCCTCTCAGTGGGATCGCCTGCCTCTCAAATTTTTCCCCAATTAGGCTCTGCATCCTTTATTTGTGGCTAAATGGTTCGGATTCTCCTCTCAGCTGTGTTCTACTGTGCCTCGTGGCGCGAATTATGTCTTTTTAGGTCTTTTTTTTGTGTGAACGCCGGCAAAAGAGAGGAGGGAGTAGCGTCTGGGAGGCTTAATAAGCATAGTACAGGTGCGAGGAATGTCTACTTCTCACTGAGGAGGTCTGTGGGGCGGTCTCCTCTCAATTATTTATATCGCGCCGCTCGGGCCCATGTGCACCGCAACTGTTGCTGCCTTGGACGCCTCCCCCTCCCCCGTGCAGGTGCTGCTGCTGCTGTTGCTGCTGCTGTTGACGCTGCTGTTGCTGCTGTTGTTGTTGCTGCTGTTGTTGCCGTTTCTGCTGTTGCTTCTGCTGCTGCTGTTGCTACTACTGTTGCTGCTGCTCGTTGCTACAGCTGTGTTTAATGTGGCTGCCCAGGCGGCCTCTGCTTCCCCTGCTGCTGCTGTGGTTGATGTTGTTACAGCTGTTGCTGCTGTTGTTGTTGTTGCTGTTGTTGTTGCTGCTGTTGTTGTTGTTGCTATTGTTGTTGCTGCTGTTGCTGCTCTTGTTGTTGTTGTTACAGCTGTTGCTGCTCTTGTTGTTGTTGCGCAAGAAGCCCCTCCTTCCCCCTTCTGTTGTTGTGGATGTTATTGTTACAGCTGCTGCTGTTGCTGCCAAGGCCGCCTTCTCCTCTACTTTCATTGCTGCTCTTCTTACTGTTTTTGATGCTGTCGCTGCTGCTAGAGGGTACAGCAGCTGGAGGTGCAGCTGGACAAACCACGTGAGCAGCTCCTCCCTCAAGCCTGCTGTTGCTGGCAATTTTGTAGATCATGAATATGTTTCCGGTAGAGGAAAGAGAGACAATTATCAGGGGAAACCGCCCAGCCATTACGACTATATAGCACTTGGAAGGGGTCAGGATAAGGATTTGGGATGGGACGGGGGGAAAGGAATGGAACCGTCGCTCTACCGTCCAGCCCATGTTTCCGGTAGAGCTCCTCGTCCTTGGGTCTGCATCATGGACACGTTTGTCGACCTTCAAACTGTGGGCGGTTAGAACGTCGACCAATCACAAAGTAGCTGGGCCTCTGACGTCATGGCCACAAAGCCGTGAGTGGCGCGCATGCGTGGGGCGCCGGCAGGTCCAGACAATCGGAAAAGAAGCAATGAAGAAACCTCGGTGTATTTCCCTAGCAAGGTACGCGTTCTCATCTACGACCACCAGAGGCGCAGCACGTGTGCTGAATGAGACGACGAGAGTGAGGGGCCAGTGTCCTCGAGCCAGATTCACGAAGCAGTTACTCAAACACTTACGAACCTGTACATCTTTTCTCAATCTTTGGCGTTTACAATTATTAAACAGTTAATGAGCTCCGAAGCACCGAAGGATGCTTAAGCACAGTTAATGACCTCCGAAGGATGTTTATAATAATAACAAAAGTTGATTGGCAAGTTTTCATGCTTGTAAACTGTTTAATAAATGTAACCAAAGCCGTCAAAGATGGAGAAAAGATGTATACGTTCGTAAGTACTTGCTTAAGTGCTTCGTGAATCTGACCCCTCGAGCCAGCGATGATGAACACAGCGGTGGTGGTGGAGTGGTGGTGGTGAACTGTAGTTGGTGGTAGTAGTGAAGGTGGTGGTGGTGGTGATGGCGGTGGCAGCCATGTTGGTGAACGAAACCTCTCTGTACAGCACCCTGATATTCTCTCTGACTGACCCTTTGTTTCCTAACCACCAGTTACTCCCTTATTCAGTTCAGTATCTTTTCAGTTTCCTCAGTTTATATCTCCAATTTATAGACTACCCTTTTGTGAGGAACAATTTATATATGCTTCATGACAATCTAGAGAAGTACAGTCTACCCATACTTCTCTCACCAGTCTTTTCACGGTCACCCAGTCGTGTCACGGTCCCCCATTAGTGTCACAGTCACCCAGTCGTGGGTCAAGAGTGAGCTATCTCTCCTGAAGCCATGTTACCAATCTGCTACATGGTTTACCCTCTTCAGGATCTCCATTATTCCCTTCATTACTTTTTCCCATTACCGAGCACTGGTCTAGACTTTTGTGGCTGTACTCTTTTATTAGGTATATGTCTGCCTTTTGTCAGACTCTAGTGTGTAATCGAGAAACGCTAATCAATATATACCGGCCACCCTCCCTGTAGCCTTGTTCGGTAGCCACGAGCATAGCTGGTCTGGTCATGCTGCTTTTGTTATGTTAAATGCATCCACATGTCTTTTTTGTGTCCTATTCAGTGAATACTATACTGTCTAATGTTGACTCTGTCCGTCTTTCGTCTTCTGCCTCTCTGTCTGCACTCTAGTTCTGTTTTGTACACCTAGAACATCTTGTAGAGGTCCTCACACACCTCCTTGTCACTTTCTGTGAGTATGCTTCCAAATCTTTTCAGCCTGATCACATGATCTGCTATTTTTGTTTTCCTTCTCATGTGAGGCCACAAAACAGACTTGGCAAGTGCAATGATTTTGATACTTTGTCTTCTTCACACTGCTGCTCTACTACTCTCTTGACTCGGGTATACCCGCTTCTGGGCCTTTTTAGTGTCTCTTTTATTTACCTCTGAGACCCGAGTCTTTGTACTTTTTCTTGCATCCCTGGTCCTGTTTTTCTCTTTTATGAACAGTTTGTTAAACCAAGGAACTGCTTCGCTTTTCTCGTCCATGGCATTATGCGTGGGATGATATGTTCCATGGCATTATGCGTGGGATGATATGTTCCATGGCATTATGCGTGGGATGATATGTTCCATGGCATTATGCGTGGGATGATATGTTCCATGGCATTATGCGTGGGATGATATGTTCCATGGCATTATGCGTGGGATGATATGTTCCATGGCATTATGCGTGGGATGATATGTTCCATGGCATTAAGCGTGGGATGATATGTTCCATGGCATTATGAGTGGGATGATATGTTCCATGGCATTATGAGTGGGATGATATGTTCCATGGCATTATGCGTGGGATGATATGTTCCATGGCATCCTCACATTTCCTGGTTGCGCAATTCCATTTTCTCATTTACTGTCTTCTCCTCTAATGTGTCTCTTCCCCTCTGGTCCTCTAATGTGTCTCTCCCTCTCTAGTCCTCTAATGTGTGTCTCCCTCTCTGGTCCTCTAATGTGTCTCTCCCTCTCTAGTCCTCTAATGTGTCTCTCCCTCTCTGGTCCTCTAATGTGTCTCTCCCTCTCTGGTCCTCTAATGTGTCTCTTCCCCTCTGGTCCTCTAATGTGTCTCTCCCTCTCTGGTCCTCTAATGTGTCTCTCCCTCTCTGGTCCTCTAATGTGTCTCTCCCTCTCTAGTCCTCTAATGTGTCTCTCCCTCTCTGGTCCTCTAATGTGTCTCTCCCTCTCTGGTCCTCTAATGTGTCTCTCCCTCTCTGGTCTTCTAATGTGTCTCTCCCTCTCTAGTCCTCTAATGTGTCTCTCCCTCTCTGGTCCTCTAATGTGTCTCTCCCTCTCTGGTCCTCTAATGTGTCTCTCCCTCTCTGGTCCTCTAATATGTCTCTCCCTCTCTAGTCCTCTAATGTGTCTCTCCCTCTCTGGTACTCTAATGTGTCTCTCCCTCTCTGGTCCTCTAATGTGTCTCTCCCCCTCTGGTCCTCTAATGTGTCTCTCCCTCTCTGGTCCTCTAATGTGTCTCTCCCTCTCTAGTCCTCTAATGTGTCTCTCCCTCTCTAGTCCTCTAATGTGTCTCTCCCTCTCTAGTCCTCTAATGTGTCTCTCCCTCTCTGGTTCTCTAATGTGTCTCTCCCTCTCTGGTCCTCTAATGTGTTTCTCCCTCTCTAGTCCTCTAATGTGTCTCTCCCTCTCTGGTCCTCTAATGTGTCTTTCCCTCTCTGGTCCTCTAATGTGTCTCTCCCTCTCTAGTCCTCTAATGTGTCTTTCCCTCTCTGGTCCTCTAATGTGTCTCTCCCTCTCTAGTCCTCTAATGTGTCTTTCCCTCTCTGGTCCTCTAACGTGTCTCTCCCCCTCTGGTCCTCTAATGTGTCTTTCCCTCTCTGGTCCTCTAATGTGTTTCTCCCTCTCTAGTCCTCTAATGTGTCTCTCCCTCTCTAGTCCTCTAATGTGTCTTTCTCTCTCTGGTCCTCTAATGTGCCTCTCCCTCTCTAGTCCTCTAATGTGTCTTTCCCTCTCTGGTCCTCTAATGTGTTTCTCCCTCTCTAGTCCTCTAATGTGTCTTTCCCTCTCTGGTCCTCTAATGTGTTTCTCCCTCTCTAGTCCTCTAATGTGTCTCTCCCTCTCTGGTCCTCTAATGTGTCTCTCCCCCTCTGGTCCTCTAATGCAACAGTAGTCTCTCCTCTCTGACTACTGTTGCACCTTTGTCATAACTTTCAACGAACGTCGTTGCATCTGTCATATTCTGGCCTGGTATTTTGGTGTTTAGTGGCGGGGATGTATATGACCGCTGCTTTGACTGGCTTCTTTGTTGATATTCTTATAATGTAGTCCAGTTGATTATGTCTGGTATTAGTGGTAGTGATTGTAGTGGTGGTTGTGGTAGTGATTGTAGTGGTGGTTGTGGTAGTGATTGTAGTGGTGGTTGTGGTAGTGGAGGCGGTAGTAATGATATGGTGACATTTTTTCACAGGTGAGTACAGGAATAGACGACTTCTGACTCTTGTTATTAGGACGAGAGCCTACTCTTCCCAGAGCTCATGGTAAGCCATATTCCCACTTGTTTTTTTCCTGGAACACAACCTGCCAATCGGTTAACAACCCAGTAGACAATTACTGCTGGGCGAACAGAGGCGAACAGTTAAGGACTGGCGCCCAGACAATTCTCTCTGGAGAGGACTCGAACCCAGAAAAATCTCTCGAGAAGCGTGGGACAAGTTGTTGGTGACGGTAGTGGTGGTGGTAGTGTTGGTAGTGGTGGTAGTGGTGGTGGTGGTAGTGGTGGTGGTGGTGGTGGTGGTGGTGGTAGTGGTGGGGGTGGTGGTGGTAGTGGTGGCCGTAGATGTGGTATGTGTGGTTGTGGTGGTGGTGGGGGTGGGGGGTTGTGGTGGTAGTTCTGGTGGGGGTGGGGGTTGTGGTGGTAGAGGGTGGTAGTGGTGGTGGTGGTGGGGGTGGGGGTTGTGGTAGTAGAGGGTGGTAGTGGTGGTAGTGGTGGTGATAATGCCAACAGGAGCCATCCACTCAACATGGTGTCACCTTACCCGACAGCATCCATTTCGTCAGTATCATATCATCTTCTTCGCACTCTCCTTCCCCCTCCTGCCCCTCGTCACCCCCCCCCACCCCCACCACCACCCCACACCACACACACTACCAGCTAATATTCTCCAGTGCAAAAACTGAAAGCATTGCTCAAAATAAATAATTTGCGCTGGCACCTATGGGGACATTGAGGTGCCATGAGCACACAGGTACGCTGGACGGACCAGGAACAGTTATGGCAATTCTCGTGGCAACTATCAATGAAATGATGAGGAATGGAGAGAAGGGCAGAAGGAAGGGAGGGAGGGAGGGATTGAGGAAAGGGAATTAGGAGAGAGAGAGAGAGAGAGAGAGAGAGAGAGAGAGAGAGAGAGAGAGAGAGAGAGAGAGAGAGAGAGAGAGAGAGAGAGAGAGAGAGAGAGAGAGAGAGAGAGCAATCGGCACCAATCCAATTAAGGTAACTGTTCGTGATGGCATCAGTTGTACACCAGAGTGACAATAAAGCTGTCACCTGAGTGATCCTTGCTGAATACCCCACCTGGCTAGGTCTGGGAGGGCACCCCCCTCACCCCAGTCCCTCACTCTGCACCACCCTCTCTCCTACACCTGTTTCCTCGCTCCTCTATCCTACACCTGTTTCCTCGCTCCTCTCTCCTACACCTGTTTCCTCGCTCCTCTATCCTACACCTGTTTCCTCGCTCCTCTCTCCTACACCTGTTTCCTCGCTCCTCTCTCCTACACCTGTTTCCTCGCTCCTCTCTCCTACACCTGTTTCCTCGCTCCTCTCTCCTACACCTGTTTCCTCGCTCCTCTCTCCTACACCTGTTTCCTCGCTCCTCTCTCCTACACCTGTTTCTTCTCCTGAACATGTATCCACGCATCCGTAACACCTGTTCTACACTGTCCTCAAATATATCCGTTTCAAAATATTCTCCTACGCCTTTATGGACTTAATACACCCACGCACCACTGCATACACTCGTATATACAGTTACCATACACGTATATGGTAAGTACTCCGTGGTGACGGAAGGGTACACCGTATGGGGAACCCTTTCTTTGTGTCTCTTCCCCCTGTACTGAAGCCCTCCGAGGCTTCTATCTTGAAGGTCAGCATCCCTCTAAATGGATTACGAAAACAGCCATTGTACTCAAAATGTGTAATGTTCATCATTTCTACCAAGAGAAACAGCAGCGACACTTTCCTACCCATGGGAGACCACCCCCTTTCTAAATTAACGTCCCCCCATTTCCCATTTCTCGAAGCTATCCAGAAACAGAACCGGAGCAGTTGGCTATCCTATAGCGAGAAGACTTCAACCTTTTTTACAATGAACTCGAGCCACTGAAGGATAGGGGGGGGGGGGAAGGGCGAAGTCTATCCTTAGACACAATGATATACGACTTTTGTCTGTGCTGTGTCATGCTCGTCTGAGTCAACCTCGAGGATGACCTCAAGTGTGATTGCAGATTCGACACAATTTTGGTTTAGCATTAATGAGTTAACGACTAGTGTAGTCACAACAACATGATGGTTGGCGCTGTTAAGCTCTCGTGATGCCTCAAATTACTCCAGGATCAGGGGAAATGTCTTAACATTAGTTTAGTGAAAACAAATCAATGCCCAGCAAAACAATCAGGGGGATTGGTTCTTGCTCTTCGTTGCTCAGTTGCAACAGGTGTTGTGAGCCGGTTGCAACAGGTGTTGTGAGCCGGATGCAACAGGTGTTGTGAGCCGGATGCAACAGGTGTTGTGAGCCGGATGCAACAGGCGTGTGTGAGCCGGATGCAACAGGTGTTTGTGAGCCGGCTGAAACAGGTGTTGTGAGCCGGTTGCAACAGGTGTTGTGAGCCGGATGCAACAGGTGTTGTGAGCCGGATGCAACAGGTGTTTGTGAGCCGGCTGAAACAGGTGTTGTGAGCCGGTTGCAACAGGTGTTGTGAGCCGGATGCAACAGGTGTTGTGAGCCGGATGCAACAGGTGTTTGTGAGCCGGATGCAACAGGTGTTGTAAGCCGGATGCAACAGGTGTTGTGAGCCGGATGCAACAGGTGTTGTGAGCCGGATGCAACAGGTGTTGTGAGCCGGATGCAACAGGTGTTGTGAGCCGGATGCAACAGGTGTTGTGAGCCGAAAGACCGGCTTAACAACACCGGCGAAAATGTGTTAATTTACATCTAATGCTTTCCCGTTCACTCAAGAACAGTCACGACAAACCCGGACTCACCCGAGACACTGGTACCCATAAACCATACCTTGAGGGTTACCTTGAGGTGCTTCCGGGGCTTAGCGTCCCCGCGGCCCGGTCGTCGACCAGGCCTCCTGGTTGCCGGACTGATCAACCAGGCTGTTGGACGCGGCTGTTGGACCATTGACTAATCTGCGATACCCCAAGGAAATGGTACCGACAGCAGGCATTTTTCTATGAATTAGGTTGGCGGAAATACAAGTACAATACTCCCATGACATCAATCAAGTCATCATTTCTACTGTCCCTGCGATTTTGTCTTTTAAATGGATTGGTCAAAATATAGGTACAAATCATCCCCCCCCCCCCAATCCAAAAAAGGGTCAGTCCATCATTGATATTATTTCAGCAATTTTTTTTAATATGGGAAAATCTTATCCTTTTAATCCACTTCAAGTGTAGTGAAAAAGTGAACATTGGATAAACTGTTCAAGATTTCAACGAATTTTCCAAAACCACATAAATATAGCCTAATGTTCCCCCAGTGTTGCCATAATGATGTAAGAAAAATAATGCATTACAATGTTTGAGGAACCATTGTCATTGCCCGTGACACGTTATAGCTCTGTCATGTCACGGCACGTTACTGCTGGTTCGTCACTTATCCTAGAAGTACTGATCTAACGTTTCATTGCGACACATGTAAACAAACACACACTCACACACACACAACTGTAAAGGAAGAGACGGAATAAGATTTGAGCATTTGAGTGAACAAGCACGTGAGTGGGTGAGTGTACAAGTGAGTGCACAAGGAAGTGGAAGAATGAGGAGGTGGGTGAGTGAGTGAGTGAGTGAGTGAGTGAGTGAGTGAGTGAGTGAGTGAGTGAGTGAGTGAGGTGAGGGGGGGCGGCACAGTACACTTACCAGGGTACTGGGGCGGGTGTCTGGAGACCAGCGGTGTGGACAGCTTCACGTAGTATCCGGAGTCGCTAGAAGTCAACATTCGCCCCACCCACTTATCCCGGGAACAATGTAAACTAACGGGAATAACAAAGAAAGAAGGATAGCGCGGAGAGAGAGAGAGAGAGAGAGAGAGAGAGAGAGAGAGAGAGAGAGAGAGAGAGAGAGAGAGAGAGAGAGAGAGAGAGAGAGAGAGAGAAAATGTGAAGCCGATAATAATACAAATAGGATGAGGAGGCAGCTGATAGCAGGAGCTGTGACGACGACCAGGAGACACGCAGGAGGAGATGGGGGTCACACAGGTGAAGGAGGAGGAGGTGGGCGCGTGTCCTGCCTCATGACACCTTAACACCACCACTAACACGACATTCTCATATATTCCCTTCACTCCGGGCTGTCTTGAGTCCGCGGCCCCGGGAACACCCACACCACAACTTCCGTACTGCCTCACTGGCGACCGACACGCCTCTTCCAGTCACTCGCAGCGGCGGACACTTCCGTTAGTGACCCGGAAGGTTAGGGTGTGTGAGGCTGAGGAAAGGTTAAGGGGGGTTAGAAGGAGGGTGAGAGAGAGAGCCCCTGGGAGCTCACCTGTACAGCAAGACCGGCACTAACAACGGGATGCCAACTGGCACTAACACTACTCTCACCACCCGATACCCTCCCTGCACGCTTCTGGGAGGGGCACTGCCACTACCAGCTCTCTCAACCTGGCATCAGCTGGCACCGGCACCCATACGTCCTCCTTCACACACACACACACACACACACACACACACACACACACACACACACACACACACACCTTAATTCACTTTCTCCAGGAGTCATGCACTTTACTTCCCCTCTCACATTTGGCCTGCACACCACTCCATTAATTGACACCCCCCCCCCTTGCACATGCACCAGTGCCTCTAAGGCCTGGCACCCCACTGCCTCAAGACATCGCAAGCCTCCAGTGGGTGGCAGTTCTCCCGAGGGAGGCCAGGCACCAGTGACCTGTACACGTGTATGTCTGGATCTCCCCTTTGGTTATATCAAAGGAAGAAGGTACTGCCGGGGGAGCAGAATTCTTCCCTCAGGACCGTCCATCTGTGTGTACTCATCTAATTGTACTTGCGGGGGTTGAGCTCGAGCTCTTTGGTCACGCCTTTCAACTGTCAATCAACTGGTGTACAGATTCTGGAGCCTACTGGGCTCTTATCAAATTTACATTTGAAACTGTATATGGAGTCAGCCTCCACAACATCACTGCTTAATGCATTCCATCTGTTAAATATTCTGACACTGAAAAAATTCTTTCTAACGTCTGAATCTAATGAATTTAATGAATAAAAAAATTATTTCAAATTTCTTTCTAGTGTGTGTATACTCACCTATTTGTGTCTGCAGGATCGAGCATTGACTCTTGGATCCCGCCTTTCGAGCCATCGGTTGTTTACAGCAATGACTCCGGTCCTATTTCCCTATCATACCTAGTTTTAAAATTACGAATGGAATTTGCTTCCACGACCTGCTCCTTAAATGCATTCCATTTTCCCACTACTCTCACGCTAAAAGAAAACTTCCTAACATCTCTGTGACTCATCTGAGTTTCCAGCTTCCACCCATGTCCCCTCGTTCTGTTGCTATTCCGTGTGAACATTTCGTCTATGTCCACTCTGTCAATCCCCCCAGGTATTTTATACATTCTTATCATTTTCCCCCTCTCTCTTTTTTTTTCTAGTATCGTAAGGCTCAGTTCCTTCAGGCGCTCTTCATACCCCATCCCTCGTAACGCTGGGACGAGTCTCGTTGCAAACTTCTGAACCTTTTCCAGTTTCCTTAAGTGTTTCTTCAGGTGAAAACTCCATGATGAGGTGGCATACTCCAAATCTGGCCTCCCGTAGGCAGTGTAAAGCACCCTAAATGCCTCCTTATTTAGGTTTCTGAATGATGTTCTAATTTTTTCCAGTGTAGAGTACGCTGCTGTCGATATCCTATATGTGCCTCAGGAGATAGATTAGGTGTTACGTCCACACCCAGGTCTCTTTTTCGTGTCGTCACAGGTAGGCAGTTCCCCTTCATTGTGTACGGTCCCTTTGGTCTCCTATTACCTAGTTCCATTTCCATAACTTTACATTTTCTCGTGTTGAACTCCAGTAGCCATTTCCCTGACCAACTCTGCAACCTGTTCAAGTCGTCTTGGAGGATCCTACAATCCTCATCTGTCATAACTCTTCTCATCAAGTTTGCGTCATCCGCGAACATCGACATGTAGGATTATACTCCTGTAATCATGTCGTTAACGTATATTAAAAATAGAATTGGTCCCAGCACCGATCCTTGAGGTACTCCACTCGTTACTGTTCGCCAGTCCAACTTCTCGCCCCTTACCGTAACCCTCTGGCTCCTTCCTGTTAGGTAGTTCCTTACCCATGCTAGGGCCTTTCCGCTCACTCACACCTGCCTCTCAAGTTTGTATAGCAGTCTCATGTGCGGTACTGTATCAAAGGCTTTTTGGCAGTCCAAAAATATGCAGTCTGCCCAACCTTCTCTGTTCTGCCTTATCCTTGTTATTTTATCATAGAATTCCAAAAGGTTTGTTAGGCAAGATTTCCCTTTCCAGAACCCATGTTGATGTTTGTTTACAATCCTAATGTTCTCCAGGTGTGCAACCAGTCGTAGCCTAATTATTCTGTCAAGTATTTTACAGGGGATGCTTGTCAGTGATACAGGTCTATAGTTAAGTGCCTCCTTCCTATCACCTTTCGTGAAAATCGGTACAACATTTGCCCTCTTCCAGCAATTGGGCAATTCTCCCGACATAAGTGATTCATTAAAGATCCTTGTCAGAGGCACGCTGAGGGCCTGCGCTGCCTCTTTTAGTATCCACGGTGATACTTTGTCTGGTCCGACCGCTTTAGTTGCAGTTTTGTCAACTGTTTCATTACCTCCTCTGCTGTCACCTCTATATCTGATAGTCTTTCATCTAGGGTAATCTCTTCTAACAATGGGAGCTGCTCAGGCTCGGTTGTGAACACTCCATGGAAACTGGCATTTAGTGCCTCGCAAATTTCCTTCTCACTTTCAGTATATGCCCCCTCTGTTTTCCTTAGTCTTGTCACTTAGTCGTTCACCGACATTTTTGTTCTTATATGGCTGTGTAGAAATTAAGGTTGCTTTTTCGCTTTGATCGTAATATCGTTCTCATAATTTCTTTCCGATGCTCTTCTTATGTTAATGTAATCGTTCCTAGTTCTGTTACATCTAACAGAGAGAGACCTGTTGTGCTCTGGCCTTTGTCTTCTGTACTTCCTTCACTCCCTGCTTCTCAGTTTTGCTTCCTGACACTGTCTATTAAACCATGGGTTATTATATTCCTTCTTTTTTTCCTTTACTGTTGGTATAAATCTCTCTTCTGCCTCTAGGCATTTCCGTGTGACTAAGTCCATCATATCTTGAACTGTTTTTCCTCTAATTTCTTCTTCCCACTGCACTTCTCCCAGGTAGTCCCATATCCTCCTGTGTGAGTGTGTGTGTGTGTTTGTGTGTGTGTGTGTGTGTGTGTACTGTATTCACCTAGTTGTGTTTGCGGGGGTTGAGCTTTGCTCTTTCGGCCCGCCTCTCAACTGTCAATCAACTGTTTACTAACTACTTTTTTTTCTTTATTTCTTCCCACACCACACACACACACCCCAGGAAGCAGCCCGTGACAGCTGACTAACTCCCAGGTACCTATTTACTGCTAGATAACAGGGGCATTCAGGGTGAAAGAAACTTTGCCCATTTGTTTCTGCCTGGTGCGGGAATCGAACCCGCGCCACAGAATTACGAGTCCTGCGCGCTGTCCACCAGGCTACCAGGCAAACCCCACCACCCACACACATACACACACTGTGTGTGTGTGTGTGTGTGTGTGTGTGTGTGTGTGTGTGTGTGTGTGTGTGTGTGTGTGTGTGTGTGTGTGTGTGTGTGTGTGTGTGAAAGAGGAAAGAGTTTGGCGTGTGTTTCTGGTTTGGTTGCCATGACAACGCTGACTTTGAAGCTGCCAACGCTTACACACACCTACACCCACTGTCCCCTACACACACACACACACACACATCCACCCACACACACACACCACTATGTCCCCACTCACCTGTACACACACACACACACACACACACACACACACACACACACACACACACACACACACACACACACACACACACACACACACACACATTCTCAAGAATATTATTATTCTCAAGAATGTTATGTTATCTCAAGAATGAATGTTATCTCAAGAATAACAATGTTATTCTCAAGAATAACACACACACCGGGTGGGAGCCGGTGGCCGAGCGGACAGCACGCTGGACACGTGATCCTGTGGTCCCGGGTTCGATCCTGGGCGCCGGTGATAAACGATGGGCAGAGTTTCTTTCACCCTATGCCCCTGTTACCTAGCAGTAAATAGGTACCTGGGAGTTAGTCAACTGTCACGGGCTGCTTCCTGGGGTGGGTGTGTGTGTGTGTGGTGTTTGGAAAAAAAGTAGTAATAGAAACAGTTGATTGACAGTTGAGAGGCGGGCCGAAAGAGCAGAGCTCAACCCCCGCAAGCACAACTAGGTTAATACAACACGTTGAATACAACTAGGTGAGTACACAGACACCTCAGCAGCTACTCACACTATCTAGCTCACTCCTCTGCTCTTGGTTACCTTCGATAAGATTAGCAGACAACATCCCAGCTGGTGCCCGATGGCTGCACCCAGCGCCATCTGTCTTATGCCACCACAACCAGCCATCCCTCTCCCGTCTACCACCCGTCTCTCACCTTCCCTCCCTTTCCCACCTACTATTTGCCTAGCTGCTGCGATACATGTGTCACGTGTCCGGCATGATCCATCAGGCAGGAGACGCCAGGCCAAAGAGGAAGTGGCCTGTACCGCTGCTCCGCCGCTGCACGACGGCAGTGTGTCGTCGACGCGTCGTGGAGGGTATACATGTTGTTGGCCCAACCTGTCTTATTCCCCTCGGGGAGGGTCGACTAGGTTGCAGTGGGTTGCAGGAGAACTCTGCAACAATTGGCTGCCGATAAGGAGACTAGGAGGAGGAGGAGGAGGCGGGCAGAGCCCCCACACCTTGAGATGGAGACTCTCAGGCGGGATCAAAGAGCCAAAGCTCAACCCTCGCGAGCACAACTAGGTGAGTACTCATCAAGGGAAGAGTGAGTGAAGATGCAGGGAAGACGGCACCACAAGCTTCCAACAAAAAAAAAAGTATCCAGCTGAAAGCTGCAAAATGGGCGAACTCTGTTAACTACGTACGTGAGACCAATACTAGTACACGCAGCGCCAAAACGGAACCACACACTAGTGTCACAAGACGGATGCCAGGCCCGCGAGAGCAGGGGCGTGAGAACAGGCTATAAGAGACGAACGTAACAACTATGGAAGGAACACGAACTAGAGAAGACTTGTTCACAACAACTTAAAGCATCGTCGAAGTGGACGCGAAGATGTCGTTTTGCACGTCTGGAGACAGAATGACGGGACTCAGGTGGACACATAGACGGGTGAGTTTTGCACGTCTGGAGACAGAATGACGGGACTCAGGTGGACACATAGACGGGTGAGTTTTGCACGTCTGGAGACAGAATGACGGGACTCAGGTGGACACATAGACGGGTGAGTTTTGCACGTCTGGAGACAGAATGACGGGACTCAGGTGGACACATAGACGGGTGAGTTTTGCACGTCTGGAGACAGAATGACGGGACTCAGGTGGACACATAGACGGGTGAGACGGACACCTGGAAGGTAAAAGTGGTGGTAAAGGTATCAGGAGAAAGCGCTAAGCTATTAGGCCTATATATCACTTGGAAGGGATATGAGGAAAAGGTTTGGGGGATGGGATTTAGGAATGGTGGCCAACCACATGAACAGTCGGGGATTGAACGCCGACCTGCAAGAAGCTAAGAAGCTAGACCTTTGCTCTACCGTCCAGTCCATGTAGGAACACCTGCAGGAAGTAGTTGGGGAGTGTGAGGGAAGTGAGAGTGACACTGACACAGAGTGACACGGACACAGAGTGACACGGACACAGAGTGACACGGACACAGAGTGACACGGACACAGAGTGACACGGACGCAGAGTGACACGGACACAGAGTGACACGGACACAGAGTGACACGGACACAGAGTGACACTGACACAGAGTGACACGGACACAGAGTGACACGGACACAGAGTGACACTGACACAGAGTGACACGGACACAGAGTGACACGGACACAGAGTGACACTGACACAGAGTGACACGGACACAGAGTGACACGGACACAGAGTGACACGGACACAGAGTGACACGGACACAGAGTGACACGGACACAGAGTGACACGGACACAGAGTGACACTGACACAGGCTGACGACCAAACCTTACACACTGCTTCAGAGTCTCACATAACATAACCCCCATGTAGTTTTACCGTCCATTATTGACTAAGACTGGAACATTAGACGCTTAAGCTCATTTATCGCACGAATACAAGTTTGAGTACACCGTCTCACACACACACACACACACACACACACACACACACACACACACACACACACACACACACACACACACACACACACACACACACACACCAACCAAGGTTAACACATACAAAGACCAACTCGTCTTAACCAAACCCAACATAGAACCATCACTCAGAACACCTGCTCGAGGGAAGAACCAAACCCAACATAGAACCATCACTCAAAACACCTGCTCGAGGGAAGTGAACAATTACCACAAACACTGACACACACATGTTGAAGGTAACCACATAGGAGTGTGAACACAACTAACACATGCCAATGATGAGATAACGCACGTGAACAAAACACATGAAGGAGAACAATTGAAGATAACAGAAGCCAGGGCTTTATGGTAATTAGTTCCCCCCCCCCTGGCAGGCTCCTGCAGGGGCCGCCCCCACCTCTCCTGCTGGGGGCGGGAGGGACACTCAGGATAGCAGCCCCACACCACCAGCAAGATGGACAGCCCGCCTGCTATCATAACTCACACTACCTTGAGGTGTTTTCGGGGGCTTAGCGTCCCCGCGGCCCGGTCGTCGACCAGGCCTCCACTATGCGCCACCTTTCTAACTGCTTCATTAACCTCCTAGTTAATGAAACTAGTTTCATTAACTAGTTAACTAGTTTCATTCAAACTTCCTCCTCTTTACCCCTCGAAAAAAGCGGTAAAGGAGGGAACCATTAGTGAACAGGGAGGGAGGGAAGGTGAGGAAGGGAGGGTAGGAGAGGAAAAAGGGGAAAAAGAGGTAAGGGGGAAGGGGGAAAGGGAAGGGAAAGGGAAGGGAAAGAGGGAGTGGTGACGATGGTGGGGCAGGACCCCGAGGACACACATAAGATGGTGTCCTTGTTGCTGGTGTTAGGTTCCCCTTGCGTGCCCGCACACACACACAAGGGGCTGGTAGTCTGGTAGTAGTCTGGTAGTCTGGTAGTCTTAGGGAGTCTGGTAGCTGAGAGGACAGCGCGCAGGACTCGTAATTCTGTGGCCCGGGTTCGATTCCCGCACAAGGCAGAAACAAATGGGCAAAGTTTCTTTCACCCTCTGAATGCCCCCTGCTACCTAGCAGTAAATAGGTACCTGGGAGTTAGTCAGCTGTTACGGAGCTGCTGTGTGTGTGTGTGTGTGTGTGTGTGTGTGGTGAAAAAAAGTAGTTAGTAACAGTTGATTGACAGTTGAGAGGCGGGTCGAAAGAGCAAAGCTCAACCCCCGCAAGTACAACTAGGTGGATACAACTAGGTGAACACCCACGGGCACGCACGCCCACACATTAAGAAGGTTTTTACAAATTAAGTGAAAAGTGCCAAAGCTGTCGGCAGTGTTAGCGCATCATGTGATTAAGAACCCAGCAGGAGTTTCTTATGCACTCAATCCTTACACACACACACACTCAATCCTCGCTTACTCGCACTCAATCCTCGGTTACTCACTCTCAATCCTTCCTTACTCACTCTCAATCCTTGCTTACTCACTCTCAATCCTTGCTTACTCACTCTCAATCCTTGCTTACTCACTCTCAATCCTCACTTTCTCACACTCAATCCTTACACACACAGTCAATGTTCGCTTCCTCGTACTCAATCCTCGCTTCCTCGCACTCAATCCTCGCTTACTCACTCTCAATCCTGGCTTACTCACTCTCAATCCTCACTTTCTCACACTCAATCCTTACACACACTCAATCTTCGCTTCCTTGCACTCAATCCTTGGATACTCACATTCAGTCCTCACTTCCTCATACTTAATCCTGTTTTACTCGTACTCATTCCTCGCTTACTCACACAGTCATTCACCATGTATGTGTCCATCTTCTGATCCTTCCTCGTTTTATTTGGGATAGTTAACTATGTATTAATTTGATATCCAATATTCAGAGACGCGAGTTCGAGCCCATTCCAGTGCCTCACCATTTTCTTCGTCACATTATAGCCTTGGCAGAACCTGGCGCTCGAGGCTCTATTAAACTATCAACCTTCATTAAGCCTCGTTATTTTTAGCCGAAGTAAATTGACACCGTTAATTAGTTTGTGAAAAACTACCGCAGTTTGGCGAGTAATTGGCGGAGTAAGAGGAGACGCTCCCCCCCTCATCCCCCCCACACACTCCCTCACCCCCCACACACTCCCTCACTCCCACACTCCCTCACCCCCACACTCCCTCACTCCCACACTCCCTCACTCCCACACTCCCACACTCCCACACTCCCACACTCCCTCACTCCCACACTCCCTCACACCCACACTCCCTCACTCCCACACTCCCTCACTCCCCACACACTCCCTCACTCCCACACTCCCTCACCCCCACACTCCCTCACTCCCACACTCCATCACCCCCCACACACTCCCTCACTCCCACACTTCCTCACCCCCACACTCCCTCACTCCCACACTCCCTCACCCCACACTCCCTCACTCCCACACTCCCTCACCCCCCACACACTCCCTCACTCCCACACTCCCTCACTCCCCACACACTCCCTCACTCCCACACTCCCTCACTCCCACACTCCCTCACCCCCACACTCCCTCACTCCCACACTCCCTCACCTCCACACTCCCTCACCCCCACACTCCCTCATTCCCACACTCCCTCACTCCCACACTCCCTCACACCCACACTCCCTCACCCCCACACTCCCTCACTCCCACACTCCCTCACACCCACACTCCCACACTCCCTCACCCACACACTCTCTCACCCCCACACTCCCACACTCCCTCACACCCACACTCCCTCACCCCCACACTCCCTCACTCCCACACTCCCTCACTCCCACACTCCCTCACACCCACACTCCCTCACCCCCACACTCCCTCACCCCCACACTCTCTCACCCCCACACTCCCTCACTCCCTCACCCCCACACTCCCTCACTCCCTCACCCCCACACTCCCACACTCCCTCACCCCCACACTCTCTCACCCCCACACTCCCTCACCCCCACTATCTCTCACCCCCACACTCCCTCACTCCCTCACCCCCACACTCCCTCACTCCCTCACCCCCACACTCCCACACTCCCTCACCCCCACACTCTCTCACCCCCACACTCCCTCACCCCCACACTCCCACACTCCCTCACCCCCACACTCTCTCACCCCCACACTCCCTCACCCCCACACACCCCTCACCCCGTAGAAGGTGGACGATGTACCGGTTGCCCATTTAATATATTTGAACAATCTTCTCTCGTACATACAGCAATGAAGCGCGTCAATGACTGGGCAAGTACATCTCAAACCCAACTTGCAGGCATATACCTTGACACTGAATTTTTAAAAGACAAAGGCAGTGGACTTATATACTGTGACTCGCAGAGTGCACTCCTGGCATTGAACGCACATAGTAGTAACACACAGAAAATAGTCAGTGATATTCGAATCAATGTTTTAGCTGCTAAAGAAAACAGATTTGAAATTAAATTCCTATGGATATCATCACATGTTGGCATCTCAAGGCATGACACTGTTGATATGCTTGCTAAGACAGCCTGTAGAAAACCAGTGGTAGAAATTGATATGGGTGTTTCATTAGCAGTGACAAAGAGAATACTTAAATATCTAATGAAAATCTCACCGACCTAACTAATTCACAAAGACCTGAAAGTTGTAGCATTAAATATTATGATAGATATCGTGAGGAGACATTCACATATGGGACTAATAGAACAAGAACTCGGCAATGTGATGTTATAGTGGCCAGAATACGTCTGGGATATAGACGTATCTGGCAACTTTCTCACCACTCAAACACAATGTGTCAACCTTGTGAAAGAGAAAACATGCACTCCCTTGAACATTATATTGTAGAATGACCCATACTGACTGACTTTCGCCCTCCTGGGCTAAGGTATGCTGAACTGTGTAATTACTATATGAGTACTGGAACACTTGATGATATATTGGACTTGTACCAAAGATTAACCATGTAATGTATCAATTATACAATGTATGTATGTGATGTAACTATATAACCTGAGCTTGTAAAAGCACCTTAATCACCTTCAGTGATTAAGTGCTTAATAACACGTTAGTTTCTCTATCAGCTATCTTACCCTCTCAAAGTAGGAGAGCCATAAATATATGTGTATATATGTGTGTGCATGTATATGTGCATATGTATATATATGTATATGTATGTATGTGTATAAAGTATATGTGGAAGCTGATCAGAATTACATTTCACCTTTGTAAATGCACATTAATGACACTATGTAAAGAACACTTCGACCACTTTATGTAGGGCAGGCGTAACTCTGTGTATCTATGCATTTATGTCTGTAGGTTAGAGTAGCATTTCAAAAGCACTACAATCACCTTCTGTGGTTGATTGTTCAATAAATCACTGAACTATATATGTAACAGATCTCTCACCCTGTCCATGGAGGACAGAAGAAAATGTATATATGCTGGTTAGCATGGTAAATGTGTGGCCACGTCTGTGGTAGAAAATAATAATAATAAAAAAAACTCCCTCACCCCCACACTGAAATCGACACTTGCATTAACATAAAAAGCAACAATTGTATGGCATACACCTTTACAACCCCGGGGGGGGGGAAGGGTTACTGCAATTAAAGTCAATGGTGGCAGCGACGAACACAGAGATCACAACGACCCGTTAGTTCTCTGTTTTGTGTGTGTGTGTGAAAGAGAGAGAGAGAGAGAGAGAGAGAGAGAGAGAGAGAGAGAGAAAGAGAGAGAGAGAGAGAGAGAGAGAGAGAGAGAGAGAGAGAGAGAGAGAGAGAGAGAGAGAGAGAGAGAGAGAGAGAGAGAGAGAGAGAGAGAGAGAGAGAGAGACAGACAGTCAGCGACAGAGACAAAAAGGTTCCATCTTCGGGTACCACTCTCACCACCACTACGGCCCAACATAATAAAGAAAAGTCAACTCAAAATTTCTTGAAAGCCCATAGTCCAAAGCGTCTCAGTACCTGGTACCTTAGATATTGACCGAGGATAATGACCGAGGATGGTGACCAAGGATGGTGACCAAGGATAATGACCGAGGATGGTGACCAAGGATGGTGACCAAGGATAATGACCGAGGATGGTTTATAGACCTTAACCTTCACTCCAACCCCCCAACCCCCCCCCCCCTCCCCCCGAGTCGTAAATCAGTCTGCGAGAATACTCAGAAAATTTAATTGGCGTAAGTCTACAAATTTGTCCATCAGCCTGGATCACCGGAGATTCAAACTCGGGTCCCAAGAGCGCGAGACTGTTGTCCTACCCCCCCCCATCCCCCCCGACGGCTGCTCACAATAAGAAAGTATCTCAGGAGTATACCTGACTGGTACCCAACTGAGACTCTGAACCTTACCTAGCGCACAACACTGTGGTTTCTGGCGGCAATTCACCCCTTGGTCTACGTCACATATGTGTAGACTGTAATGGCTCCAATTATGAACAACTGACACATGGAGGTTGCTGTTTTCAGTCTATTTTGAGGTTATTGCGAACTCGTGAGTCAATAACGAAGTCTGTAGAAGTTAGTTGTATATTTAAAAGACTATTCGTAGAAGTTCGTAACTCATTGCGAGTAGGAAAGATGTGAAATGTACAGCTTGAGAGAGTTGGAATGGTTGTAACTAACTTGAAAGTTTATTAGGTCTTGGGTTGGTCAGAATGTCAGGGGGTTGTAGTTGTGGTGGTGGTGGTGATGATATTGATTGTTGGTGACGGTAGTTGTGGTAGTGGTAATGGGTGGTGGGTGTATTGATGGTTGTGGTGGATGTGGTGAGTTTAGTGATGGTTGTGGTGGTGGTGGTGGTGGTGGTGGTGGTTGTGGTGGTGGGTGTGGTGATGGTGGTGGTGGTGGTGGTGGTGGTGATGGTGATGGTGGTGGTGGTGGGTGTGGTGGTGGTGGTGGTGGTGGTGGGTGTGGTGATGGTGATGGTGGTGGTGGTGGTGGGTGTGGTGATGGTGGTGATGGTGATGGTGGTGGTGGTGGTGGTGGTGGTGGGTGTGGTGATGGTGGTGGCGACGGCTGCAACACTTGGCTGGCACCCTCTCCGGCCCTCTGCCAACACCAGTGCCATTCCTTCTGTCCACACACATGACCACTTTCACCCTCCTCTTTCCTACACACACACACACACACACACACACACACACACACACACACACACACACACACACACACACACACACCTGTCTACCTGTTCTGTCTGTCTGTCTTCTGTCTACCTGTTGATTGACAGTTGAGAGGCGGGACCAAAGAGCCAAAGCTCAACCCCCGCAAGCACAAATAGGTGAGTACACACACACACACACACACACACACACACACGCACGCACACGCACACGTACATGAAGCCCGCATCAAAAGGATAGCATCAGCGGCGTATGCAAGGCTGGCGAACATAAGAACTGCCTTCAGAAACGTGTGTAAGGAATCATTCAGAACCTTGTATACCTCATATGTCAGACCAATACTGGAGTATGCAGCTCCAGCAAGGAGTCATCACCTAGTCGAACACAAAACAAAGTTAGAAAAGGTTCAGAGATATGCCACCAGGCTAGTCCCCAAGCTGTGGGGTATGAGCTACGAGGAGAGACTACTGGATCTAAACTTCACGACAGTGGAAGACAGAAGAGTTAGGGGAGATATGATCACCACCTGTAAAATTCTCAGATGAATTGATAGGGTAGATAAAGGCAAACTGTTTAGCACGGGTGGTGGTACGAGAACAAGGAAACACAGGTGGAAACGTAATACCCTAATGAGCCATAGGGACGTCAGAACATTTTCTTTCAGCGTCAGAGTAGTTAACAAATGGAATGCATTAGGCAGTGATGTGGTGGAGACTGACTCCATACACAGTTTCAAATGTGAATATGATAAGAGCCCAGTAGACACAGGAACCTGTACATCGGTTGATTGACAGTTAAGAGGCGGAACCAAAGAGCCGAAGCTCAACCCCCGTAAGCACAATTAGGTGACTACACACACCACGGCCCATCCTCATTAGTCCGAGTATACAGTCATATTTTGTATACACGTCATATAGTATACACGTCATATAGTATACACGTCATATAGTATACACGTCATATAGTATACACGTCATATAGTATACACGTCATATTTTGATGACGTGTTTCACCAAAGCGCCAGAATTGTGTCGTTTTGATCAAGAGCGTTAAAACGTCGGTGCATTGAAGTGTGAGGACAGATCGGCTGTCTAAGAGGCTAGGCGAGGCTGGGCCGAGTTTTTTTTCTACCACAGACGTGGCCACACATTTACAATGCTAACCAGCATATATACATTTTCTTCTGTCCTCTATGGACTGTGTTAGAGATCTATTACGCATATAGTTCAGTGATTTACTGAACAATCAACCACAGATGGTGATTGTGGTGCTTTTAAAATGCTAATCTAACCTACAGACATAAATACACAGATTTACGTCTGTCTTACATAAACAGTGTTCGATGTGTCTTTTTACATAGTGTCATTAATGTGCATTTACAAAGTTGAAATGCAATTCTGACCAGCTTCCACATATCCTGTATACACATACATTTATATCACTCCTACTCTGACAGGGTTAAATTGCTGCTATAGAAACTAGTGTGTTATTAAGTATTTAATCCCTGAAGGTGATTAAGTTACTTTGATAAACTCAAGTTATAGTTACATCACATAAATTGTATAATTGATACATTACATGGTCAATCTTGGGTACAAGTCCAATATATCATCAAGTGTTCCAGTATTCATATTGTATTTAGAGAGTTCAGCATACTTCAGCCCTGGAGGGCGCAAAGTCAGTCAATATGGGACATTCTACAATATAATGTTCAAGTGAGTGCATGTTTTCTCTTTCACAAAGTTGACACATTGTGTACTTGACATTTGGGTTTTGAGAAAGCTGCCAGATACGTCTATATTCCCAGGCGTATTCTGGCCACTATAACATCACATTGCCGGGTTCTTGTTCTAATAGTCCCATATGTGAATGTCTCCTCACGATATCTATCATAATATTTAATGCTACAACTTTCAGGTCTTTGTGAATTTGTTAGGTCGGTGAGATTTTCATTAGATATTTGTTTAAGAATTCTCTTTGTCACTGCTAATGAAACACCCATATCAATTTCTACCACTGGTTTTCTACAGGCTGACTTTGCAAGCATGTCAACCGTGTCATGCCTTGAGATGCCAACATGTCATGGTATCCATAGGAATTTAATTTCAAATCTGTTTTCTATGGCAGCTAAAACATCATTCGAATATCACTGATTATTTTCTGTGTGTTACTACTTGTGCGTTCAATGCCAGGAGTACACTCTGCGAGTCACAGTATATAAGTCCACTGCCTTTGTCTTTTAAAAATTCAGTGGCAAGATATATGCCTGCAAGTTCGGTTTGAGTTGTACTTGCCCAGTCACTGACGCGCTTCATTGCTATATGTACGAGAGAAGATTGTTCAAATATATTGCATGCACATCCGGTACATCGTCCACCTTCTACAGAGCCGTCGGTATAGCACTGATACACATCGTTACCCATACTCTGAGTACTTTCAGTGATGCTTTTCAGTGTTAACTATTTTAATAATGTAGAGTGCACACTATATTTCTTGGGCGCATTTACACAATCAACTGATAGATCCCAGTTATTCCATGGATTAATTGGTTGATTAGTCATTGAGTTGGGTACATATTTAATATTTTGTTGGAGTTGGCTACCTTGTAGAACCAAACTACATAACCAGATTTCCCTCTTCTTCTATAGACCTCAGGTGAGTGTAGCATATTAGAAAGTTTAGCTTGAAATTTCATGTGTTGCCGAGAACTACTCAATGTCTTCACGCCGAAAACTGTGCTAATTACTGGAACGATTCCTAGGACGATAGGCTGAGCTGGGAGGATTACTAGGAGCCAAGGCGATACTGGGAGGAAGTAGCAGCAGCTGCAGCAGCAGAAGCAGCAGCAGCAGCAGCAGTAGCAGCAGCAGCAGCAGCAGCAAGGAAAGGTGTTGCGTCACGGCAAGATTAAGGTAAGAATATTCTGGGCTGTGATGTGTGTGTTGAAGAATCAGTCCAGCTTCCTAGTGAGCAGCGACATGAAATTCATCGAGCTTACAGTTTCATGATGGCAATATTTAACACATTACCACCTCCTACGCGGGTTTAGCGTGACGTAGCGCGAGAGTTCGCGTGGTCCTATGGTTGAATATTTTGCGCATGGTTGGTGACGCTGGCCGCGCAACCCGTCCTCTTAAAAATAACGTCACTTTTCGCTTGTATGCGCGCTATAGTCAAATTTGGACGTAATTTGAAATTAAATCGACTCACAAAAATGACGTACTGTCCCGTTTTCTGTTTGAGTCATCCGGCCTACTCGGTAAGGTTTGGAGAGGAAACTTTCAATTCACGTTTTTTATAACGTTTTGAAACTTTGTGAGAATTTCCTGCTCACCTAACCTATCAGAGGACCCTTAATTTACTGTTGTTGAAAAAAAAATCCCAAATTTATTTTCTTTTTTTTTTTCATTTTCAAATCACGTCCACTTTCGGCCATACGGGCAAACGGCCAAAAGCGACGTTATTTTTAAGAGGACAGGTTGCCCGCACGAGTTCAACCAATGTTGGGAAGTCTACCGGGAGCGCGCACTCTCCTACAGGACGCTTTCTAAACAAAAATTGGTATCCTTCAAAGGATCAAGTGACGTGATGGGTTTCCTTATCAGGTTTGGCCCAATCACTTGGACTGGACGGTAGAGCGACGGCCTCGCATCATACAGGTCGGCGTTCAATCCCCGACCGTCCAAGTGGTTGGGCACCATTCCTTCCCTCCACGGAGCTGTGTGGGACCATGTTACTCTGGGAGACCATGGGACACGGAGCTGTATGTGGGACGTGTCCCCTGTCCAAGCGGTGTCCTCCTATCCTATCCAAGAGTTCTCAAACTCTTCCGTCTCCACTTACGAAACCTCTACATCTTTCCTCAATCATGGCAGCCGAGTTTGCATGTGTTTAAACAGATTATGAGCTGTTATGAGTTAGTCTTTAACAATAATCCTTTAACGTTTCTAAGCTCGAGAAATCTCTTTAATGAATACAACGCCGGTATGATTGAAGCAAAGATGCACAGGTTTCGTCGGAGACGCAAATGCTGGATGGATTCTGTCCTTGGTGACGCACCACTTACGCCCGTTAGTGCCTAAGAGAAATACAAACTAAATTCAAAATTGAACGAAAGTATACTGTACTATATTAGTATTCTTTCGTGGTAGTGTATACTCTGAAAGTCTACTTTCGTGGTAGTGTATACTCTGAAAGTCTACTTTCGTGGTAGTGTATACTCTGAAAGTCTACATTCGTGGTAGTGTATACTCTGAAAGTCTACTTTCGTGGTAGTGTATACTCTGAAAGTCTACTTTCATGGTAGTGTGTATACTGTGAACCGCACTCACGTCCCTGGCATGTGTGTTCGTGTATATATGTAGGTTTATATATGTTCTTTTAACAAGTTAACTGTGTGGACCCCTGGGTTTGTGTGTGGTCGTGTTTGTTGTCGTGTTTGTGGTCGTGTTTGTGGTCGTGTTTGTGGTCGTGTTTATGGTCGTGTTTGTGGTCGTGTTTGTGGTCGTGTTTGTGGTCGTGTTTGTGGTCGTGTTTGTTGTCGTGTTTGTGGTCGTGTTTGTGGTCGTGTTTGTGGTCGTGTTTATGGTCGTGTTTGTGGTCGTGTTTGTGGTCGTGTTTGTGGTCGTGTTTGTTGTCGTGTTTGTGGTCGTGTTTGTGGTCGTGTTTATGGTCGTGTTTGTGGTCGTGTTTGTGGTCGTGTTTGTGGTCGTGTTTGTGGTCGTGTTTGTTGTCGTGTTTGTGGTCGTGTTTGTTGTCGTGTTTGTGGTCGTGTTTATGGTCGTGTTTGTGGTCGTGTTTGTGGTCGTGTTTGTGGTCGTGTTTGTGGTCGTGTTTATGGTCGTGTTTGTGGTCGTGTTTGTGGTCGTGTTTGTGGTCGTGTTTGTTGTCGTGTTTGTGGTCGTGTTTGTGGTCGTGTTTGTGGTCGTGTTTGTGGTCGTGTTTGTGGTCGTGTTTATGGTCGTGTTTGTGGTCGTGTTTATGGTCGTGTTTGTGGTCGTGTTTGTGGTCGTGTTTGTGGTCGTGTTTATGGTCGTGTTTGTGGTCGTGTTTGTGGTCGTGTTTGTGGTCGTGTTTGTTGTCGTGTTTGTGGTCGTGTTTGTGGTCGTGTTTATGGTCGTGTTTGTGGTCGTGTTTGTGGTCGTGTTTGTGGTCGTGTTTGTGGTCGTGTTTGTTGTCGTGTTTGTGGTCGTGTTTGTTGTCGTGTTTGTGGTCGTGTTTATGGTCGTGTTTGTGGTCGTGTTTGTGGTCGTGTTTGTGGTCGTGTTTATGGTCGTGTTTGTGGTCGTGTTTGTGGTCGTGTTTATGGTCGTGTTTGTGGTCGTGTTTGTGGTCGTGTTAGTGGTCGTGTTTGTGGTCGTGCCTGTGCGTGTCGTCAGGGTGCATTTCTATGTTGTGTGGGACTGCGTGTGCCGATTTGTTTGCTGTCGTTTTTTACCCATGGTCGCTTGTGGGTTTGAATGTGGTCGTGCTTGTGGTCGTCCTAGTTTGCAACCGTGTTTGTAGATTTGTGTGAATGGGGGGGGGGGTTAAGGAGGGTTAAGGGGGGGGTTAAGGGGGGGTTAAGGGGGGTTAAGGGGGAGTGTAGTCATATTGTGTGCGCGTTTTGCTGTCGTACTGGCGGTTTTAAAATGTGTTTATGGTTTTATTTGTCGCCTCCCCACTTCCCTTCTGACTCTGACATACTCCTTCCTGCCCCTGTGGCACGTGTCTCGTTACTTTCGGACGCTCTCTGTGCTGTGTATTTTGATGATGCTCTGGTGGTCCGGAGCTGTGGTTCGTTACACAGCTTGGGGGCATTCTGGTCAGCTGCCTGGGGCCAGATTCACGAAGCAGTTACGCAAGTACTTACGAACGTGTACATCTTTCCCCAATTTTTGACGGTTTTTGTTACACTTATTAAACAGTTTACAAGCATGAAAACTTGCCAATCAACTGTTGTTATTGTTATAAACAGCCTCCTGGTGCTTCAGAGCTCATTAACTGTTTAATAATTGTAAAAAAAGCCGCCAAAGATTGGGAAAAGATGTACAGATTCGTAAGTGCTTGCGTAACTCTTTCGTGAATCTGGCCCCTGGTCTTCTCTCGTAGTCTCGCTAGCTCGTTATTCTCCCTGCTGCACGCTAGTGTGTGGACCTGTACCTGCAGGGTCGAGCTTCACCTCTTAGATCTCGTCTTTGCAGCAACTGGCGTCTAAGAACTGTTTCTTCATGGATGATCTCGGCTTGAACTGCGCCCTCCTAAATTTCCTTCTATTTTACTGCAAATGTTACCTTAGTGGAGCATTGTCTCACTTTTCTAAGAGTTTCCTATGTCTGTAGCTCCCAGCCATGCCAGCATGTATTGTATTCCTTGTAAACATTTCCTCTTTTTCCACCTTATACATTTTTTTTAAGTATTTTAAATGTACCAAGTCAGCCCTCTCTCACCCCTTTCTTAGCCTCGTTTGGCTCAACTCCTTCAGGCTTTCTTCGTAGCCCATTCTTTATAGTTCTCTTGTGAGCCTCGCTGCAACCCTCTCTACATTTCCATGTTTACTTATGTACTTTTTGAAGTGGGGGATGCAGGTAATGGCTGCATAATCTAGTAATGGTCTCACGTAGATGGTGTACAGACTGTTTTTATGCTCTTAGATTTTTTTCTGTTATTGAACGATTTAGTTTCCGTTTATTGTGTACCGGTTTGCTGGTCTCCTTTCACCTGTCTCCATGTGCATTACCTTACATTTAGTGGTATTGAATTCCAGTAGCCATTAATCGAACTAACCTTGCAGCCTGTCAAGGTCTTCTTGGGACATTCTGCAGTTTCTCTTGTGCAGAGTCTTTGTAATTAATTTTGCATCTTCTGCAAACATTGAGTAAGGGAATGAACGCGTGAGTATGCGAGTGAACCTGTGAGTGAGAAAATGAGAACGAGAGATTAAGCCAGTGAACGCGTGAGTAAGCGAGTGAACGAGTAAGCGAGTAGATGCGTGAGTATGCGAGAGCTTGATAAACATAAACTGTGACATGAACGAGTGTGAGAATGCGAAGAAGGGCCACGTGCGCATGTGGCCAACTACAGTATGTTTGATCGACCGGCAGTGTGTGGGATCGTGAGCGGGCATGGCAGCCCGGCCCACCAGTCACGCCACATATGAGAGAGAGACAGACAGACACAGAGACAGACAAGACAAGACAAGACAAGACAAGACAAGACAAGACAAGACAAGACAAGACAAGACAAGACAGACACATGAAGGTTGTGTTGACCATGACACAGGTCAACACAAACACCACACCCTGACCCCCTTGTTCTCTCAGGATTCACTTTCTCTCCATACTCTCTCAGAGAGAGTATGGAGAGAAAGGGCATAGAGTAAAAAAGAGAGAGAGAGAGAGAGAGAGAGAGAGAGAGAGAGAGAGAGAGAGAGAGAGAGAGAGAGAGAGAGAGAGAGAGAGAGAGAGAGAGAGAGAGAGAGAGAGAGAGAGAGAGAGAGAGAGAGAGAGAGAGAGAGAGAGAGAGAGAGAGAGAGAGAGAGAGAGAGAGAGAGAGAGAGAGAGAGAGAGAGGGGATGTGAAGTTAAGGAAGGGGGGAATAGCCTAGTGGGTATGACCATTCAACAACGTGTCTTTACATAACTAGCCATATTATGAAGAGTATCTAGAGGGAGGTACCGTAAGGCGACGAGTAAACCTAGGTAAACCTCTTGCGAGGTTTACCTAGGTGACGATAAACATGCATTTATACAAACACCTAATGCACCTGTTCACCTCGCAGTAAAGAGGTACCTGGGAGTTAGACATCTGCTATGGGCTACAGCCCAGGTTTTGTGTATGTAGTAGATATAATAGCGGAAAATAGGTCAGCAGTCAGCACATTACACATCCGACGGTTAGAAAGGCGGGGTCCAAGAGCTAACAGCTCTTATGCGAGTACACGCGTGTGTGTGTGCGCGTGCGTGCAAGAGTAGCACACTCCACCAGTTTTCGAAGACCGTGGGCCGCACGGCAGGTGTCGAGGAACCTAACTTCCTGGGCTCCCAGGACAGCCTTATCTCTCAACACAGGGGGGAAATGGAGTTGCGGCCTCTGTCGCCGCCTCAGACCTCTTGTACTGGGTAAATATATATATATATATACCTCCAGACCTTCAGTACTCTACCCAACCCGCTCCTAAAGCTGAGAGAGAGAATGTGTGTGAGTGGGGGGAGGGGGGAGGGGAGGTGTGTCTTGTGTTGCTAACAAGGAGGGTGAAGGAAGAAGACGTTTTCGGCATAAATTGCCTCGTTATAGGTAACGGGAGGAGGCTCTTAGCACACTGGGGACGCCCGCCCGCCTCCACACTTCTCTCAGACTGACGCCTCTACCTTCAAGTCAGTCTGACTTCAACACCACCACCACCGTCGTCAAACCATTGTACAAATAACTACACCACCTAATCAATTTTTGTTTAATTCATAACAGATACCACAAAACAGATCACATTTGCACCAACGACGGAAGGTTCAACTCACCTGTGTGTAATGGGCTGTGGTCCAGATGACTGGAGACACACACAGCGGCTGTTGGTGTAGAGTAAAACTGGATGCTATAGTGAGCTATAGCGCACTCGGTCCCAGCAAGCGGCTCCCAATACCCCCCTCCCTAGACACACACACACACACACGCTCCCGCCTTGCTTCTGCCCTCACCACTACCACCACCACCACTACCAGCTAGCTAGCTACAGCACTAGCCGCTCCACCACCACCACTCCTGCTGCCACAACCACTACCACGCGGGACCCCGCCTCCCACACTTCACTTCTTGACACGTTTTTTGGGGGGATTGTTTCCCACTTGCTCGCTACTGCTACCACTACTACTACCACTACTACTGCGTCTACCACTGCAACTACCAAGGTTGTTGCTGGTGCTAATGTATCGGCCTCCTCAACTCTTTCTGTTGCAACAGTAGCAAAGTTTGCTGTTGCTACGCCTGCCACACATGACCTGACCCTCACCCCACACTCTACACACGCCCCGGTGAAGCCCCAACCAGTCTCTCTTATCTACATGATGTATTTAAGTGCTCTCAGACTCTCCAACACCTAGTCCAAAAATAATAGTACCTATTGCTGTTATAAAGAAGGAATGATGGAACCCATTATGATGAAGGAATTGTAGAATATATTACTATCATGAAGGAAATTATAGTACCCATTATTATTATTATTTTGAAGGTTCTGGACAAAATAGGGACTGTTGTACAAAAAAGGACCATAATTTGTACTATTGATCTGGTAGAGAGCCCGAGAAATAACCTTACATTTCCTCAGTCTAGAATAGACCATATCAATATCTATTGACAAGACTGTCTGTCTGTCTGTCTGCTTGAGGTTGTAGGCCAGACGCTTGCGGCCAGCCTCACCAAACTTTGCAGGGGTCATTGGTTTTTGTGCGGGGGATGATCATAGGCAGGTCGGGATTAACCCCTATGCCACCCCCCAACCCCCTACTTAGCATGAAATAACTTATACAATTTCCAATCTAGTTCAATATCAAACTCCATCCTCACTAAGGTTCCTCCGGCATATTATTTCCTACACGATGATTAAATGATTGTTTTATGCGGTTTGCTTAGTGTTGAAGAAAGCTTGTAGGAGAGATGGTTACAGTGATGAGTGTGGAGGTGGTGGTGAGTAGGGAAGGTGGTGAAGGGTAGGGAGGGTTGTGAAGGGTGGGGAGGATTGTGAAGGAGAAGGGAAGGTGTAGTGAAGATGGGTACACTGAAGATAGTGTGCAGTGAAGATGGTTACAGTGAAGATGGTTACAGTGAAGATAGTGTGCAGTGAAGATAGTTACACTGAAGATAGTGTGCAGTGAAGATGGTTACACTGAAGATAGTGTACAGTGAAGATAGTGTGCAGTGAAGATGGTTACACTGAAGATAGTGTACAGTGAAGATGGTTACACTGAAGATAGTGTGCAGTGAAGATGGCTACACTGAAGATAGTGTACAGTGAAGATGGTTACACTGAAGATAGTGTACAGTGAAGAGTTACACTGAAGATAGTGTGCAGTGAAGATGGTTACACTGAAGATAGTGTACAGTGAAGATAGTGTGCAGTGAAGATGGTTACACTGAAGATAGTGTGCAGTGAAGATGGTTACAGTGAAGATAGTGTGCAGTGAAGATGGTTACAGTGAAGATAGTGTGCAGTGAAGATGGTTACACTTGAAGCTCGTGTGTGTGTGTGTCACTAAGATGTGTCACCCGGGGGGGAGCCTCCTATACACTATATGTGCTACATGAGACCTTTGATCGCCTCTATTAGGCCTATGATTGTTTATTTGGAGGCCTAGGGGGGCAGGTTAGGTTAAGGCTACAGATGAATAGGGGTGGTGCAGTTTTGTGATGTCCTTCAGTGTACCAAAAGTACATGCTGTACACAGGCACTATACTGTACAATGAGTACACATTGTACTATACTCTACAATGTGTACAAAAAAGCACACACAAAGCTACAACAAAATACATTATAAAACATTATAAAACTCAGTTCTTTGGGGTGGAAGGGGGGGGGGATAGGAGAGGGTTTAGGGAGGTAGGAAGGGGAGGGTGGGAGAGAGGGAGAGGGGAAGAGGAGAGGGGAGAGAGAGAGAGAAGGAGGGGAAAGGGGGGGGAGGGAGGAGGGGGGGGGATAATGGCTAAAGCCGAGACATGAAGAACTAAATAATTATTTACACTTCTTCAGCTTCATGTTTGTTTGTTTGTTTCGTTTGCATGGTTAAGATATCATCTCTCGTATCAAGATATCGTCAATCATGTTAAGATATCGGCAATCGCGTTAACACATCGTCAGTCGTGTTATCATCAATCGTGTAAAGATATTGTCAGTCACGTTAAAATATCATCAACAGGGGTTAAGATATCATCAAACGCATTAAAATATCATCAACAGAGTTAATATATCATCAATAGTGCTAAGATATCATCAACTATGTTGAGACACCATCAACCGTGTGAAGATATCATCCAGTATGTTACGATATCGTAAATTGCGTTAAGGTTATAAATGTTAAGAGGTCATCACTTACATGATGATATCAATGAACGTGGTGAGTTATCATCGACAGCGCAAACAAACTATTTATGAAGCAAAGATACACAACTGATGTTATCTTTACGGGAAGTCATCAATGGCATGACTGTAAAGATGAATTGCCATCAATGGGGCCAAAATATTGCCCGCTGAGTAGTATTCTTGGAAAGAGATGTCATCAACTGGGCAGTGAAGTCATCAAGTCATCAATGTCTTGTATTAAACTGGCCTTAAACCAACCTCTGGCCCCTCAAGTAAGCCCCCCGGCCCCTTAAACCAACCTCTGGCCCCTCAAGTCAGCCCCCCGGCCCCTTAAACCAACCTCTGGCCCCTCAAGTCAGTCCCTCCGGCCCCTTAAACCAATCTCTGGCCCCTCAAGTCAGCCCCCCGGCCCCTTAAACCAACCTCTGGCCCCTCAAGTCAGCCCCCCGGCCCCTTAAACCAATCTCTGGCCCCTCAAGTCAGCCCCCCGGCCCCTTAAACCAACCTCTGGCCCCTCAAGTCAGTCCCTCCGGCCCCTTAAACCAATCTCTGGCCCCTCAAGTCAGCCCCCCGGCCCCTTAAACCAACCTCTGGCCCCTCAAGTCAGCCCCCCGGCCCCTTAAACCAATCTCTGGCCCCTCAAGTAAGCCCCCCGGCCCCTTAAACCGGAAATGTTTCACTAACAAGACGTGAGGACGTAACTAAAAATGTCAGCAAGGAGAGAAGCATAAGAGGCGAGGGGGTCCAGGGGGCCCTCACCACGCTGGGGAGCGAGGGGGTCCAGGGGGCCCTCACCACGCTGGGGAGCGAGGGGGTCCAGGGGGCCCGCACCACGCTGGGGAGCGAGGGGGTCCAGGGGGCCCTCACCACGCTGGGGAGCGAGGGGGTCCAGGGGGGGCCCGCACCACGCTGGGGAGCGAGGGGGTCCAGGGGGCCCCTCACCACGCTGGGGAACGAGGGGGTCCAGGGGGCCCTCACCACGCTGGGGAGCGAGGGGGTCCAGGGGGGCCCGCACCACGCTGGGGAGCGAGGGGGTCCAGGGGGCCCTCACCACGCTGGGGAGCGAGGGGGTCCAGGGGGCCCTCACCACGCTGGGGAGCGAGGAGGTCCAGGGGGCCCTCACCACGCTGGGGAGCGAGGGGGTCCAGGGGGCCCTCACCACGCTGGGGAGCGAGGAGGTCCAGGGGGCCCTCACCACGCTGGGGAGCGAGGGGGTCCAGGGGGCCCTCACCACGCTGGGGAGCGAGGAGGTCCAGGGGGCCCTCACCACGCTGGGGAGCGAGGAGGTCCAGAGGGCCCGCACCACGCTAGGGAGCGAGGAGGTCCAGGGGGCCCGCACCACGCTGGGGAGCGAGGGGGTCCAGGGGGCCCTCACCACGCTGGGGAGCGAGGGGGTCCAGGGGGCCCGCACCACGCTGGGGAGCGAGGGGGTCCAGGGGGCCCGCACCACGCTGGGGAGCGAGGGGGTCCAGGGGGGCCCGCACCACGCTGGGGAGCGAGGGGGTCCAGGGGGCCCGCACCACGCTGGGAAGCGAGGGGGTCCAGGGGGCCCGCACCACGCTGGGGAGCGAGGGGGTCCAGGGGGCCCGCACCACGCTGGGGAGCGAGGGGGTCCAGGGGGCCCGCACCACGCTGGGGAGCGAGGGGGTCCAGGGGGCCCTCACCACGCTGGGGAGCGAGGGGGTCCAGGGGGCCCTCACCACGCTGGGGAGCGAGGAGGTCCAGGGGGGCCGCTCCACGCTGGGGAGCGAGGGGGTCCAGGGGGCCCTCACCACGCTGGGGAGCGAGGGGGTCCAGGGGGCCCGCACCACGCTGGGGAGCGAGGGGGTCCAGGGGGGGCCCGCACCACGCTGGGGAGCGAGGGGGTCCAGGGGGCCCTCACCACGCTGGGGAGCGAGGGGGTCCAGGGTAAAAGAAGGCAGATATTCCCCTGACACGCCTGCCTGCGGGAGGTATCAGCCTATACAATCCACACACAACGAAATTTCAACCATTTCAAACAATTTTTAAAAACTTGTTGAAATTCAGAGAACAGAGGTTCACAAAAAGAGGAGCTCGCCGCCCCCTGTGAGCTGCGTGTCAACATGGGCAGTAACGCCTGCCTTCCCATCCTTCCATTAAACAACACGGACGTTAGTTCCCAACCCCCCATTCCCATATGGGTAACTGCCTCCCCACAACCCTTTCCCCACCATAGACGGCTGTTCATCCCCCTCCCCCCTCTCCTCCTTCGCCCCCATTCACACATCTTTGGCCCCTCCACTCAAAGAAATGTTTAAGTGCGGAATGTATTTTGAAGACAATTTCACTCTTATGGTTTTGAGTGAACTCAGTACTCTTAAGACGGGCGGTGTTGTGTGTGTTGAGAGCGGTTGTGATGCCCACCAAGCTCACCATCATATAGTTGTTGTTGTTATAGATTCAGCTACTCGGAACAAGTTCTAAGTAGCACAGGCTATGGTGAGCCCGTAACTTACCTGGCACAGGAGCGGGGCAAGTAGCACGGGCTATGGTGAGCCCGTAACTTACCTGGCACAGGAGCGGGGCAAGTAGCACGGGCTATGGTTTGCATCATATAGGCTCAACTCTTCATTTTGCCTAATACAATTACCACTGGAATAAGACTACAATCGATGCTCTTAATACGTCCTTAATACGTCTTAATACTCTTAATAAGTAGATTTTACCCCGTATCTTAATTGGAGTCTCCGATTATTACACATACTGATTTACGGTCTAAATTAATCTAAATCTGAAAACTATCAGGATTTTAATTTGGAATCCTAATTCTGAATTTGAAACCAGATACGAGTTTATGTAATGTGAATTTGTCATGCGTTGTGAATTTAAGTTAGCAGGTGACAAACACACAAACACATGCCAAACGCACGAACAAAGACAAACACACAAAACACCCCCCAAACACACACAAACGCACAAACACAGGAAATGCAGGCAATCATGACCAAATGACTGATCAGCCTAGCAAGTTCGAATCGCTAAAATAGTTCATCCATTACACCAGGAGCCCGCGGGTTGCTGGCCACGTAGACGCCCACTAAGACACAGAGACGAACTGACACAACAGACAGACGACAGCCAACGTCCGGGCGACGCTGACTCCCCCCCCCCCCCCCCCCCCCCGACCACTCTCAGACTCATCTCTCCGTCCGTCACAGGAACGCGGAAAATCGAGTTATGGTTGCTGCGGCATGTTTGTTATTTTGTGCTGGTGAGTCAAAGTGTGTGTGTGTGTGTGTGTGTGTGTGTGTGTGTGTGTGTGTGTGTGTGTGTGTGTGTGTGTGTGTGTGTGTGTGTGAGAGAGAGAGAGTCTCTCTCTCTCCCTCTCACCTTGGGGCCCTGGTATCGTGCTATTCTATCCCTCATACGCCAAACTTTGTGTAAAGTGAGAGTCTTACAAACTTCCTCTCCCAAAGCAAGCATGAAGTGTTACTTCATACTTCGGTTAATATGAGGTAATACTTGCCTCAAGTAGTGTGAGGTAATGCTTCTGGTAGTATGAGACAATACTAGATTTCCGCCTAACCGCTTGAGCTGGACGGTACAGCGACGGTGTCGCTTCTTACAGGTCGGCGTTCAATCCCCGACTGTCGAAACGATTAGGCACCATTCCTTCCCTCCGTCCCATCCCAAGTCCTTATCCACATGTCCCTTCCAAGCGCTATATAGTCATAAAGGCTTAATGGCCATTACGACCATTAATTAATGTTAATGCTTTCTCCTGTTAATTACCTTATCTTACCTTGCTTCTGGTTAGGTTAGGTTAGGTAAGATTAGGTTAGCTTAGGTTAGGTTAGGTTAGGTTTCAGTAATACCTCCCAACACTGCTCTTTTTCTCGTGTATCGCTGAATTGTTTCAAGCGTAGACTAGACATATGTATGGATGAGAGGTGTGTGAATATAAATAGGAGGTGCCTCGTATGAACCAACAAGCCTTCAGTTATACAATTGTATTTTAAAATATAGAAATTTCACTACCAATTTATATATTTTAATGACTATGACTTCATAATAACGTTCACAATTCACTCCTCAGACAATATATTTTTAGCAAAGGTTCAGTATTGTGTGAATGTTTATGCTTACGAGCACCACTTAGGCTGCCAACCATCACAGTGCCGTGAGCACAGTGAACAAGACAAATGTGCATTTTCGTGAATCGATCAACTATGACAATGACGCACAAATATGACTTACGAACAGAGCTGCATCTAAGACTGGACCTGTGACGGAAGTGGCAGTCACATTACAAAATGGCCGCGAGAGTTCATTTAGGTCACAGACTGTATGAACTCCGTTATTCAGAAGATGGATGTTAGAGTTAATTAAACATGTAGATACATGCAGATATGTTGGACAGAACAGTACCCAAATGATCTGGCCAGAATTGTTTGTCCAATTTGGCTAATTAGCACAACAAAGGGAAAGCCTCAGTTCCATACCACGCCCTCATCAAAGGAGACGGTTGAGTAGTTGTCGTGACTAACAGCCAAAGTGCCCTTCACGGGTGATGTGGGTATCAGCCCAGAGGCTGCCCGGGCATTTTGAAGATTTCCAAGACTGGCCACAGGGAAAATTAGCAGGTCATCCTCTGTGTGACGTGTGAAACGACGGAGGTGTTCATGTTCTTGTCAGAAGGTGGCCACAAGTAGATCAAGGAGCAAGACGAACATCTTGTCGTTCAGCGGGGGAGAGGAAGTGCAGGCGATGAGACACAATAACGCGGCTGAAGTATGTTGACCAGACCACACACTAGAAGGTGAAGAGACGACGACGTTTCGGTCCGTCCTGAACCATTCTCAAGTCGATTGTGAATTGACTTCAGGGAGAGGAAGTACTCGGCAAGCTTCCACTAGACTGTCACAACACTAGCCGAGGGCAGCCACCAGGAAGCCGGCAGTTGCATGTTCCTGCTTGCCTCACACCTTATGACGCGCACACACGCCAACAGCCTTATCCGCACGGTTGATACAGGCGTCGTGGTGTTGCTCTCGTGTTTGTGACAAGGACATCATGGTATTGACCGTGTTTGTGGCATAGATGTCGTGGTGTTGCTTTCTGTCGGTCTGTCTGTCTGTCTCTCTCTCTCTCTCAAGTCAAAAGCACAAATATTACCAACTAATAATGCACTTCATTACCAAGAGGAAGGAAGAAAGAGGGAGAGGTGAGGAGTGAGGAGTGGAGAGGGGAGTCGTGACGGTGTTCACCTAGCAGGTGGGCAGCGTCAGGAGCCACACCACCTTCCAACCACACACTATAGTCTACCAACTAACTCCTATACATTAGTCCCTCGTCTGCCACCTCCACATGGCCTAGAACATAACAGTTCGGCCCAAACATGTACACGAGGCTATACACACACACACACACACACACACACACACACACACACACACACACACACACACACACACACCCAGCATGGAGTCCATATCTAGTTAAGGATAACACTAAACTGGAAAAGGTTCAAAGGTTTGCCACCAGACTAGTACCCGAGCTGAGAAGTATGAGCTACGAGGAGAGACTACGGGAATTAAACCTCACTTCGCTGGAAGACAGAAGAGTGAGGGGGGACATGATCACCACATTCAAGACTCTCAAGGGAATTGATAGGGTAGATAAAGACAGGCTATTTAACACAAGGGGAACACGCACAAGGGGACATAGGTGGAAACTGAGTGCCCACATGAGCCACAGAGATATTAGAAAGAACTTTTTTAGTGTCAGAGTGGTTGACAAATGGAATGCATTTGGAAGTGATGTGGTGGAGGCTGACTCCATACACAGTTTCAAGCGTAGATATGATAGAGCCCAATAGGCTCAGGAACCTGTTCATCTGTTGATTGAGAGTTGAGAGACGGGACCAAAGAGCCAGAGCTCAGCCCCCGCAAACACAAGTAGGTGAGAACAAGAAGGTGAGTACACACACATGGCCAAGGCGGAATCTCACCATGGGCACTAAAAGAGTAGAAGCACAATTCTTGCCGCTCTCCATGGTGTATATATCTGCTTGATACCTGCTTGATGGGGTTCTGGGTGCTATTCTACTCCCCAAGCCCGGCCCGAGGCCACGCTTGACTTGTGAGAGCTTGCTCTAACAGGCTGTTGCTTGGAGTGACCCGCAGGCCCACATATCCACCACAGCCCGGTTGGTCCGGCACCCCTTGAAGAAAACTATCTAGTTTTCTCTTGACGATGTCCACGGTTGTATAATAGTTCAGTGGCAACAGGAGAACTACCTAGAAGTTTGGAAGACCGCTAATGTAGTTCCGATATACAAGAAGGGAGACAGGCAGAAGACACTCAATCACAGACCAAAGTCCATAACGTGCATACCATACAAGGTGATAGAGAAGATTGAGAATAACTAGTAGAACATCAGCAGAGGAAGTACTTTGTAACACATCACCAGAAATGGCAAATCTTGCCTCACGGGTTTAATAGAATTCTATGACCAGGCGACAAAAATTAGACAAGAAAAAGAAGGGTGAGCAGACTTCATATTTTTAGATTGCCAGAAAACCATTGACAAAGTATCTCATAAAAGACTTGTGTTCAAACTGGAGACATAATGTCACCAACATTCCATTGCATTTCACCTTTATAAATGCACATTAGTGACGCTATGTAAAAGATACCTCGAACACACAACACACACAAACACATCATTACAATCCATTCACCTGGGCATTGGGAGACTCGAACCCTGGACCCCACGCGAGTGAGGCAGAATCATGGAGAATTGAATGTTTATGAACGGCGAATGGAATATTTATTTCCAGGGAAGTGTTTATAGGACAATTTAAACATCATTACAACTCCACCACAGCTCAAACAACAACAACAACAACCGCTCAGCAGAGTATTGTAGAGACGACTGGAGGAAACACCTTCACTGCCCACGTCAAAGAGTGGAGGGGGGGGGGGGGGTTACCGGCCAAACACAGTAACAACACAAGAGGGTGGCCAACTTGGCAGGGGAAGCCAGAGACCAAGCAGGCCTCCTCACGTATCTCAAACCCCCTTCCTTTCTTTCTTCTCTCTGCAAACTTTCCCATCCGACAAATTCCGTCGGATGGGAAAGGAGAACTGAGGAGAACTGGCTTCAGTTTGATACGGAAGCCATGTTGTAATGGAGGGTTTTCTGAAGCCTTAAATGATTGATTAAATAAATGAATTACCCATAACGATAACTTTGATTACATTATCATTAGATGGGGGTACCCGGATGTGCCCGGGTCTTTTTTTTTATTCCTCTCCCTCTCTCTTTCATCTCTCTTCCACTCTCCACTCTCTCTCTCTGTCCAACCACTTGGATTGGACGGTAAAGCGACGGTCTCGCTTCATGCAGCTCGGCGTTCAATCCCAGACCGTCCAAGTGATTGGGCACCATTCCTTCCCAACCCGGCCCATCCCAACTCCTTATCCTGACCCCTTCCCAGTGCTATATAGTCTAATGGCTTGGCGCTTTCCTCTGATAATTCCCTCCCTCCCTCTCTCTCTTCCCCTCTTTCTTGCTCCACTTTTCACCCACAACACCTCCCCTCTTCCATCCTCCCAGTCCACCCTTGTTTCTAATCTCCCCCTCTTCTCTCTCTCTCCTTCCCCTCTCTCTCTCTCTCTCTCTCTCTCTCTCTCTCTCTCTCTCTCTCTCTCTCTCTCTCCCTCTCTCTCTCTCTCTCTCTCTCTCTCTCTCTCTCTCTCTCTCTCTCTCTCTCTCTCTCTCTCTCTCTCTCTCTCTCTCTCTCTCTCACTCCCTCTCTCTCTCTCTCACTCCCTCTCTCTCTCTCTCATTCCCTCTCTCTCTCTCTCATTCCCTTCTCTCTCTCTCTCCCTGAAAAATTAATATATATTTTACTGCTGAAAAACTGCCAACTCTACGGATACCATATTTCAGACTTCAGACTTCATGAAAATCGCACGGGGGTTCATTATAGATGCCGATATTTCTTACCGTGCGACACTAGGGGGTCGACCCCAGCTGGACTATGGCACTCCCATATCCCCCCAGGAGTCATCTCTGAAAGATGGGTGAGACTAGCCCCAAGCGTCTGATCTCTGGCGTCGGATAGACAAACAAAAACATACAAACAAACAAACAGGCATCCTACACTTACAGCCTCTCAGTGAGGCAGTCTACACATAACATCAGCGAGGCAGCCTACACATAACATCAGCGAGGCAGTCTACACATAACATCAGCGAAGCAGTCTACACATAACATCAGCGAAGCAGTCTACACATAACATCAGCGAGGCAGTCTACACATAACATCAGTGAGGCAGCCTACACATAACATCAGCGAGGCAGCCTACACATAACATCAGTGAGGCAGTCTACACATAACATCAGCGAGGCAGTCTACACATAACATCAGCGAGGCAGTCTACACATAACATCAGCGAGGCAGTCTACACATAACATCAGTGAGGCAGCCTACACATAACATCAGCGAGGCAGCCTACACATAACATCAGTGAGGCAGCCTACACATAACATCAGCGAGGCAGCCTACACATAACATCAGCGAGGCAGCCTACACATAACATCAGTGAGGCAGCCTACACATAACATCAGCGAGGCAGTCTACACATAACATCAGCGAGGCAGTCTACACATAACATCAGTGAGGCAGCCTACACATAACATCAGCGAGGCAGTCTACACATAACATCAGCGAGGCAGTCTACACATAACATCAGTGAGGCAGCCTACACATAACATCAGCGAGGCAGCCTACACATAACATCAGCGAGGCAGTCTACACATAACATCAGTGAGGCAGCCTACACATAACATCAGCGAGGCAGACTACACATAACATCAGCGAGGCAGCCTACACATAACATCAGTGAGGCAGCCTACACATAACATCAGCGAGGCAGTCTACACATAACATCAGCGAGGCAGCCTACACATAACATCAGCGAGGCAGCCTACACATAACATCAGCGAGGCAGCCTACACATAACATCAGCGAGGCAGTCTACACATAACATCAGCGAGGCAGCCTACACATAACATCAGTGAGGCAGCCTTCACATAACATCAGCGAGGCAGCCTACACATAACATCAGCGAGGCAGCCTACACATAACATCAGCGAGGCAGTCTACGCCAACTTTCTCCTAAGTTATTTATGTTAGATCAATTTTATATTTTAAATAAGACAAGTTAAGCTAGTCGTATGGATGAAGTTAAAATAGTTTAATTAAGAGAATATTAAATGATTTAAGTCTTATTTCCTTAATAAAATCTTGTTCGTAAACATTGTGCATCAGATTAAACCCGCGAACTGTACCATCTATGTTAAATTACACTTCATATTAAGCCAGCGTATTGTACCCTCTGGATTAAATTACACCTCTTATTAAAACAGCGTATGGTACCATCTCTCAGAAATTACACATCATCCTGTACTAATTATCCAGTATTTCTGGATAATTAGTTCTGAGGCAGCCCGTCTTCATCAACAAAGGCCAAACGTGATTACATGCAACCACCGACACCCCTCCTCCCCCCCCTACTCATTGCTTATGGTCGAAAAACGCACACATCTCACGTAACCCGTCCTCAGACTCAAGTTCATTCCATCCAGCGGTCGACCCCAAAGTCGCATTCATAAATTTTTACATGCTGTTCATTCAAAACAGGAATTTTCTCAAATATAAATTAATATTATGATATATTAGCATAGTATGTATATATAGGCATAGGTTATGTTAGGTGTTTAGGTTCTGTTGGCGATTATTTGTATTTGTAGTACGTGGGTGAAGCATTTATAGCGTTGTGGTTCGAACAAAATTCCTCTGTGAGGCCAGCCCGTCCTCCAAACAAAGATCCAAAAGTGATTCCATGCACCCGCCAAACCCCCTGTTTATGAATGAAAAACGTTTACACACGACTTATAACTGATGACTTCCGAACACTTCCAGAACAAGTGCTTCACTAACGAATTTTGTTCGAATCGCAATTCTGTAACTGCTTCACCTACGTATTATAAATATAAATAATTGGCAGTAGAACCTAACTTACCTCCCTTACCCTCAATAGGCAATATATATGCCAAAATATAAAAAATAATTTATATATGAGAAAATTCCTATTTTGAATGGACATCGTGTTAAAATTGATGAATACTACCTGACGGACACCTACATTAATATCCAGTCACTTGTTGCATCATAAACTCTTACATATGTTTCGCCTTTTCACATACAGCTTACATATGTATGTGAGAAGGCTTCCAGGTATTTTAACAGCACTTTTTCCAACTACATACGTGCTCTTTGTCAGGCTATGTTCATTCCATCCAGCGGCCGACCCTAAAGACGTCGCGTGATGCTACCCTGGGTATTCAATAAGATGTACGACCGATAAAACAAAAGGAATGTTTAAATAGAAGAAGGCCGTAAGGTTATCTTGAGATGATTTCGGGGCTTTTTAGTGTCCCCGCGGCCCGGTCCTCGACCAGGCCTCCACCCCCAGGAAGCAGCCCGTGACAGCTGACTCACACCCAGGTACGTATTTTACTGCTAGATAACAGGGGCATAGGGTGAAAGAAACTCTGCCCAATGTTTCTCGCCGGCGCCTGGGATCGAACCCAGGACCACAGGATCACAAGTCCAGCGTGCTGTCCGCTCGGCCGACCGGCTCCCCCGACCGGCTTACCGGCCGTAGGGTAAGTCAGTGAAGGACAGTTGCTGCCACAAGAAAACCTCCTATATAATGAACCCAAAATATATATAGTTGTGGCCTGAAGTTAGCATAAAGTGTAGTGCCAACTTACATGAACGATGGTAAAATAGTTAAAATAAGCAAACAGTGGTGACCCCATCCCTACCAGATGTTAACTATGTGGGCAACATACTGTCCTCACAGTACATATACACATATATACACTCTCACTGTGTACTCGAGGGTGACCAAACAGGCACTTGCCGCTCCCCTTCTATTGACTCTACATCCTCCCTTCCAACTCACCTCTGTTGTATTCACCACGTTTGCACTTGTACTTGGTATTACTTGAGTTATGCCTAGTTTTTACACTTAATATATAGAAAGAGTGTTGGTTCAACTGCCGTCGCCCTCATCACTGTGGTCTGCCCGGGAGAAATATCACTCAATATTTTTGCTGCTTAATTCTCAACTTTGTGGTTGGAAAGCATTAGAGTTTGTCTGGTACTTAAGCGGGTTTCTTGAGCTGCAGTCTTTGAATATGTGTTTGCTTCGATGATATTTGTCAAACAGTATTTTTGCTTTCAGTGTATGTTGCTTTATCTTGCCATACCTGGCCAAGGATTTATCAAGCATCCACGTGTCAACTTGCGAAACCTTTACATCTGTCTTAGATCATGGCTCCATAGTCTGTATTTATTAAACAGTTTACGAGCTCGGAAACTTCATAACCCAAGGTTACTATGTTATATACAACCTCGTAGTAAACCTGTTTAATAAATGTTCATTAACTCGCCATGATTGAGGAAAGATGCACAGGTTTCGTAAGTGGACACTTAATGCTTGATGAACCCTGGTCCTACACTGAATTCCCCCCCCCCCTACCGCCTCAACACAAGATTAGAGGAGCTCAGTAAACTCGTCACCTCTACTGAACCAAGCCTAAACATCCCCCCCTACCCCCCTCTCCCATCCCCACCACATCCCCCCTGCCTATATACTATTCACTCTAGTGCCACACAAACAGCGTAACTGTTTCACAGTCACCTAACCCGCCCACTTAGCGCAATTAAATGTGTTAACTGGCTCCGGGATTACCACATTCCGGCCAGTTGGCCCGGTGTTAAGCCGGGCCCCGTCCCTCCCGCCAGGTGCCGTCAGCCCCGCCCCGCCCGCCAGGTGCCGTCAGCCCCGCCCCGCCCGGGGACCAACTGTCTTGCGGAGTGTTGTACACCATACTTCTGCCACATTTAGCCGTGGACGCCTGGTGACACGGACGCCAGGGGACACGGACGCCTGGTGAAACGGACGCCAGGGAGCACGGACGCCTGGTGAAACGGACGCCTGGTGAAACGGACGCCAGGGGACACGGACGCCTGGTGAAACGGACGCCAGGGGACACGGACGCCTGGTGAAACGGACGCCAGGGGACAGACCCACTTGGTAACATCGCGTGAGGTGTTCCCGTGATCCACAAGCACAGGCGTCCAGACGAACCCAAGCTTTATCCATAGGTTCGATAAGCTTAGTTGGTCACGCCAACATAGAAGATATTGTGTTGATGATGGTCGCTATACATGGGATCAACACCTGTCATTCTCCTATTTTACCTTGACAATATATCTCCCCCCCCCCACCCACTCCTTTTTTCCCCTGCACTTTCCTTCTCCCCTTCCCCACCACCTTACCGTTCTGCCCACACCACACCCCCACTTGCCTGCCCCATGCCCCCACCACAACCCTCCCCACCCCCCCCTCCCAACCACCTCCCCAACCCCTCATTTTAGACCGACTCTTAATATAATAGATCTCATCAAGTTAATTATTTTAAAGTATGTATGAATCTTTTCATAATTTTTTAAATTAGAAATAAACTTTCGTCTGCATTTCACATACAAATTAAAAAAATATATATATAATCTTAATAATGACACTACGGGGCAAAGCTTAGCCATGATAGAAAAATTAAATCACTGCTAGACACGTAGGCCATTTGAACGTTCTACCAACGGGGTTCGATCCTGGGCGATGGTTCAAGTGTAGTTATAGCACCGTTCCTACCCCCTCCGTCCCCACTGTCCCAGCTCCTATCCTGTCCTGTCATCCCTTCCGTGCGTGGCTATAGAGTCATCCTGGCGTGGTGCTTCCTCTTGATGACTGTCTGCCTTTACACACACACACACACACACACACACACACACACACACACACACACACACACACACACACACACACACACACACACACATACACACACACACACACACACACACACACACACACACACACACTTGCCCGCTGCCTCGACCACCACTCACCAACCACGCGGGACGAGCACTCCCTAAACATGTTCTTTGATCGATTGTAGTTGTGTTGTGGTGTAGACAGGAGCTGAGGACAGGTTACTGGTGTAGACAGGAGCTGAGGACAGGTTGCTGGTACAGACAGGAGCTGAGGACAGGTTACTGGTGTAGACAGGAGCTGAAGACAGGTTGCTGGTACAGACAGGAGCTGAGGACAGGTTGCTGGTACAGACAGGAGCTAAGGACAGGTTACTGGTGTAGACAGGAGCTGAAGACAGGTTGCTGGTACAGACAGGAGCTGAGGACAGGTTGCTGGTACAGACAGGAGCTAAGGACAGGTTACTGGTGTAGACAGGAGCTGAAGACAGGTTGCTGGTACAGACAGGAGCTGAGGACAGGTTGCTGGTACAGACAGGAGCTAAGGACAGGTTACTGGTGTAGACAGGAGTTGAGCACAGGCTGCTGGTACAGACAGGAGCTGAGGACAGGTTGCTGGTACAGACAGGAGCTAAGGACAGGTTACTGGTGTAGACAGGAGCTGAAGACAGGTTGCTGGTACAGACAGGAGCTGAGGACAGGTTGCTGGTACAGACAGGAGCTAAGGACAGGTTACTGGTGTAGACAGGAGTTGAGCACAGGCTGCTGGTACAGACAGGAGTTGAGCACAGGCTGCTGGTACAGACAGGAGTTGAGCACAGGCTGCTGGTACAGACAGGAGTTGAGCACAGGCTGCTGGTACAGACAGGAGCTAAGGACAGGTTACTGGTGTAGACAGGAGTTGAGCACAGGCTGCTGGTACAGACAGGAGCTGAGGACAGGTTGCTGGTACAGACAGGAGCTAAGGACAGGTTACTGGTGTAGACAGGAATTGAGCACAGGCTGCTGGTACAGACAGGAGTTGAGCACAGGCTGCTGGTGCAGACAGGAGTTGAGCACAGGCTGCTGGTACAGACAGGAGTTGAGCACAGGCTGCTGGTACAGACAGGAGTTGAGCACAGGCTGCTGGTACAGACAGGAGTTGAGCACAGGCTGCTGGTACAGACAGGAGTTGAGCACAGGCTGCTGGTACAGACAGGAGCTGAGAGCGTATTCTCAGTACACTTAGAAGACAGCATCCCAGACTACTGGTGCCTCTGACCGCATTATAATCTTCTCGGCACTTTCTGTGTTGCACCACGATCAAGTGATCGTATTGCATGATGTTGGAGCGAGCGCGAGGCAGAGCGCTCGGGTGTGTGTGTTTATTTCGTCATTCTCGCCACACACATCAATGTTTCTCAAGCAGAATGCTTTACACATACCAAGAAGCCTGTTCTAAGTTATACACAGGACCTCTCTCTCTCTTTTCTCTGTGTCTATGTCTCTCTTTCTCTCTCTTTTCTCTGTCTATGTCTCTCTCGTTCTCTGTTCTCTGTGTCTATGTCTCTCTTTCTCTTTTCTCTGTCTATGTCTCTCTCTCGCTCTCTGTTCTCTGTGTCTATGTCTCTCTTTCTCTCTCTTTTCTCTGTCTATGTCTCTCTCTCGCTCTCTTTTCTGTGTCTATGCCTCTCTTTCTCTCTCTTTTCTCTGTCTATGTCTCTCTCTCGCTCTCTGTTCTCTGTGTCTATGTCTCTCTTTCTCTCTCTTTTCTCTGTCTATGTCTCTCTCTCGCTCTCTTTTCTGTGTCTATGCCTCTCTTTCTCTCTCTTTTCTCTGTCTATGTCTCTCTCTCGCTCTCTGTTCTCTGTGTCTATGTCTCTCTTTCTCTCTCTTTTCTCTGTCTATGTCTCTCTCTCTCTCGTTCTCTGTTCTCTGTGTCTATGTCTCTCTTTCTCTCTCTTTTCTCTGTCTATGTCTCTCTCTCGCTCTCTTTTCTGTGTCTATGCCTCTCTTTCTCTCTCTTTTCTCTGTCTATGTCTCTCTCTCGCTCTCTGTTCTCTGTGTCTATGTCTCTCTTTCTCTCTCTTTTCTCTGTCTATGTCTCTCTCTCTCTCTCGTTCTCTGTTCTCTGTGTCTATGTCTCTCTTTCTCTCTCTTTTCTCTGTCTATGTCTCTCTCTCGTTCTCTGTTCTCTGTGTCTATGTGTCTCTCTCTCTTTCTCTCAAAATAAAGAACACAGACACGGGAGCGCGCGCGATATTTTGCAATATCCCGGGAAATGACCGCCAGAAGCCTGACAGGACTACAGGAACCACTACCAGAGGGCGGGACTGAGCATCTCATTAAGAGAATGGGAGATGGGATGAGGTCAATGTTGATATATGACAAGGACGTACATGGAGAGTCGGTAGTGGAGGGTGACTCCATGCATGGAGAGTCGGTAGTGGAGGGTGACTCCATGCATGGAGAGTCAGTAGTGGAGGGTGGCTCCATATATGGAGAGTTGGTAGTGGAGGCTGGCTCCATACATGGAGAGTCAGTAGTGGAGGCTGGCTCCATACATGGAGAGTCAGTAGTGGAGGGTGGCTCCATACATGGAGAGTCAGTAGTGGAGGGTGGCTCCATACATGGAGAGTCAGTAGTGGAGGGTGGCTCCATACATGGAGAGTCAGTAGTGGAGGGTGGCTCCATACATGGAGAGTCAGTAGTGGAGGCTGGCTCCATACATGGAGAGTCAGTAGTGGAGGGTGGCTCCATACATGGAGAGTCAGTAGTGGAGGGTGACTCCAAAGCTAACCCCCATTACTCTCCCTAACTACTCCAACACTGACAAGGTTCACACCGCCACTGACGTTCAGTTTACAAGAGCTGTCATAAATCAGTCAAATATCTGTATGCAGGCGGTAAATCACAACAACGTGGCTGAACATTAGACACCCAATCCAAACATCCGAAATAAAAGGGACTATATACGACGTTTCGGTCCGTATTGGACTTGATATAATAATCCAAGACAGAGAGAAACCTTGTCACGTCCGTTGCAGACGGAACCACTTGTGCTGGACGGTAGAGCGACGGTCTTGCTTCATGCAGGTCGGCGTTCAATCCCCGACCGTCCAAATGGTTGGGCACCATTCCTTTCCCCCTTCCCATCCCAAATCCTTATCGTGATCCCTTCCCAGTGTAATATAGTCGTAATGGCTTGGTGCTCACGGGAGACATCTCCCGTCACGTAGGGTGCAGTCGCACCTCCACAGATCTCCAGTATCATCTATTGATACTGGTAATGGCTCAAAAGGGCCACCACTTACGGGCTATTCATGCCCGTGCCACCTTTTGGGTGGCTTAATCTTCATCAATCAATCAATCGGCTTGGCGCTTTCCCATGATAATTCCATTACATTCCGTTGCAGAGGTTTAGGTCTGGTGTCTGTCTGTCTGTACATGTGTGTGTCCACCCAGCCATTGTTCCATGTACATAGTCAGCTCGTATACGTTTTTAAAGATTCCATATCAATATTGAACAAGCCATCTATGGTGACTCGCATGCCGAGTCATCAGCATGTGACTACATCAACGAGGAAATCCATAGTAGCGGTGATGGGGGCTCGACTAGAGGTATCCTATAATTCCACTAGGGGCTCACCATAGCCCGTGCTGCTTGGAACTCTTGTTCCTAGTAACTGAATCTACAACAACAACATAGGTTCGATCCCTTGCCACGACTTCTACGGATTTTCTCAATAATAATAATAATAATTATTGCGTTGATTTTCACATTGACACATCACATTAATATGGTCTCTTTATGTATTAATAATAATAAAATCTAATTATATATTACTAAGAAGAATATTGAAGAAATAAAACTAATAAATAATAATAATAACAATATTATAGTACAGTATTATGAAGGAGGAAGATTGGTATGTTGTAGTGAAACATGGCGCCCTCTGCCTGGGTCAGGCAGGTGGGCGTGGCAACATGGCGCCCTCCACCTGGGTCAGGCAGGTGGGCGTGGCAACATGGCGCCCTCTGCCTGGGTCAGGCAGGTGGGCGTGACAACATGGCGCCCTCTGCCTGGGTCAGGCAGGTGGGCGTGGCAACATGGCGCCCTCTGCCTGGGTCAGGCAGGTGGGCGTGGCAACATGGCGCCCTCTGCCTGGGTCAGGCAGGTGGGCGTGGCAACATGGCGCCCTCTGCCTGGGTCAGGCAGGTGGGCGTGGCAACATGGCGCCCTCTGCCTGGGTCAGGCAGGTGGGCGTGGCAACATGGCGCCCTCTGCCTGGGTCAGTGGAGGGGGCGTGGCAACATGGCGCCCTCTGCCTGGGTCAGTGGAGGGGGCGTGGCAACATGGCGCCCTCTGCCTGGGTCAGTGGAGGGGGCGTGGCAACATGGCGCCCTCTGCCTGGGTCAGTGGAGGGGGCGTGGCAACATGGCGCCCTCTGCCTGGGTCAGTGGAGGGGGCGTGGCAACATGACGCCCTCTGCCTGGGTCAGTGGAGGGGGCGTGGCAACATGGCGCCTTCTGCCTGGGTCAGGCAGGTGGGCGTGGCAACATGGCGCCCTCTGCCTGGGTCAGGCAGGTGGGCGTGGCAACATGGCGCCCTCTGCCTGGGTCAGGCAGGTGGGCGTGGCAACATGGCGCCCTCTGCCTGGGTCAGGCAGGTGGGCGTGGCAACGCCTATCAAGGCCTATCAACCTCACGAGGATAATTAAGACCAATCTCGGGAGGGTTATTAAGACCTATCAACCTCAGGAAGGTTATTAAAACCTATCGACCTCTTGAGGGTTATAAAGGCCTATCCATCGAGGAAGAGTTATTAAGACCTATGATCATCAGAAGGGTTATTAAGACCTATGATCATCAGAAGGGTTATTAAGACCTATCATCTTCGGGAGGGTTATAACTACCTCTGAACCCGAGGGAGGGTTATTAGCCCCACCACAACCGTAAACATACCAAGCATCACATACATAGTTCAGTCTTCAACATCTTTCAAGACAAAAATTATTTTAAGACAACTCCTCAAAAGCTAAAGAAGTGCCCCTTGAACCATAATTTCTTGTTGTGAAACTCGAGGGTGAGAACTGCGGCTGGAATTAACTTCTCTAAAAGTTTATATCGCCGTGTTAAAATAGATATTAAAACCTAGCCCACCGAAGCTGTATTCCAACTTTCTTAATTTACAGAACTACACATGTTTTTTTTTATCGTCGAGACGTTCATATTAAAGCCACTCAATATAACTGCTCAAGTGAACCTGGTGGAGACACGATACTCAACTTGGAAGATGAGTTGAGGCAGTGGTATGCTAGTTAACAAGCCCGTTTAATGTTTGTTTGTTTGCGTTTAACACACAAAGCAATGTGAGAATGAAGGAAATTGCAGGAGGCCTATTGGCCCATACACAGTCGATAGATATTATAGATACACAATAGATACACAGTCAATAGGCCCACACGAGGTCAATAGACAGCCCGTATTTATGTCCCCTAAACTCATTCATATAGGTCTATCCTACGCTTGAATGTGAAAATAATTGAAGAGATAACTCTAGCATTGGTGTTCAAGAAATGATGTACTGGCAGAAACCTTAGCCAAGCATCCAGAGTTTTCTCTACAGTGGGTACATGGTGCACACGACGGTAAAGCTGCCGCCGCCCATGCAGTTGGCTGGGTGTGGAGCAATATTGGTAACTGTGTAACTGACTCACCGCTGATGTAAAGTGCCTTATATAGAGACTCTTCTGGCTCACTTAATGAATCACTTGTGATGTAAAAAGACTATTTGATATATGCTCACCTAGTTGTGCCTGCGGAGGTTGAGCTTCAGCTCTTTGGTCTCGCCTCTCAACCGTCAATTAACTGGTGTACAGGTTCCTGAGCCTACTGCGCTCTATCATATCTACATTTGAAACTGTGTATGGAGTCAGCCTCCACCACATCACTGCCTAATGCATTCCACCTGTTAACTACTCTGACACTGAAAAAGTTCTTTATGTAGCTGTTTCCACCACAGCCCACGGGATGAGTATGGGGTGCATAATAAGTAATTAAAGTAAGGGTGCATAATAAGTAACTAAAGTAACTCACAATGCCTGAAACATTCCATCGATCTCACGTCTCGTCTTTTTTCGAATTTACATTGGTAAATGTAAATTTACAATTTACACGTGTTTTCGAATTAACATTGGAAAGGTAATTAATGCAATCATGATGAGAAAGTGGTAAGCCAATATGACTATACAGCCCTTGGAAGGGATATGAGGCAACCCGTTCTCGCAAATTCGTAAAGTCAATATTGACTTATTAAAGAAGTGCATAGGTGACAGACTAAACATAATAGATACCCTTAAAAAGCTTCATAGAAAACACCGACCTTACCTAACATTGTTAGTATGTTAAGATAAGCATCTTATAGCTTCGTAATTACAATTGTTACTTAACCTATTATAGGTATAGGTTAAGTAATAATTGTAATTACGAAGCAATAAGATGCTTATCTTAACATACTAACAAGGTTAGGTAAGGTCGGTGTTTTCTATGAAGGTTTTTAAGGGTATCTATTATGTTTAGTCTGTCACCTATGCACTTCTTTAATAAGTCAATAATGACTTTACGAATTTGCGAGAACGGGTTGCAACAGGATAAGGAGCTAGGATACAAGGACGGAGGGAATGAACGGTACCCAACCATTTAAGACTCTTGGGAAGGAACGCAGACCCTGCTGAAAGCAAGGCTGCCGCTGTATTCACCAGTGAACAAATCCACAAGGGCCGTGACGAGGATTCGAACCTGCGTCCGGGAGCATCCCAGACACTGCCTTAATCGACTGAGCTACGTCAGGGTAAAGCTACGACAGCTACCCACCAGTCTAAGTGGTGGTGGTAATCCTAAGTGGTGGTGGTAATCCTAAGTGGTAAGTAATTCTAAGTGGTAAGTAATCCTAGTAGTGTGTAGAACAATGGAGTCTTCCATCACAAAGGTTGACATCAAGAATAAGCTTAATATTTCACTTCGCCAATAAAGCTGCGAAGGATGAACAGTAACATCTAGCGGACTGTGCAAGCAAAAACTATATTTTTTTAATATAAATTAGCATTTAAGTATACTATAATTTTGCAAATAATTAGGCCTAGGATAGGTTAGGTGTTTTGGTTATCTTGGAAATTATGATCGTCGAGGCGACGGCCGACTCCGAACACGCGTTCAGTAATTATAAAATGTTGTGCATTCAAAATCTTTTTCTCAAAAATATATTAATATTATTATAAATTATAATTCTGTACATAGTTGGATGTAGGTTAGGTTATAGTAGGTGTCAATGTTCTCTTGGTAATTATTATTATTTGTGCTACATGGGTGAACCATCAACCCGTCCTCGAATCAAGTCCATTCCATCCAGCGGTCGACCCTACAGACCCATTCATAAATTTTAACATGCTGTTCATTCAAAACAGGTACGTTCTCAAATATACTTTAATATTGTAATATATTAGCATATTGTCCATATACAGGCATAGGTTAGGTTAGGTTAGGTTAGGTTAGGTTAGCTTAGGTGTTAGGTTAGCTTAGGTGTTAGGTTAGCTTAGGTTTCGTGTTAGGTTCTGTTGGCGATTATTTGTATTTAGTACGTAGGTGAAGCATTTACAGCGTTGTAGTTCGAACAAAATTCGTCAGTGAAACATTTGTTCCGGAAGTGTTCGAACCTCATAAGTTGTGAGTCGTGTGTAAACCGTTTTTCATTCATAAACAGGGGGTTTGGCGGGTGGATGGAATGGACTTTGGGTTCTTTGTTTGGAGGACGCGCTCCTCCAAACAGTCTTCGGGTTCAGCCGCCGACTGAACGAGCCTAGCCTGAGCAGAGTTTGGTTGTGGGAGCTTCGAACCTTGGAAGAGAACAATACAAATTCGAACCCCCAAAATGAACGAGCATTTGACCAATCCTACGATGTGTTACAGCCCTGCCACTGTTCTGGAGCTCAACACAATCGAAGCATTGGCTACATTTTCTGCAGCCCGTCCTCCAAACAAAGATCCAAAAGTGATTCCATGCACCCGCCAAACCCCCTGTTTATGAATGAAAAGCGGTTTACACACGACTCACAACTGCTGACGTTCGAACATATCCGGAACAAGTGCTTCACAGACGAATTTTGTTCGAATCACAATGCTATAAATGCTTCACCCACGTACTACAAATACAAATAATCGCCAACAGAACCTAAACACCTGACCTAACCTATCCTATACCTATATATACACAATATGCTAGTATATTATAATATTAATTTATACTTAAGAAAATTCCCGTTTTGAATGAACAGCAAGTTAAAATTTATGAATGCGTCTGTGGGGTTCACCGCTGGATGTAATGGACTTGAGTCGAGGACGGGTTGATTTTCTGACACCATCTATATCATCAGAGAGCAGCAGCCCACTGTGTCTACTTTTACTGCCTGGTTTATTGTCTATAATTCAGGTGTTTATTTTATATATATATATATATATATATATATATATATATATATATATATATATATATATATATATATATATATATATATATATATATATAAACATATGTTGTTGACTGATCGCCTTGCGGAGAGCTGTCAGGAGAGCACTAGGGTATGTAAATCACAATATACGTCGCCACTTGATGGTGTACTTACGAGCTCTTGGAAGATCTCCCCACTTACGTTGACAGCTGGCTCCTGCTTTTATCGCCAGCTGTCAGCGTCAGGTCGAGGAGGGTGTTGGAATTAAGAGTGTTGAGTGAGAGGCCGAGAAGGGAGGCAGGACCTCGACCAGAGTCACACTAAGAGGCAGATCGTCGACCAGGGCCACACTAAGAGGCAGGTCGTCGACCAGGGACCACACAAAGAGGCAGGTCGTCGACCAAAACTAGGTCAACCAAAGAGGCAGGCCATCGACCAGGCGACTCAACCCTACAGTGATACCATCAGCGGCATCAGCGATGCGGTTACATCAATCTGTTCTTCCCCGACACACGACGGAGATGACAGCGAGAAATATAACACACAGAGAACATGAACAACAAACCAAGATAGTGAGAGAGAGAGAGAGAGAGAGAGAGAGAGAGAGAGAGAGAGAGAGAGAGAGAGAGAGAGAGAGAGAGAGAGAGAGAGAGAGAGAGAGAGAGAGAGAGAGAGAGAGCGCAGCGAACTACCCTAAAAATATGTGTCGTGGTGGCCCGTGAGAGCTCAAAGGCGCCTTTCAGAATCTTCGTTAAACTGTCATAAGTGAGAAGCAGCCGGCCAGCTGCCTTCGTTAAATACTACATTGCATCACAAAGTCTTAACGCCTTGGAGTATTCTTACATAATCTTACGTCTTGAGGGTATTCTTGCGCAGTCTTACGTCTTGAGGGTATTCTTAGCAGTGTGGGGTACGAAGTATGTTGTGTATATTTTTGTAATGCTGTGAGACACTTCTCTATCTCCTGTTGTCCAGGTAACGGCCGTTGATGTGAAGCATTCATCTACGTCCTGTTGTTCAGGTAACGGCCGTTGCTGTGAAGCATTCATCTACGTCCTGTTGCCAGGTAACGGCCGTTGATGTGAAGCATTCATCTACGTCCTGTTGCCAGGTAACGGCCGTTGCTGTGAGACATTCCTCTACGTCCTGTTGCCAGGTAACGGCAGTTGCTGTGAAGCATTCATCTACCTCCTGTTATCCAGGTAACGGTCGTTGCTGTGAAGCATTCATCTACGTCCTGTTGTCTAGGTAACGGCCGTTGCTGTGAAGCGTTCATCTACGTCCTGTTGCCAGGTAACGGCCGTTGCTGTGAGACATTCCTCTACCTCCTGTTGCCTGGTACCGGCCGTTGCTGTGAGACACTTCTCTACCTCCTGTTGCCAGGTAACGGCCGTTGCTGTGAGACACTCCTCTACCTCCTGTTGCCAGGTAACGGCCGTTGCTGTGAGACACTCCTCTACCTCCTGTTGCCAAGTAACGGCCGTTGCTGTGAGACACTCCTCTACCTCCGTTTGACTTTAGCGTGGGTATTCGTGCACGCACCGTGGGCGTGTGGCTGGCAGGCCCCACCCTGTTACTCATATCTGTCTCACTCAGACGGTGGATGAGTATTTATGACTCACGTGTGGGCTTCTTCAGTAAGGTTATGTCCGCTCTCTTTAACAACTTCTTCTCTGTTAAATCTCAGTTGAAATCTTAATTTGGTTTTGCAACTCTTCGGTGTTAAGATACTGTTCCAGAGGTGTTTTATTTGATTGGTGTAATTTTTATTTTCTACCGCGATGACAGTCAGCTGTCATCGATTCCCAAAATGTTGGCAACGACACCTTTCTCAGAGATTGTGTTTGTGATATCGAAGGTATTGATAATGTTATTGCCCGGTTATCTTGAGATGATTTTGGGGCTTTTTAGTGTCCCCCGCGGCCCGGTCCTCGACCAGGCCTCCACCCCCAGGAAGCAGTCCGTGACAGCTGACTAACACCCAGGTACCTATTTTACTGCTAGGTAATAGGGGCATATGGTGAAAGAAAGTCTGCTCATTGTTTCTCGCCGGCGCCTGGGATCGAACCCAGGACCACAGGATCACAAGTCTAGCGTGCTGTCCGCTCGGCCGACCGGCCGACCGTTGTCGGACCGGACCAAGTGGACCGGTGGGTCCACTTGTTACTATTGGAAGCTCTTCTGTCCCGAGTTACTGCTCCATTGATCATATCTTTAAGTGTAGTGTTGCTTGGTCTAGGCAGTATCTTAGTCAACATACAGGCAGCAGTAAGACCTTTTATCCTTATTACAATTGATGTTAGTTTGGTTTCTAGTTTTATGCTTGGAATTTTAGTCCATTTGTGAGACCCTGTTATGACTCGCGTTGGATCGTTTTGAACGACCTGAACCTTAGCCCACTGACCCGGAGAAAGGTAAGTAAGGCAGGTCCTATATAATCAACACGAGAAGGTACGGCGTGTAATGTTAAACATTCTTAACACTCTGAGTGCTCAGGTCTCATACAACTGTTAGTGTAACACTCGGCTCTGCAGCTTTACTGTGGCAATCTTCTCAGTGTTGTGTATAACCTGGAGTTACCGGGTCACACCCCGCGGGTTGGCTCAACACAGAACATTCCCGGGTAAATATCCCAGTGGTCATCTAGAGAAGCTCCAGGCTCCAAGTCTCCCCCTGACACCTTGTTTTATAAAGCGTGTTTAAAATTGCTTTCGGGATTGCAAGTTCGTATGGTTTTTTCTAGATCAAGGAAGATCGCCATAGACGAATCCGAATTAATTATTGCTATGTCGTTGGCAGTATCTACTCAAGTGACGCCAAATATGTGCTTATGTTGATCTGCAATCTTCCACAGCAGTCTATTTAAGACCAGCCGTTCTCCAGTTTTACGGTGGTGGTGGTTACAGTGATTTGGGGGGGGGAGGATATTCCTGCGTGGGTCCTAAGCCTCTGGTTGGCCTTCCAAGTTACTAGTTTCTCGTTTCTGTCTTACTTACAGGGTATGAATATTTATGACTCGTATGTTCCCTTCAGTAAGATTATGTCCAGTGTGTTTAACAACTTCTCCTCTGCAGGGGATGAGTCACAATAACGTGGCTGAAGTATGTTGACCAGACCACACACTAGAAGGTGAAGGGACGACGACGTTTCGGTCCGTCCTGGACCATTCTTAAGTCGAGTGTGATTGAAAATGACTTGAGAATGGTCCAGGACGGACCGAAACGTCGTCGTCCCTTTCTTTACCTTCTAGTGTGTGGTCTGGTTAACATCTTCTCCTCTGTTGAATCTCAGTTGAAATCTTATTTGGGTGGAAACTGTGCACTGTGTTAGATAATATTCCAGTGCCCTGTCCGGGTGACATTTCACAGTGCTGACATTTCCTCTCATCTTGTGGATCCTGTAAGCCTATTTCCCATGCACAAGGGTATGCAAGCCTGATGCGATGTGAGTGCACTTCTGTTCTTCATCAGAATAAGTGGTTCGTAGTTGGTTAAATTCTTGTGGTGGGGCTGTGGTTGTCTAGCGAGGGAAGGAGAGGCGTGTCAAGTAGTAATAAGCCGAGTAATCCACTAGACTACACCACTACCACACCCACCACAACACCCATCACCACAACCACACTCACTATCATCACCATGCCCCCCACCACTACGCACACCACAACCTCCAACCAATCCATCACTATAACACCCACCATCACCACCACACCCCCACCATACACACCCACCATCACCACCACACCCCCCACCATACACACCCACCATCACCACCACACTCCTCACCATACGCACCCACCACACCATCACAACATACACACACCATCACCTCACCCACTACCACACCAGTTACCAGTTGATTGACAGGTGAGACGCGGGACCAAAGAGCCAAAGCACAACTAGGTGAGCACCCACCAACACGAGTAGGCAAATAAATGGTTGCTAGAAATCAATGCCAGCAAGTGTAAGATAATGATGGGAAAGTAAGAAAGGGGACCAGAAGGCATCTACACCATAAGGGGAAGGCAACTAAAGTCGGAGTCAGAGAGACAAAAGGATCTGGGAGTGGATATAATTCCCACATATCTCCAGAGCCACACATGAACAAGGTAACATCAGTAGCACATGCGACGCTGGCAAACACTAAAACGTCGTTTAGAAACCTAAAGCAGGACAATTTCAATGTAATCTACACAGCCTTTGTTAAACCAATGTGGAATATGCCGTTCTGGTCTGGACTCTGCATCTTGTGAAGCATAAACCCAAAATTGAACAAATACAAAGGTTTGCAACATGATTTGTGCCAGAGCTAAGGTGTGTAGGATAGGTTAGGGAACTAGACTTCACAAACCTGGAGAGGAGAAGAAACAGAGGGGACATGGTCGCAACATACACGATAACGAGGAGAAATGACAAGGTGGACTAGTACAGCCTCTTTAAAGTGAGATACAGTAGGATGAGAGGACATGTGGAAGCTGGAAACACAAATGAGTCGAAGAAACGTAAGAAAATATTCATACCGGGCACGGCTAGTCAACACGGGGAGTGCTCTGTGAGGTGAAGTTGTGGACGTCGCCTCCGTACACAACTTTAAGGCCAGATTACACAAAGAATTCGAACGTCAGAATAGTCCAGTTATTACACAGCACTTACGGCAAGGCTGGTAGACGGACCTTACTTCCAGCAGTCACTGATAAAAGTACTGATAAGTACCACCACCACACCCACCACGCCCACCATCACTACCACGCCCCACCATCACCACCACCACCACGCCCACCATCACCACCACGCCCCACCATCATCACCACGCCCACCACCACCACTACGCCCACCATCACCACCACCACGCCCCACCATCATCACCACGCCCACCACCATCACCACCACACCCCACCATCATCACCACGCCCACCACCACCACCACGCCCACCATCACCACCACGCCCCACCATCACCACCACGCCCACCACCATCAAACTTGGCCTGGAACCACCCCGCCATGCCCAGAACCCAAAACCACGATTGAACCTACTAGCCGACGCCCAGAACCAAATAGCCACGGGCAAATTCACCAAGCCACGCCCATAACGACCAAGCCACGCCCAGAACCCCCAAGCCACGCCCATAACGACCAAGCCACGCCCAGAACCCCCAAGCCACGCCCAGAACCCCCAAGCCACGCCCAGAACCCCTAAGCCACACCCAGAACCACCACGCCACGCCCAGAACCACCAAGCCACACCTGCAACATCTCCATACCATCGTGTCAAATCCATCAACATTACCATACAATCTCACCAAATCTGGCAACTCTACTACGCACGACGGGGATAATACCACAGGAGCCTACGTCAAAGTACTGTACCAGATGGGCCACCCGGCGGTGCCCGGGTCTTCTCTCTCCCTCTCTCTTTCAACATGCAAGAGTTGGCCATGCAATAAGACCATGCTGTGGTAGTGCCAGTGGTCAGCACACTCCGGACACAATGTCTAGACGGCCATGGGTGTAGACATGGTCGCCACGGAGATTAATGGCTGAAAGCCCATGGCTGTCTGGCGACGTCGGGGATGTGTAGGTGGCCGCCCCTGAGAGGCGTAGGTGGCCGGTCTTAAGAGAAGTAGGTGGTGATGGCAGTGGGGTGAGGGGAGGTCATTCTGTGGTTAGGACACACTACATCATGGGATACTGTTTATGAACGTTAGTGGTGGTGGCGACGATGTTAGTGGTGGTGGTGGCGGCGATGTTAGTGGTGGTGGTGGCGGCGATGTTAGTGGTGGTGGTGGCGGCGATGTTAGTGGTGGTGGTGGCAGCGATGTTAGTGGTGGTGGTGGCGGCGATGTTAGTGGTGGTGGTGGCGACGATGTTAGTGGTGGTGGTGGCAGCGATGTTAGTGGTGGTGGTGGCGGCGATGTTAGTGGTGGTGGTGGCGACGATGTTAGTGGTGGTGGTGACGGCGATGTTAGTGGTGGTGGTGGCGACGATGTTAGTGGTGGTGGTGGCGGCGATGTTAGTGGTGGTGGTGGCGGCGATGTTAGTGGTGGTGGTGGCGGCGATGTTAGTGGTGGTGGTGGCGACGATGTTAGTGGTGGTGGTGGCAGCGATGTTAGTGGTGGTGGTGGCGACGATGTTAGTGGTGGTGGTGGCGGCGATGTTAGTGGTGGTGGTGGCGGCGATGTTAGTGGTGGTGGTGGCGACGATGTTAGTGGTGGTGGTGGCGGCAATGTTAGTGGTGGTGGTGGCGACGATGTTAGTGGTGGTGGTGGCGGCGATGTTAGTGGTGGTGGTGGCGGCGATGTTAGTGGTGGTGGTGGCGACGATGTTAGTGGTGGTGGTGGCGGCAATGTTAGTGGTGGTGGTGGCGGCGATGTTAGTGGTGGTGGTGGCGACGATGTTAGTGGTGGTGGTGGCGGCGATGTTAGTGGTGGTGGTGGCGGCGATGTTAGTGGTGGTGGTGGCGGCGATGTTAGTGGTGGTGGTGGCGACGATGTTAGTGGTGGTGGTGGCGGCGATGTTAGTGGTGGTGGTGGCGGCGATGTTAGTGGTGGTGGTGGCGGCGATGTTAGTGGTGGTGGTGGCGGCGATGTTAGTGGTGGTGGTAGTGGTGGCTTCCCAGCTTCCCCAGGGCACGGGTGGGAAGACGGAGCCAGAGGCATCTGGCTGCATGCCTGTGTGATGATCTCGGACTGAATGAATGTGTGGCTCTCCGAGGGATGTATGGCAGGTTAGTGGTCCTTGGGTGGGGTGTGGGTGGGGTGTGGGTGGGGTGTGGGTGGGGTGTGGGGGGGCGGGAGGCTGGCTCGCGTCTAGACAGTTGAGACAGGCGTGGCTCCTCTCTCGTGGGGTATTTTTACCAATATTGTTTGTCCGTGTTGCTGCACAAATAGTGCCCCTGAACCCCGGAGTGTCACTGCTCGCCGTGCCAACCACACAGGTGCCTGAGCACAAGGAAAACCTCCTTGATATATACACAGCTGAAATGAGAGCTGCGGGCATGTGGCGAGGCATGCGGCCATGTTGTGAGTTATGAGATCTTCTCGTGAGGAAATGCAGTAATGTTGTGAGGTACGCAGTCATGTTGTACATGTTTTTTAACGCCCGTTATTATGGGTTAGTGTCCTCATGTCAGCCTAAACATTCCTCAACTCTATCATCGTCACTTGTGCAACAATCACTATGTCTGTGTGCACTTTGTCTGCGAGTCTTCCTCTTCCCCCTTACCAGCGTCTTGAAGTACACTCTTCAACATCTTATCAACACTGAACCTTTCTCCAGTCAGTGGACCCATTCATAGAAAATATTGCAGAAGTTCTTCGTTTTGGGGAGAACTGAATAAATCTTACACGTCGAGGGTTGAACTTTTCTCCTTAGTACAAACACAGGTTCCAGGGCGTGTGGCTGTCCTAGACTACATGAAGGACTACCAAGTTACGTGATAATATTATAAAAACACATAATAATAGCTATGTGATAATATATAAAACCACACACACACACACAGAAGAGTTAGAGGGGACATGATCACCACATACAAGATTTGCAGAGGAATTTATAGGGTAGATAAAGACAGACTATTTACCTCAAGGGGCACACGTACTAGGGGACACAGGTGGAAATTTAGTGCCCAAATAAGCCATAGAAACGTAAGAAAGAATTTTTTAAGTGTCAGAGTAGTAGACAAATGGAATGCACTAGGAAGTGATGTGGTGGAGGCTGACTCCATACAAAGTTTCAAGTGTAGATATGATAGAGCCCAGTAGGCTCAGGAACCTGTACATCAGTTGATTGCCAGTTGAGAGGCGGGACCAAAGAGCCAGAGGTCAACCCGTGCAAGCACAACTAGGTAAGTAACTAGATAAGTACGCACACACACACGACACTGGATAAAGTAATTGCAAAGCTCCAGGAACCTCACAGCGGTAGGTCTAAGGGGTCTAATGACTAGACCTGCAACACTATACTTGGAGAGTGTGACATAGCCCCTGCAAGCAGGATTTATACGTTAAGTGCTCAGGATTGGTCACTGCAGCCATGACACCTGCCACAGCCTGGTAACGGTGATCCTTTTAAATACTCTCACACTACACATTATTCAATAAAGTCAACAAAATTTATGTTTGTTATACACTATTCTACACCTGCTCAGTCCAACTACAATTGCAACGATTTGCATACATTGTTGTGATTGAAAACTCTAAATCTAATTGTTTTAACTAATTATTAACACATGTAGGTACATCTGCATTAGTGCAGCTGCCCTAGACTATATGAAGGGAAGTACAGCGTGTCAAAAAAGCTAGCTACGTGATGCTAAAAATCCCCATCACACAGGATGGTTAGTCATATAGTAAATCTAAATCTAATATTTAGTTGTAAGTAAATCTACGGAGTTTATGGCCCACGTTTCGTAACTCAGGCTTATAGAAAACGCCATAACTGTGGTACTTGCCTACCAGTGCTTCGCTATCAGTGACAACGGGGACGCGAGGGTCAGACTAGTGGCCCTGCCTGCTAGTGGCCCTGTCTACTAGTGGCCCTGCCTGCTAGTGGCCCTGCCTGCTAGTGGCCCTGCCTGCTAGTGGCCCTGCCTGCTAGTGCCCCTGCCTGCTAGTGGCCCTGCCTGCTAGTGGCCCTGCCTGCTAGTGGCCCTGCCTGCTAGTGGCCCTGCCTGCTAGTGGCCCTGCCTGCTAGTGGCCCTGCCTGCTAGTGGCCCTGCCTGCTAGTGCCCCTGCCTGCTAGTGCCCCTGCCTGCTAGTGGCCCTGCCTGCTAGTGGCCCTGCCTGCTAGTGGCCCTGACTGCTAGTGCCCCTGCCTGCTAGTGGCCCTGCCTGCTAGTGGCCCTGCCTGCTAGTGCCCCTGCCTGCTAGTGGCCCTGCCTGCTAGTGGCCCTGCCTGCTAGTGCCCCTGCCTGCTAGTGGCCCTGCCTGCTAGTGGCCCTGCCTACTAGTCTTGCTGTGCTCTCAGTGTAAACAACACGCCTGGTTCATTGGTTTATGTAATGATCAATTTAAAACTGCACAATTTGAGATAATGTAAATATAATTTTATAAGGAAAGAAAAATATCAGAGGGGACGATGATTAGACTATAGATACAAATGCTGATGAAAGATAAAGCAGAATATAATGATTTAATTACAAGAAATATGGATTAAGTGCCAACATTGAACACTGGTATCCCGGCCTGTACCACCACCATCATAGTGAACACGAAGAACAAAGTGCCACCACTGAACACCAGTATCCCTCTGTACCACCACCATAGTGAACACGAAGAACAAAGTGCCACCACTGAAGTATGAGCGAGTATGGCACACACACAAGGCCCTCATCAGTGCCAGGTCTGGCCTGCCTCATCAATAGCCTCAAATGGCCTCGCCCTCCGACCCTCTCACATCTCATAAACCAAATTCAATAATCCAATGTTTATTATTTTGGACACGAGAGCCTTTAATTAAATTTGATCCTAACAGATATTATGAGAACAATTATTACTTTAAGCAAAGTAACGGTATATGAATCAACTAGGCTTTGTTCACGGTATTTTTGCGATACGAATAAGAACGAAGATTAAGGGCGCCTGTTATCTATATATATTACATAATGGCTTGTGTGTAAACAGTAATTAGTATAATGATTATTGCAGATTATATTGTAGTGATGTGTTAGATGTTACAGCTGTGTCGGTCGGTAGCCGGGAGCAGCTACGTCCGCTCGCTACGGTGTCCGTGATCAACTGTTACAGCAGCGCCTGTCACTGGCTGACAGCTGGCCAATCCTGCCCACCAACCTCAGCGTGTTCCACCTGCTGCTGCCTCACACTGGGGACCACTCTGCCCGCGTCTGCCACCCTCACTGGTGTCCTAATTTACCGCCATACCTTCCTCACCATGCCTTATTACCAACATCTCTTCTGTCATGTTCTGAAAATTCCATTATATTCTCTCTGTCTCATGTTGCCTCGGGCGACGTGAAGGGCTTCTGAACCTGTTAGGAGGAGGCTGGGACTGTGGGCGCCAGGTCCCTGTGTTGGACGGCCTCCTCAGACTCCCTCATCCTAGCAACTTAGCTTCTTCAGGTCGAGGCTGTGTAGGGCGGGACGAGAGCTGTGCACCTTCACTCTCCGCTCCTCTGTGTACCAACAAGGAACTGGAGACCTGAATGTCAAACTATTGACGACAAGCGCTCTTGCGTGAAGAACCTAACCGGTTACAGTTACAGGCCTAAATCGAGACGAAAATAAAATAATTTATCTCTGACACAGAGTGCCTGGAGCATGTGTTAGAGTGGAAGCACAGAATGTGTACTTGTTATACATCCAGGGCGTCCTCCAGGCCCTATCTGTTCATGCTGACCCTATCTATTCATGCTGACCCTAATCTATTCGCTTCTGAAGGCCAGCAGGTGTGATGGTTCCTGTCATGCTAGTAGCTATGGCTGTAGCAATGAATATCTCTGAGATATTGATGACTTAAACATGTTTCGTATCTTTCCTCCTCGAAACACAGCAGGTGAAACTAGATTCATATGTCCGGTGAGGACACGAGCGGCAAGGTCACATCCCACTACGCGCAGCAGCCAAAGATCAAGGTAAGTGTTCATGAAAGAATTAGGGACAGTCAGCAGGAAATCCTAAAATTGAGAAGATTTCTCAGCTAGAACGCGAGTGCCGACATATTAAAATATTTGAAGAACCAGGGGAATGTGTTCGCCAGATTTAAAACGCGCTCATTAATATCTACACTGAGACGTTAATTACAGGCATCACCAAGATATATGGATTCCGTAAGGGCTCGGCTCCTCCCGTTCCTCGCTTTAGCAATTAATGTTAGTCACGTTTAACAGTGTAGCATAAATAGCATTCTGTCCTCTTAAATATAACGTCGCTTTTGGCTGTTTGCCCGTATGGCCGAAAGTGGACGTAATTTGAAAATGAAAAAAAAATGAAAATAAATTTGGGATTTTTTTTTCAACAACAGTAAGTTAAGGGTCCTCTGGTAGGTTAGGTGGGCAGGAAATTCTCATAAAGTTTCAAATTTTTATGAAAAATGTTAATTGAAAGTTTCCTCTCCTAATCTTTCCGAGTAAGCCGGACGACTCAAAAAGAAAACGGGACAGTACGTCACTTTTATGAGTCGATTTCATTTTAAATTACGTCCACTTTTGGCCATAGTGCGCATACGAGCGAAAAGTGACGTTATTTTTAAGAGGACGGGTTGAAATACACGTAATGGGGGTACGTAGTGTACAGGGACACGTACACAGAAAGGTGCACGGCATTTCTACATATTTCTGAGTTTAATTTTGTCCCGGACCATGTTGAGGACTACGGTGTACTGGCTTAGTTGGTCAGTAAGGCCAACGCCGGACTACCAAGCACACGCACTCAGCAGTTGCCACCGTCACCCAGTCATGGCAACTGCTGACATTCTCGTAAAATTAACTGAATTTATAGTTCAGCTCGTTTAAACAGTCATTGTATAAATGCTACATTGATTGCTAATTTTGGCTTTGAAATCTGGTAAGCTCTCTCCATTATTCTTAAGCTGTTTGAATAGTAAACAATCCAGCTACTCCCGGAAGGGGGAGAGCTTGGCGCGAACATTGCAGATTACTCACTGAGCTTGAGATGATGAGTATGATGCTGTATGAATTAACTCTAGCTCGCGCTCTCTCTCTTTTTCTCATCATCACGGGCATCAGGGTGAAAGAAACTCACCCCATTTGTTTTTGCATTGGCCGGGAGTCGAAGCAGAACTTAGGACTACGACCCTCGAGTGCTGTCCATTCAGCCACGAGGCCCCTCTGTGTACTCACCTAGTTGTGCTAGCGGGGGTTGAGCTTTGGCTCTTTGGTCCCGCCTCTCAACCGTCAATCAACAGGTGTACAGGTTCCTGAGCCTACTGGGCTCTATCATATCTACATTTGAAACTGTGTATGGAGTCAGCCTCCACCACATCACTGCCTAATGCATTCCATCCGTTAACTACTCTGACACTGAAAAAGTTCCTTCTAACGTCCCTGTGGCTCATGTGGGTACTCAGTTTCCACCTGTGTCCCCTTGTTCGCGTACCACCAGTGTTGAATGGTTTATCCTTGTTTACCCGGTCGATTCCCCTGAGGATTTTGTAGATTGTGATCATGTCTCCCCTTACTCCTCTGTCTTCCAGTGTCGTAAGGTGCATTTCCCGCAGCCTTCCCTCGTAACTCATGCCTCTTAGTTCTGGAACTAGTCTAGTGGCATACCTTTGGACTTTTTCCAGCTTCGTCTTGTGCTTAACAACGTACGGGCTCCATGCTGGGGCCGCATACACTAGGATTGGTCTTACATATGTGGTGTACAAGATTCTGAATGATTCCTTACACTGGTTCCTGAACGCTGTTCTGAAGTTAGCCAGCCTCGCATATGCCGCAGACGTTATTCTTTTTATGTAGGCTTCAGGAGACAGGTTTGGTATGATATCAACTCCTAGATCTTTCTCTCTGTCCGTTTCATTAAGTACTTCATCTCCTATTCTGTATCCTGTGTCTGGCCTCCTGTTTCCACTGCCTAGTTTCATTACTTTGCATTTACTCGGGTTGAACTTCAACAGCCATTTGTTGGACCATTCACTCAGTCTGTCTAGGTCATCTTGTATCCTCCTACTATCATCCTCTGTTTCAATCCTCCTCATAATTTTTGCATCATACAATCCTCCTCATAATTTTTGCATCGTGTGTGTGTGTGTGTGTGTATGTGTGTGTGTGTGTGTGTGTGTGTGTGTGTGTGTGTGTGTGTGTGTGTGTGTGTGTGTGTGTGTGTGTGTGTGTTACCTGGGAGAATAGGGGTGGCGGGAGATGGGATGGTAAAGGGCAGGAGAGCCTGGTAGTGGGCGAGCCAGCCAGCCTGGCCTCCGTCAATACTGATGCCCGCTGGCGACAGCCGTCAAGTGCTCCTACTACACTCTACTGATGCCTCTTGTCTCCTCTCATAGTCTATATTGTCCTCTCTTACGATGCCTGTTGTCCACCCCTCTTATGGCGTATACTGTCTCCTCTCCTGAGACCTGTTCTCCCACTGGTTACCTCACTACACACATGCCATTAACACCATATATCCCGACTCTCCTAAACATTTCTGCCATTAAAGAAAACGACTAGCGCTCCTGTAATTTCCCAATTTCCTCTGTGAATGTGGACAGCTCCTCTAGAGGGGAGAGCGAGGGTGACAAGGGTGGAATGTGTTCGAGGGTACAAGTCCCTCCCAGCACTGGACAACCATCTGTCCTGGCCTCTCAGATATTGATTACCTATTTGTCAGTCGATATCCTGCCCAAACAATTCCCCAGTCTTTAAACGGGATCTTTAAATCCCTTGTGGAAAGGCAATAAAACCTTCGCTATCACTGTATAAGGTATGGAGTGCCGCAGACTGATAGGAAGTTGCACTGCGGGCGTCAGACGGATGAGTATCCTGGTATTCGGACACCAGCAGGATAACAAGATACAACTTCCAGATAGCGACGGGTGCCGACAGCCGTGTTCTGTAAGATTACAGTGTGTGTGTGTGTGTGTGTGTGTGTGTGTGTGTGTGTGTGTGTGTGTGTGTGTGTGTGTGTGTGTGTGTGTGTGTGTGTGTGTGTGTGTGAGTGTATATGTGTGTGTGTGTGTGTGTGTGTGTGTGTGTGTGTGTGTGTGTGTGTGTGTGTGTGTGTGTGTGTGTGTGTGTGTGTGTGTGTATGTGTGTGTGTGTGTGTGTGTGTGTATGTGTGTGTGTGTGTGTGTATGTGTGTGTGTGTGTGTGTGTGTGTGTGTTTGTGTGTGTGTGTGTGTGTGTGTGTGTGTGTGTGTGTGTGTGTGTGTGTGTGTGTGTGTGTGTGTGTGTGTGTGTGTGTGTGTGTGTGTGTGAGTGTGAGTGTGTGTGCGCGCGCGCGCGCGCCGTGTCACTCTCTATAGCCACCAAGTAATAAGAACTCGGTCCACTTTAATTCCCTCGATTTCACGATAAAACCTCCATCATATTATGTATAACCTTCAAACATACCACGGCTTAATGAAATTTTCCAAACGATCTGGAACCATACGAAACTGCCCGAAACGCAAGAAGTATTAGTGGCTTTGCAAGAATGTAAAAACATCAATGCTGAGTACTCTCATAAACCCAATGTACCTCCTTGTACATAAATATATAAATACGACGTTCTAGGAGTGGTTCAAGAACCCCCCCCCCCTCTCCCCCCCCTACGTCTTCCGACGTTCCAGTTGCGGTTCTTGAACCCAACCCCCACCTCCCCAGGAGCGCTTCGGGGAGTTAATCCTCCTTGGAAGGGAGGAAGAGGATTGAAAATAACAAGACGAGATTAAGGCCATGACTGTGAGCCGGCTTGGACCGCAGCTTCTCTATGATTTTGCCGAAAGGAAACGTCAGGAATTATTTTATTTTGAATGGTAAAAGTAATAACTTGGCGAGAACAGCTCGGTATTTACCGAAGATTAAATTTAACATCACTATTAAATCTAACATTTAACGGTAGTTATCGAAGAAATATGAACAGATTTACATATGACATGAAATGTGCATGATTTTTGCAGTAGCTGTTCCCTGTAATGTAGTGATCTACATTCTCGACACATAATTGGGGATCCTGGGTCGATCCCAAGGTGGGGATCTGTTGTTGCTGCATCCTGGAGAAGGTCAGGTGTACAGATGTAAAGCTCCCGTGAGTAAACCTAGACAAATGTCTGGAGATGTCTTGAACAGATGTAAATGTACTTAAGGCCTATTGACCATCAGATATTAATATGGCAGCATTCTTTCTTCTCATGCTTCAATGCTAAGCATAACCTAACCTAACCTAACCTAACCTAACCTAACCTAGCCTAGCATAACCTAACCTAGCCTAGCCTAACCTAACCTAGCCTAGCCTAGCCTAGTCTAACCTGACCTAGCCTCGGTTACTGATTCAAACCAACTATCAGTTTGTGTCTATAATCTTGAGAAGTACACCTCTAGGTATTGTATATTCCAGTTATACACTTGACATACGAGGCTATAGTGTACTTATATCTGCTATTCGACGCTGTCTTCCTAGTTAACGCTCATATTCCTTCAGACTACAGAACACAAACATGAAATATGTTCCTCGGAGGTCGAGAGTAAGAGGACGACCACACATTCCGGGGGTAAGAGACTGTTTACTGGCGCGCTGTGAGCAGTGTGTCAATATTGGGAGAGATCAAAAGATGCAATGAAGGAATGGCAGTTCCCTCCATTAGCTGAGAGAGAGAGAGAGAGAGAGAGAGAGAGAGAGAGAGAGAGAGAGAGAGAGAGAGAGAGAGAGAGAGAGAGAGAGAGAGAGAGAGAGAGAGAGAGAGAGAGAGAGAGAGAGAGAGAGAGAGAGAGAGAGAGAGAGAGAGAGAGAGAGAGAGAGAGAGAGAGAGAGAGAGAGAGAGAGAGAGAGAGAGAGAGAGAGAGAGAGAGAGAGAGAGAGAGAGAGAGAGAGAGAGAGAGAGAGAGAGATATACAAGGCAATTACGTGAAGAAATTATATTAAATAATGATTTTGTTTTACATTTGATCTATCTCACAGAAGTGGATAACTTTCACCTATATTAAGAATGCCGATAACAAACTATATATAATAAGTCATACTAAAGTCTTGCTTATAAGACGCGATAATTAGTGTCATTTTCGCTAAACTACCTTATTAACAAAGGTACCTTCTTGCTCCAGCGGCTCAGGATAATTATGGTGTGGAGAGAAGTACACTACGGAGTACACAGAGAGGTGTACCCAGCTTCTTGCTGTGTATACTCTCACAGTTTACTTTAGTCCTGGACAATGGTCAGGACTAAATTATACTTGCTGGTTGACTAAATAAAGTATGGCCAACAAGCAAGGAGGGCTGTTAAGGCCAATTGTGGAGGCCTTAATAGCCCTCCAGAGGTTGATCGGCCTAAATAGCCTTTTAGAGGTTGATAGGCCTTAAAGCCAAACACCAAAGCAAACACTACGTGTGTATCAGAATGTACACAGTATTCCCTCCAAATCTGTACTGACGCAACCCAGTGAAAATTCTTTTAAATACAAAAGAAAACAAGATATACAAAAATAAATAATAAATCCATATCAACACAGTACGACAGTTGTCGGGGGCAATATCTGAGTCGAAATGTGGCAGACGACCTCTCTAGTGGGCTCGTGACCTGTGGTCAGGTGGCGGGCCTAGCCAGGCAACCCGTTCTCGCACTTGCTTATAGTCAATATTGGCTTATTTAATAAGTGCATATGTGACATACTAATTGATTGTGAATATTTAAAGTTTACCTTGAAAAGCTTCATAGAAAACACCGACCTCACCTAACCTTCTTACTATGTTAAGATAAGCATATTATTCCTTCTTATTTACAATTATTACTTGACCTATCAACGGTATAGGTTAAGTAATAATTGTAATTAAGAAGCAATAAGATGCTTATCTTAACATACTAAGAAGGTTAGGTGAGGTCGGTGTTTTCTTGAAGCTTTTCAAGGTAAACTTTAAATATTCAGAATCAATTAGTATGTCACATATGCACTTATTAAATAAGCCAATATTGACTATAAGCAAGTGCGAGAACGGGGTTGAGCCAGGAGGTGCGGCCCAGGTAACACCCGTGGTGGTGAAGGCGTCAGTAACGCCGCCAGCAGGCGGACACGGCGACCCATCTTCCACCCCGAGACTGTACCACATAGGAGGGTAAAAATGGCTTAAGCTACTCTATCCTTGTGAGATGTATCTTTCTGTCTCAATAAACGGGGAGCTGATCGGCCGAGCGGACAGCACGCTGGACTTGTGGTCCCGGGTTCGATCCCGGGTGCCAGCGAGAAACGATGGGCAGAGTTTCTTTCACTCTATGCCCTCTGTTACCTAGCAGTAAACAGGTACCTGGGAGTTAGTTAGCTATCACGGGCTGCTTCCTGGGGGTGGAGGCCTGGTCAAGGACCGGGCCGCGGGGACACCTAAAAAGCCCCGAAATCAACTCAAGATAACCTCAAGATAACGTACTTAAACTTGAATAATACCACATATACCGTCATTCGTCTACGTTGTCGGGGACATGAAACATGTACGTGAGTCCTCCCCGTAGGGCGATACTGACCTACCTCAGGTTACAACCGTTGCCCAACTCTCAGGTACATATTTTACTGGTAGGTGAACAAGAAGCATGAGGTGAAAGGAAACGAGCCCAACAATTTCTGTCCTGGCCGGGGGTTGAACCCGGGTCCCTTGACTGAGAGCTGAACACATAGACCACTCCTGGCAACCTACTGGCAGGAAATACCAGTACATTTATACCGGTCAAGAGCAAACGGGTTTTCCTTAACTGTAATTTTTTTTATTGTATATTGAAAGTTTGTACATGAGCTGGGAAGAGGTTAGGTGAGGTGTTGTGGTTGCGTTGATTTATCGTTTACAGAGCAGTTCGAAGGGCGACATGCACATGGCGAGCCCGCCAGTAAGTTCCAGGTGTGTCCGTACCATTGCCCTGGGGTGGTGAATCGTTAATAAATCACACCACTAGGTTGATCGAGGTCCCGCCTCAACGTCAGAAGGTTCTGGTCAAGTAATTAAGTCACCAAACCTCTAGAGAGATTGGAATACTAACTTATAGATGATACACAAATTAAGCCACAGTACCGTGCTCGTCGCTCTGGGAGCGGTGGATGAAGATGTCGGCTGTGCACGGCTTGCTGGTCTCGTGCACGGTCAACAGTGCGTCCTTGTCCCCGGGGCCGGCTTGACCCCCTCCTTGGGTAGGCATAGGCGCTACCAAAACCATTTCTGACTTCTGGCGTCGCTGTTTGCTGCGAAGTCCCCGGCTGAAGGTGGTCCTCGGTGTGACGTTTGAAGATAGTTCAGGAAGAGCGGTCTGCGTCAGAAGGTTAGATGTTGACCCGTTTGATACGCCTACTTCAGACACGTTAGTGGCCGCTCCTGATGACGCCGTGGACACCCCGCTCAGGCGGTACTGTCGTTTCTTGTCCTCTTTGGAGCCGAAAGATTGTCTGCGCGCGAGGAAATCCGAATTGTCAGGAGCACAAACAGCACGAAAATGAGATTCTAAGGTCTTCAGCGCCGCCAGAGAGTTGAGCGTCTCCTCGTGGGCAACCTGGTTCAGTGCTCTCTCATAGGCCAGGGAACCAAGAAGGCTGTTCTCACGCCCCTTCAAGGTAAAGTTTATGTCTGAGTAGTCTTGCCCAGCAGAATAAGCCCGCGGCCGTCGATCCCAAGGGTGGAGACTCTGCTCCAGCTCGTCTTCGTATACACCAGACCGTGAGCGTCGACAGAGGGCAGAGGGACGCCAGGGTCGAGGGAAGTCAGTGTTGTGGAGCTGGAGGGAGGGGTAGCGGGTGTGTGACCCAGGAGCTGCAGGCCACATCTTCCATACTATCCCGGGGATCACTGCGGACGCTGCTGACGGAGGGACTGGTCTGACAACGTGATGAGGGGGGGAGGGGAGGACGTGTGGTCGTCTAGGATGACGCGCGGTTTGCCTGCCACACACTGACGGATAAGTTGTCTTGAGCCTCTACGGCCGTCTCGCGTGTCGGAGCACAGGCCACATCAACTGCTAAAGTAGACGTAGACATCACATTTCTTCTAATTCATTGTCATATCAATACGGAGTATCTCCTGGCAGTAGCGAGCCTCAAGGTAAACAACGAACGTGATTTAAATCTCTGTGCTTACCATATCTTACCGATTGATGCAACACAACACCAGGATGAGCACAGCAGCTGGGGAGACTCCAGTGGTGGTGGCGTCTGGCTGACAAGTCCCCCACTTCACCTGGTCGTCCAGATGGAGATGATGTAGTTGTCACCTTCCTGGTGGGGAGCCCGGCGAGGGAGCAAGGAGGCCAGGGTCTTGGTCGTCACCTTACATAACCTCCTCACGGGGAAAGCTGCCATCAACGCCATTACATTCACGGACTGTTATGCGAAATGTTCAGGGGAAATACTAAGCCATGCAACTTGCCACTGATATTATAGTTCATTGGGGAAGTCATGTCAACTAGCGCACCCCCCCCCCTCCTCCTCGTTTTGTCCCTAGGTCAATTAGCCCCACCTGTCTCGAGCCCAGTAACCCCCCCCCCCCCCCCTGGAGAACTGAAGAGAGCGAGAGAGCCTGCCGAAGGTCAAAACACCTCAAGTAACACTCCAACAGGTACACCTCCCCCCAACCCCCCAAAAAAAATTACCACAGGTAATTTCATTAAATGTAACACACATACAACACTCCCATAGATCACACCTCCGCAGGAAACTTCACCAGAAGCATGTCTGGTGAAGTTTCATAGGATCTGTCTGTCTGTCTGTCCACAATTTTGGCCAGACGCTTGGGGCTGGCCTTACCCAAATTTGCAGGAGGAAGGGTCTTTGGTCCGGGAAGGACACAGGCTGGTTAGGGTAAGACTAAGTGAAATGCTTTAAGAAATATCTGGGTGTAACTCTACCCCTACGCACGATTTTAATGAAATCTGAAATGGAAACGGGATGAAACCAGGAATGTGTCGTCCATAGTGTGTTGAAGTTACTCCCGCCCTTTACCACTGCATTTTCTTCATAATATATATATATATATATATATATATATATATATATATATATATATATATATATATATATATATATATATATATATATATATATTATATATATATATTATATATATATATATATCTGTTCGAGGTTCCAGAGGGGAGGAGTAGAGACATGATTGTTTGTGGTCGGAGGTGGGGGGGGGGGGTGAGAAGGGGAAAAATGGGGGAGATAAGAGCGGAAAGGGGGAGGGGGAACAAAGATCGGGGACATAGAGAAAAGGAAGAGGGGTGGAATGGGGGGAAGGGGTGATGAGAGAGACAGACTATCCCGGGCAACGCCGCGTACCCCCTACTATGTATTTGTGTATGTATGGATGTATATATACAATATGCATATGCACATAAGAAAGTAAACGAAAATAATATGAGCGTTTTCGCGAATTAACACATTTTCCAGGAATACAATATACATGGTACATTAAAATGTATGAATGCGTCTTTAGGTGGGCCACAGGTTGGGCGGCCAGGGGCTGGGCCACCCCTGGCCGCCCCTGGAGTGGGTAAGATATCTACACCTGTAACCAAACCTAAGGAGTCACAATATTTTACGCAGAACTTAATTTAGCGGAAATGGGTAAGTTTATGACAAACTTTTTCATCCTATAAATACGCATTTCTACCTGTATTTTACTGAATAGCCTAGTGGAGTGGCATATATATATATATATATATATATATATATATATATATATATATATATATATATATATATATATATATATTTATATATATATATATATATATATACATATATATACATATATATATATATATATATATATATATATATATATATATATATATATATATATATATATATATATATATATGTGTGTGTGTGTGTGTGTGTGTGAAAACACATACACTTCTGGGGTGTGAAAACTCACACCCCAGAAGTGACTCGAACCCATACTGCCAGGAGTACTCTGCATCTGGCGTACAGGACACCTTAACCATTCGACCAACACGACCAGACAAAAGAGGATGGTACCCGAGGCTAATTCCCCATCCTCCCGCCGGCACTCTGATGGTAATCTTGGGCATGGTATTTTATCAAATCGCCTCATTCTTTGGGGCACACGTGAGGAACACAAATGCGAACAAGCCTCGTGAATCTGTCCCATGGTGTCTAAGTTAAGAGAGGTCACTGCGCATGCGCGATATCACACTAGTAAACAGTAGGAAAAGCGTTGTTCATCCTGGTAAGTGTGGATGAACTGTGTAGGACCCCTTCTCGTAGAAGCTCCTGCACAGTATACAGGTAATAACAGGGAACATACATCAAGTATTTGTGCCATACAACACCATAATTATATTAGGCGGCTAACTCAAGAAGTTGAGAATTTCATCACTCACAAAACGAGGAGCTCACGACCTGGGTTCACACGCTCTCCTTTAAAGCCATTAGTAAAGTTCCATTTCTTGTCCGGTACCTGAGTGCTTGTTACCGAGAGGAAATGAGAGGGAGAGTAGTCAGGGAGAGACATGAGGGAGGAGCGGTGAAGAGTGTTTGAGAGAAAGGGAGAGAGGAAGAAGGATGCGAGAGAGAATGAGACGGAGGGAGAGATGCCACCACAGTGAGAGGGAGCCGGAGTGCCACCTCTTCCCCCCCCCCCTACCTCACAAACAAGGACATCCCCCACCCTTGTATCCCTCGGAACTCTCAACATGATTAAATTAGCCCCAAGTCGCCGCATTTCCCCTGTCGAGAAAGCAGCGTGACTTAACTCGACAGCTGGACACGTTTAGCTCTCAAGACTGACTTCCTTCATCAAGAACTACACCCAAGTCTTAATTAACGTTTAGATCTTGAGGCGCTCGATTTCGTTTCCTTGGAAGGCACGATGGTGGATTTTTCAGACCAGAGGGAAAGAAAACAATGTCTTGTGAAGGAAGGTCCGAGGTGTGCTGTTCAGGGGGTTGTGTTTGTGGGGGTGTATCAGGGGTGTATTGTGAGTGTTTGTAGGTGTTCACGGTGTGTGCAGGGGGTGTGGCAGGTGGTGGGGAGTCTAAGGGTTTCCAGGGGTGAATGGATATACAGTATTTGGGTGTAGGGTGCGCGCAGAGGCTGTGTGGGTGTGCAGAGTTTCTTTGGTCACGTTCTCAGTTCTCAGTCTCTTATTATATATTTTTAATTTAATTATTTATGCATTAATGCTGAATGAAAGAGCAACTTGAGATCTCGTGTGATAGTGCTTGAGCATGCACGCACGCACGCACGCGCGCGCACACACACACACACACACACTACAAGATATAATAGAGCCCAATAGGCTCAGGAACTTGTACATCCGTTGATTGACAGTTGAGAGGCGGGACCAAAGAGCCAGAGCTCAAACCCCGCAAGCACAACTAGGTGAGCACACTGCGATGACAGATTGACAGTTCAAGGGTCGCTACCGCAACTCATTTAAGTGAAAGCCGTGACTGTGTGAAGATGAAAGAGTTCACCTGTACACAGGTAATGGTACACCTGTTGGCAAAGGTTCACCTGTGGGCAAAGGTTCACCGTTCAAAGTGAACCATTATAGTGAGAGCAACTAGAAGGGATCGTAAAATGAAGTTTCAAGTGACACAACAGATAAAGCCACCGCCAATATCTTGAACACTAAGCGGAAGGTGCACAAGCACCTGTATATTTGTCCCTGAAGGATGCGTGTAATCTGCTAAGGAGGTTGAGGGGAGTGGGGTGTCGTGAAGGGGGAAGGGGGCTGTACGTGGGTAAGGGGGAGGAAATGGCTTGCCTTAATCTGATAGATCCATGCGGAATCTCTCTTTGTTGGCATTTCAGATTCCGTTCTCCCTTCCTCTTCCCCGCATCTACATCTTATCGTATCATCACCCCTCAGCTTATAACCTTATCTTGAGGTTATCTTGAAGTGATTTCGGGGCTTAGCGTTCCCTCCCTCATCTTATTACCTTCCCTTCATCTTAACACCTCCCCCTAATCTTCCGCTCATTTTCTCATCTTTTTCCCATCTTTTCCTCATTTTCCCCTCATCTATCGCACTCGACCATCTGATAATGAATTAGATCTTAAGAAATATAAATTCTTTTATCTCTCCTTCAGTGGCTGGGATCATACGGCAATACCCACAAGCGGGTATCACACACTCATGTAAGGGGAGCCGGTCGGCCGAGCGGACAGCACGCTGGACTTGTGATCCTGTGGTCCTGGGTTCGATCCCAGGCGCCGGCGAGAAACAATGGGCAGAGTTTCTTCCACCCTATGCCCCTGTTACCTAGCAGTAAATAGGTACCTGGGTGTTAGTCAGCTGTCACGGGCTGCTTCCTGGGGGTGGAGGCCTGGTCGAGGACCGGGCCGCGGGGACACTAAAGCCCCGAAATCATCTCAAACTTTCAAAGCCAACTTGCCAATTGATTCACAAGTATGAGGATTAATGATGACTCAGCCAGACTTGATCTAATATTCTCACTGAATGAGTTACATAAGGGAACTCAACTTTGGGGTTCCCTTGGAAATGAAGGATTACATTTGAGAATATGTTGAAGGTCAAATTGATCTATTCAAAGAAGGGACAGGAATACCACGGGTCACAGACTTCAAACGGCAACAATGTACGGAGGACTGTCTTACCCAGAAATGTCGGGAAGCATTTGGCAACTTTGTCCCTGTCAAAAAAAAGGATTTACCCCATGGAATAAGCGCGGCTGTAAGACTCGAATGCGCAAAAGTAATATGGCATAAAAAATATGGAAAGAAAAGAATGAGAAGAGGAAGCAGAGAAGTGTACTGCTGAACCAAGAATGAGTGCATGAAAATTTTAAAACGGATTAATATTTAAAAAAGTATTTGACGAGCCAGTGAAAATCAAGAGAACCCCCAAAAAGTTGGAAGACAGCCAATGTAGCACCAATATACAAAGATGGAAACAGATTGAAGACATTAAACTTCAGGTTAGTGTCACACTTGCATTCAAGGTCACGCAAAAGACCGCAAGAGACAAATCTTGCTAAGCAAACTTGATAGAATTCTTTGAGCCGGGAACACATATTAGAAAAACACGTAAGAGTCTAGACTGCATGTTTGTTGAACTGTCAGAAAGTCTTCGACAAAGTACCCTACATCAGACTAGTGCACAAGCTGCAGAATCAGACCTGGGTGACAGGAAGGGGCAGCAGTGGATAAAGGAGTACCTAAATAACCGACGACGGAGATTTACGGTGAAAGGAGATAATTGAGAGGTGCAAGGTGTTACCACAAGTGTCCCCCACAGAGGTCAGTGCATATATTGTTCCTGATCGAACGTGAATAAATCTAAAAGTGACAGGCTCCCTCCTCTCAATACCAGCTGATGACGCAAAAAATTAGATGGGAAATAAATACGGTGGAAACAACTACAGAAAGGAAAACCCGAATTGTGTAACAAGGAACAAGTGCATAGCAATGATGGTGGGTGTGACGGATACAAGGGACCGAAAGTGGGTGTGACGGATACAAGGGACTGAAAGTGGGTGTGACGGATCCCAAGGGACCGAAAGATAGAGGAAATCTTCCTGGAAATCAAAACTAAAGATATGGAAAGTGTTGAAATCACCTAACCTTCGTGCGTTGAGACAAAACTCATGTAGCTTAAGAGTATAAGGGCAGTGAAGAGAACAGGACGAACACGTGGCAGAGCAACTAAGTGATAGGAGCCACGATGGTCCGAAATTATTGCATCAGACGACCACCAACACCTGGTAAAGGCAGAGGCCAAAGCTGAAGCAAAGATTAAGCAAGAACGAAGGTTTCTAAAGAGACTTGCCTCTAAATTGGAAGACTAAGCTGTAAGGATACACTAAGGGAACTAAAATTAACGACAGTTCAAAAAAGCAGAAATAGAGAAGACATGATCCAGACATCAAAAACTCTAAGGTATCGACGAAATAGACATACATAATGTTTAGGTTGAGCAGGAGCGTAACGAGAGGACGTTAGACACTGGGACGAGCCTCAGAGGTGCGAGGAAACACTTCTCCAGTGTAAGGCCAGGGGGCCAGATTCACGAAGCAGATACGCAAGTACTTACGAACTTGTACATCTTTTCTCAATCTTTGGCGGGTTTGTTTACAATTATTAAACAGTTAATGAGCTCCGAAGCACCAGGAGGCTGTTAATAACAATAACAACAGTTGATTGGGAAGTTTTCATGCTTGTAAACTGTTTAATAAATGTAACCAAAGCCGTCAAAGATTGAGGAAAGATGTACACGTTCGTAAGTGCTTGCGTAACTGCTTCGTGAATCTCGCCCCAAGAACCAAGTGGATGGACCACGACGGAGAAACACTAGGGGGCTGCTTCTATCCATAGTAACGGAATTAGATACGATAATAAGCATATGGATCGGTGATTATCATGGCCCAGGAGAGTGTGTGTTGGTGCCTGAGGCAGCTAGTTCATCGTGCGCCCCATACTGATCCTGTGAGCCCACGAGCCCGAGCTCAGTTCTGCAAACTCTATGAGGTAAGGTACCCGACACACTGGCGTCATTCCTTAACACAAGCCTTTCCACTCACACTTCTCCTTGCACATATACACACACCTGCCCTGCCCACACCTCCCATACTTTCCCTTCTCACACGTATCCTTCCTAGCCCAATCTTATCCTCCCCACACCTGTCTTGTCCACACCTTCTCTCCCTTCACTTGACTTCCCCACACCTGCCCTCCCATACACATGTCCTCCCAACATCTGCCTTTCCCACACCTGCCTTCTGAACATATTTGCCATCTCTACATCTGCCCTATCCACAGCTGTCCCTTCCCACAACAACCTTCCCACACACCTGCCCTCCACACACACCTGCCGTCCCCACACACCTGCCCTCCCCCACACCATGTACCTGAGCTGCCGCAGTAAATCCAATTGTCCGATGGAGCTCGTGAGGGGAATGAAACTCTTTCTGACTCTTGTGTTTCCACTCCTCCTTTACGAAAAGAGTGAAGCAGATGGGGAGACCTTTGTGGTGGGGAGAGAGGTCATAGTCAGTCAGTCAGTCAGTCAGTCAGTCAGGCAGTCAGTCAGACATGGAGCCAGTCAGACATGGAGCCAGTCAGCCATGGAGTCAGGCCAGCTTTCCCAGACTGGTGTGCACTGGAGGGAAAATCTTAAGTGCAAATTGAAAATATATTCTCTGAGTGTATACACATGCGACCATTTACCATGTATAAATGGAAGGGAAGACTGGCTTTGCCTACAGTTTAGACCTACTGTGTTGTGTATGGCCCTCTGTCCTGTGATTGGTTGTTGCCGCAGGAGGCGGCTAGTTTATTGTGCACCCCATACTCATCCTGTGAGCGGTAGCGCAAAAACATTACAGAGGGTACAAAAGGTCTTTATCAGACCTCATCTTAAATTAATACATGAACAATTTCATCTATCCTTCACACCTTATAGTTACAATGTCAACTAGTTACAGAGAAAGTGCTATTTCAAGAGCTATACATTTACAGTAAGTCATTATACATTAATGGTAGGTCTTATCGCTAATACATAATAGTTTGAACAATGGAGATATTACAGAGTCATTGGGGAGCTTTTGTTTATTATTAGTCTTCACAATATACTACTTCTTTCTCATATGTCGTTTATCTACTGGAAGCGAAATATGGATACAGTGCAAGGATTTCAGGTATTTTATCCTTGGTAATAAGATAGGTTGCCATATCATACAGAGTGAGCTTAGATTTATCTCTAAATGGCTCAATTTTACTACAATCCAAGATATAGTATTCGAGTGTGTGTGTCCCTGTCTTTGTCCACACACCTTACACTTTACTTCATCTAGATCCCTATACAAGCCGAACTGCCAGAGATACTTGTAGCCAAGTCTTATACGAGCTGTGACAGTGAATACCAGCATCATCCTCACCTTAATAAGACTTAATTGAAATCCTCAGATTAGGTAAAATTGTAATAAAATGTTGCCATTAAAGATATAATAATAATAATAAGCCTTCCCGGTCCTCCTCCCCCCCCCCCGGCCGAGACCACATCCCCTCCTTCCCTCCCCCCGGCCGAGACCACACCCCTCCTTCCCTCCCCCCGGCCGAGACCACACCCCCTCCTTCCCTCCCCCCGGCCGAGACCACACCCCCCTCCTCCCTCCCCCGGCCGAGACCACACCCCCTCCCCCCCCCCGGCCGAGACCACACCTCCTCCTCCCCCCCCGACCGAGACAACACCCCCTCCTTCCCCCCCCGGCCGAGACCACACCCCCTCCTTCCCTCCCCCCGGCCGAGACCACACCCCCTCCCCCCCGGCCGAGACCACACCTCCTCCTCCCCCCCCCGACCGAGACAACACCCCCTCCTCCCCCCGGCCGAGACCACACCTCCTCCCCCCCCGACCGAGACAACACCCCCTCCTTCCCCCCCCCGGCCGAGACCACACCCCCTCCTTCCCTCCCCCCGGCCGAGACCACACCCCCTCCCCCCCACCCCGGCCGAGACCACACCTCCTCCTCCCCCCCCCCCCCCCGACCGAGACAACTCCCCCGCCCTCCCCCCCCCCCCCCCCCCCCGGCCGAGACAACGAGAATAATAAAGTGAGTCTGCGGCTCTGGTTCCAGTCGCGATCTCATAACATCATCAACACGGTCTAAACATCCCGGAAGCGCAGTAATGCGACCGCCGTCACCCTCTGGCACCTCAACCCCAGCCCCTCCTCCTAATAGAGCGTCACATAAGAACATAAGACCAAGACCAAAGGTAACTGCAGAAGGCCTATTGGCCCATACGAGGCAGCTCCTATCTATAACCATAAGAACATAAGAACAAACAAGAACATAAGAAGACAACATTTTGACGTACACTCTACCTAAGGCAGGAAATGTATATGTTTATCTCTAAGAATGTTCGGTAATACGTTTATTGCTTATGATGAGTATCTATGTATGTATTAACACGATGTACTGAACGGGGTGAGAATAGCTTGAGCTACCTCATCCCTTTGTGTGTATTTTACCTCAATAAACTTATTTCAATTTCAATTTCAATTTCTACCTAAGGCCAAAATCGTTTTAGAAAATGGCAGCGGCTCGCGAAATTGACATACTCTCCAGTTTTCTGTTTTGGGTCCTCCGGTAGGTTAGGATAGGGCACTGTAGTACGACAGATAACTAGTTGGATACAATTCACGTCGTTCACAAAATGATTCGCCAACGGATTTTGAAACCTACATAACCTAACCTAGTTCAACCCAACCTAACCCAACTTAACCCCCAACCAATCTAACCTATTCACACAAGAAATCACAATTTCGTGATATATCAAATTAACAAATCCACATGGGCCATGATGAGGGTTCAAACTTACGTCCAGGATGATCCCAGACGCGCCTTAGTCGATTGCGTACACACAAGGAATCACAATAGTGCGATATATCGTGTGGGAGCAGTTGCACTACCGGTTGCAGTTCTTTTAACCATGTCGTGGCGCAATCGACTAAGGCGCGTCTGGGATCATCCTGGACGTAAGTTCGAACTCTCATCACGGCCCTTGTGGATTTGTTCATTTAACCTAACCTAACCCAGCCGAGCCCAATACAGCCTAGCATAACAATATATATGGTTTTAACACAGAAAACGAGCTATTTAATCGAAAGTACGAACATGTAGTGATGGACCGCGAAAATGAGGCCGTTTTGTATTACTGAACTTGCACAAATGGTAAACTTAACGGCAACATAAATATAAGACCCAACCTAACCTCACCAGTTACAGCCCCGCTCCTGAGCCAGGTAAATCCACTACGGGCTCACCATAACCCGTGCTACCTGGAACTTTTTCTTCCGAGTAGCTGAATCTAAAACAACAACTAACCTCACCGAACCTAACATAACCTAACCTCGTCTAGCTATCCTAGGCCTAATGCACGCTATCTTAGGCCTAATATAATACATATTAGTGTCAGCTGTATTATATTACGGTCATATGTATGACCGTAATATATACATATTGAGGGGTCCCGATTTTACAGTCGGGTTCGTTCTTCGACTCACAATCGGGAATTTCGGGTTCGAATCCGGGGCGGGACAGAAATGGTTGGGCGCATTTTCTATCACCTAATGGTCTGTTCACCTAGCAGTAAGTAGGTACTCAGGAGTTAGTCAGCTTGTTGTGGGGTTGCATACTGAGCGGGGTCAGTAATTCGACCTTGGGAGGGGGGGTACATTGAATCATGTATTCATACATATGATTTATACAGCCTAACGTGTATGAATACACTCTGGCTGCCTGTCCATTGGCACAATGAATTATTAATTATTATATAAGTGTTATACTAAGCCTAGGAATATTAATGTCTGTTTTTAGCTTTATTTTTTATCATTTGATATGTGAGGAAGGGAGGGAACAGAGGACTGAGGGAGGTACGAGAGGAAAGGATGAAATATCAGATATAAATATATTATGTTCCTGTCGGGGCTTGACCTTTGAGATGTGCCTGAGGTGAGGTGGAGAGAAGCACCTCACCTGTGGGCTCCCTGAGGCACAGACAGTCACAGTAATGTGACTGATCATCACTCTGGATGATCAGTCACAGTAACGTGACCTGATCATCAAGTGATGAGAGGTGAGTATATTATCACCAGGTCTGACCTGCTGTGGCTTCTACACACACAATCCCCGTCAGGTTAGTAATCATCCAAGGCCTTCTTCGTGTGTAAGAGCATTAAGTGGAATGAATTAGGAATCAGAGCAAATATGACGAGTATGATTATATTAGTTCTACATCTGTCTCATCATCCTAAAGTTGTGATATAAATTGTGCCAAACTATGCCTTACCGCTCTAATGTTAAACCTGACTTTAGGCTTTACAATATACCATCTTTCAAATTGTTAGCTAAATGTCACTCGTTTTATTCCTTAAATGTAAGCTTGTAGATTATTATTCACCTGTTATTGAACCGTAATAATACTGTACAATAATCAACAATACTGTAATAATTTCTCTAAGTTGATACCGATTAAGTTTTTCATTCTAATAATGATATCTGCTAGGCTGTTGTAGTCTACTAGGCTACTAGTAGACTACAACAGTCTACTAGGCTACTAGTAGACTACAACAGTCTACTAGTCTACAGTAGCCTAGCAGTAGTCTACAGTAGCCTAGCAGTAGTCTACAGTAGACTAGTAGTAGTCTACAGTTGCCTAGTAGTAGTCTATAGTAGCCTAGTAGTAGTCTACTAGACTACTACTAGGCTTTCCAAGTTTGTGTTTTCAACAGCCTAGGAAAACATATTCCTATGCTGTGTTGTTATTTTAACTCTCTTATGTAATTCACCAACTGTACTTTTTATGTAAACTTTCTCAATAATAAGTGCGCAATCATTTATGAATATAGTCTTTGATCTGATTTAAATGAGGCGTGGTCATTAAAAACTCTGTTAAATAAGGCGACTCATGAACACATTAGGACAAGCGGTGGAGGCCAACTCAATACACGGAACTAAGCCTATTGTACATGGCTACAAACCCAATATTGCTATATTCTCTTATTATTTTCGGCGTGAGGAGCAAGTCCTACCGTTGCCTACAGGTAGGATTTGCCTACCTGTGGGTAACCTAACCCAGCCGAGCCCAATACAGCCTAACCTAAGCCTAGCCTAGCATAACAATACATACGGTTTTAACAAACAGAAAACGAACTAGCGTTACCCAGTGTTCCCCCTGGGGTCACGCTAACAAAGGCACATCTCACATTTAAATCAAAACATGAAGCTGAATAACCTAACCGGTTCCAGCACCTGATTTTAGGTCAAGCCTCAACATAGCTGACAGATCTGGCGCCCTGCAGGTACCGACAGGCGCAAATAGTCCAAAGAGCCCGGGTTCGATTCCCGGCCGAAGCAGAAACAAATGAGCAATTTTTCACCTAATGCCTGTGTTCACCTAGCAGTAAATAGGTACTTTGTAATTGGACAGCTGCTACGAGCTGCATCCTGGGGAATGTGAGTGTGTGTGAGAGTTAGAGAAATATATAGTAGATATGATACAGAAAAATAGGTCGATAGCTAATACATTAGATGTTAGCAAGAGCTAACAGCTCGATCCTACAGGCACAAATAGTAAATATAAATACACAAAGACACATACAGATGAGCCGAAGCTTACATACCATAAACCTAAGTAGGTAAGTGTTACGTAAGAGCACACTAGGTACTAACATCTACAACTCCAACCCAACCCCCTCGTGAACCTTCCATTGTATACCCGGAGTCGGTTAATACAGTTCTGCTTTCCAAGCTTACCTGGGGCCTGGCTTGAGATTAGGATGTCTTGTGGACGTTAATATAAACACAAAATTTAATTTGCGTCAATAAAATAATTTGTCAAAATTTTGTGTTAATAAAAACACAAAATTAAATTTGTTACAAAACTAACCTAAATACATATAAAGTTGAAATATCAACAATTAATAAAATGCATGATACACATACTGGAACATGTACAGGAAGAGGAGTTATCAAGTAAGGAATTGAGCACACCTGTAAGATCAAGCAGGAGGGATGAACCCCTGCCAGGCCTTCACGATTCATGTGTCAATACACATCTACTTTCCTTATTGTCTCATCGAGTGATAAACTTATACTTAAAAACAAAAAACACGTTTATAATAAGGGTTTTAGAACACAGGACTTGGGAAATTACACACATTTATGTTAAACAAATTTTGCCAAGTTTCTTTTAGGATTTTGGCCAAACAATTTGAACATCTGATGACATATACACTAACATCTGGAACGTGTCCTCAGTAATGTGATGCATTCCAAACGTACACACACACACACGTTAAGCAGCATATTACCAGTGGGTGGGGTGGCGAACATAGGGGTGAGGGTAACCCTGGTCAACACGAGTTTACGTGGGGGAAGTGTGAGTTAAGTAATGTGGGCGTGCGTGGGAGGGGGGTGTGGGGTAAGTAATGTGGTGGGCGTGTACTCACCAGTTGGTGAGGAGTCTTCGTGCATGGTCGGCGGGGGCGGGGGCGTGTACTGTGGGGGGCCAAGATACTCACCATTGGCCGGCTGGTCCCCAGGCATGGGCGGCGGGGGCGGGGGCGGAGGATGGGGCGGCGGGCTGTCACAGTCATCTCCATTCTGGTCAACGTGAGGCAGGTCAACACCTTCGCCCACGGCGGGTCCCAGAGCACCCAGGTCCCTGGGCGTGGCGTCCCCGCCCACGTCGCTGTCAGCAGACTGCTGCTGCTGCAGCTGCTGCTCTTCCTCCTCCTCATCCTCGCCCTTCTTCCTCTTGAACATCTTGCCGAAAGACTTCATGGTTGTGGGTGTGGCCGATGCGACACTACGGACACGAGGGATCTACTGGTGGCGGCCACTACGGGATCATTCGCCCACCACGCGGCTAACTTCCCCAGCAGCAGCAGCAGCAGGTAACAACCTTAGGCTGGTGAGGACTACAAAGCGATACACGGCCTTCTAAACAAGGTAAAAATATCACAGACGTTCAAGACCTCCGATGCACATAACCGTGGATGTTCCAATTAACACACTAGTTTATAAACCCTGTGGAGTAAGGCAGCGACATAGAGGAGTGCGGACCGCGACACACGCCCCCCGCGCGCCGAGCTTCACGTTCACGTTTGCCGCGCGTGCTGGAACAGCGGTGCGTCGCCAAGCGCAGCTCCTCTACAGATTTGATATGTTGTGTCTGGAGTGGAGCCTTACCCTGTTTCGGTAACGTGACACCGTCGCCTTGACCTCCGTGAGTTGCGTCACAGAGGACAGGTGACGTCACGCTGGCCAGAAGCCAAGAAGCGCGGCGTGTGTGTGAGTGTGGCGGCGGCGTGTGTGTGTGTGTGTCTGGAGCCGCGCGCCACCCGAGTAGTGAGGCGCTGCCGAGGGGTCCGCCACCCTGCCTCACGCCGGCCCTCCCTCTTCCCCCTCACAACAAACCCCTCTGACACTCCTCTCTCTCTCTCTCTTTTACCCCCCACCTCCCTCCTCTCTATTTTGCTCCCCCCTCCCCCCGTCTCCTACATGTTCCACCCGCCGAAGATCAATATGACTCAAGATCCAACCGCCATTCAGCAGCGCGCAGCTCCCACACCCACCCACTTTTAAACTGGACAAACCCACGCCAAATCGGGCTCCTGACAGGCCACAAATGGTGAACATGCACCTGAAATATTACAAAACCATGTGGAGCTATTTCGTGTTTACGCTCTGGGAGCAGTTTCCAGGCAGAGCCAATCTCTCATTCTCACTGTCAGGCAGGCAGGAATTATAGCCATATTGTTTATTAATAAAAAAAATAGTTTATCTGCATAGGATATTGTCTGTTAGATCTGAAGTTTAGCAGAATGCTTTAAGAGGTAAGCAAACTGTCCTTGAGGAAACTTAGTGTATATACATACCTAGATGTGTTTGCATACGTCGAGCATCAGCTCAACATAACTCTCCGCCTTGTAGACATTAGTTCTGCTCTTCTTAGCTTAATTTCAACATTGTCTATGTGCTAACGTTATACATTCCCCATAGAATCTTACATGTCGCTATCATGTCCTCCCTATTACTGTTATCTAGTATGGAGAGTTCCAGACCTCTAGTATGGAGAGTTCCAGACCTCTATCTCGTACCAAACGATCGAACCTTAATACTGCATACCTTTGAACCATTTCTAGTTTTGTTTTATGGGTTTCATACCGGGCCTGCGAATTCAAGAATGGGTCTCACTTATATTCAGCCCCTTCTCATAAACAAAGGCCAAAGTCCATTCCATGCACCCGCCAAACCCCCTGTTTATGAATGAAAAAGTGGTTTACACACGACTCACAACTGTTGACGTCTGAATACTTCCGGAACAAGTGCCTCCCTCGTGTCCTCTGTTCACGAGCGAAGAACCACAATTCTATAAATGCAGCCTGCTTCATCCTCGTACTTCAAATACAAATAATCGCAAACAGAACCTAAACACCTAACCTAACCTAACCAATGCCTAAATATCCACAGTATGCTAATATATAATAATATTACTTTATATTTGAGAAAATTCGTTTTGATTCAACAGCATGTTAAAATTTATGAATGAGTCTTTGGGGTCGATCACTGGATGGAATGGACCTGCCCATGGGTTGCTTATATTATATATAGGACCCGGAAAGAACCTTTGTTCAGATTCCTGAAGAACACATTGCGTTGGACAGTTTGGCAAATTCCACTTACATTATTCTGCTAATATGGGTGAGTTATTATTTGATTAGGTATTATGTTTACTCACAGATTTTCCTTTCTTTGATGCATTCCTCTGTAATGTTTGAGTGTTTGTGTGTATTTAACTATGTAATTATGCTTGTAGGGGTTGACCTTCCATTCTTTGGGTTACCTGCCATATTTAGATTTAAATCTGAGTATTCTATAGTTTGCTAAGAAGTGAGATGGAGGCAAATTCCATCTGTTCTTTCTAATGTCTCATCTGGATACTCTGTTTCTACCTACGTGCCCTTGTTTGAGTACCATGTGTTACCTTGTCTGTTCTTGTCTGCCCTATTAATTCCTGAGAATTGTGTATGTGGTAATCATTCCTACCCTGACCTTTGTCTTCCAGTGATGTAAAGGTTAATTCCAGTAACCTTCTCTGGTAACTCATCTCTCTTATAGTTCTGGGACTAATCTGGTGGCATACTTTCTTGAACTTCATTTTGCACAGCTAAATGTGGTCCCCATATGTCCTGACTTTGCACAAGTTACATGTTACAATTCTTTATTTTTTTTTAATATTTTATTTTATATAAAATCAAATCAATATACAGTATACTGTATATTAATTTTGTTGATTGTTACTGTGTCCACATGACTGGTTATGCTAAAGACTATAGACTACCAAACATCACTCTGGTTTCAACATCTTTAAGAAGTTAGACACCATTTTTTTTTTTTACATAGGTGGATACGGTAGACAAGCTTTAATCTTCGTGATTTTCATTTGTTCCCAATACTGTATACAGAATATATCACCACTCAACAATTATATAACTGCATCAGTTTGGTTCAGATAAAATAAAGCTTCAGAATCTAAATCAGTTGTCTTGCTTTACAAAGCAGACAACTAAATTAAGCAATAAGTCTATTAATATACAGTAGTTACAACTACAACAATTATTTATGTATACACTTTTTTTTCTAGTTACTTAGTATCTTGACACAATGGGCACTTATCATTTTCTGGGATAATAAACGTGCTTTTATTGTAGGATATTCTAATCACTAGATACCCTTCAGGATGCCAGTATAGAGGCAGAAAGACATTGGATGATCGATGCCAAAGGAGTCAAAGTCACCGAAGATATAATCAGAAACATGTGGCATATAGGAACAATATACTGTACAGCAAAAAACAAATTTTTGTTCATCCTGATAATCACAACATTTAACTAAGAGATGAGTGGTCAAATGAAACAATGCAGTAAGGTGCCAGTCTCTTATTACATTAACTCTCCTATATGAAGGCCATATAAATACATCTCATAAGATGGTACATAGTAAGTTAATAATAACTAATTCCAATTAAGGTATTTTTTCTGGGAAATGGAACACCAATATGGCATGGAACCCATGAATATCTGACAGTCTTATACCTGCTAATGATAAAATACTGTACTAGTAATGTAGAATTTCTATGACCACAGGATGAGAGGGGTTAAAAAAGCCATGAGAGCACCAAGAGTCAACGATAATAACAAGTGAATATTGACTCATGAAATGAAACCATGTCAGAACACACAAAACTGCATGAAGTTCTATAGTAAAATTACTTATCTCTGGATAAAGGTGCCATATAAATGTATTGTACTGTATCTGGAAAAATTACAAAGCAGCAAATTCCATCGGCAGATTTCAACTCTACACTAGTCTAGGAAAGTTGTAAATCTGTCCTTACCAGGAGCAGTTTCGTTTTAAGGAATGATTTATTTAGCTACCATATACAGTACAGTACATGCAAGATTGATATGTTATATGTTACAATTCTTGTTAAAAAAATCTGTTCTGTATGTTAATTAAAACCAAATGAAAGTTTACTTTCAAAGCCCATACAGTAAGGAGAGCACTTACTTGTTTTAGAGAGCTATAATATAATTTCTGGGTTGGACTTTTTTTTTTTTTTTAAGATATTATTAAGTTAATAATAATTTCCTAGATTTAAAAGAGTGATGTTTGTGCATTTATACTTTATAGGAACTTCCCCTTGTGTCTGCCCTGTATTACATTACTTATATCACTGGAATTTATTGGCATTTTTGAATATAAGTAAATCCTTCTTGCACTTAGGTGCAAAAATATCTCTCCAAATTTTTTTATTTGTTTAAGCTCTTTGATGAGAACAGGATCAAGGAGTTACTTGGGTGGTTGTGGGAGTCCTTCAACTCTTCTGGACCTCCTGCTTAATCCATAACAGACCCATGTGCTTAAACAGGTAATATTGTAATTATTAATTAAATGCTTGGAAATAGCATGGACAATTGCCTTTGTGTATCTCTGATACCATTTAGATAAATTCTTAATGAAATGGTTATGCAGACCTGTAGTATACTTTTTTCTGAATACCTGTTAGTTGCATCAACCTTTACCTCATAGAAAGCATAATTTATTATCAAAAGAGGGCATCAAGCTGGGAAGGTTATGTAGCAGTAGAACGCATAAATTAAAGTGATATATAACCAAGTGATTTACTAGTAAGCACTCCATATTGTATTGTATAAGACTCATCCCAGTAACATAATTTAAGCCTGTCTCTTAACAGATGGGTTCAAATAACCATACACTGTACTGTAATACACTTAGTCTGTTACCATTAACACATTTTAAAAACTTACACCCATTTTTGTTATTAATTGTACGACCCAATCTATATATATGATGTCTTTCTGTTGAAGCTTGGAGGCCAGATGCTTGGGGCTAGCCTCACCCAACTTTGCAGGGGAAATGATCTGAAGTACGAAACAGACATAGGCTTGTTGGGGGGGTCAGCTTAAGTTAAATATTTCAAGAACTATCAGCTTATAACACCTCTACTTCCCATTCGATTTTCATGGTCTAAAATTAAATCACAGATGTGTTTTCTGTAGAATTTACTCCCATTTTCATGATTTATGCCAAAACTATGAATTGAATTAATTTGAGTTGTAGTGATGAATTTATGAGTAGTAAAGATGGTTATGAAGGTAAAGGACAGACCCAGTATATTTGTAAGTGTATTAAAAAAAACCCACAGCCTTTCTCAAGGTGCTGTACAACAGCACCTTGAGAAGGAATGTAGGTTACATCCAAAAATTTGGTTTTTAATATACTTGCACATAAATTGGGTTTGTCCTTTATTTTCCTTGAAGCACTATGGCATAGTAAGTTTCTCCAAAGATGGTTATGGTGATGTAATATATACAGAGATGATAGTAATGTAGTGAAGATGTAAGATAAGGGAAAGATACAGGGACAAGGGCATGATGAGTGGAGAGGGAAGAGCGGTGAAATGGGGGGGGGGGAGTTTGAGAAAAGGGGATAAAATGGGAAGGAAAGGGGTAAAATGGGGGGAAGAGGGGTGAAATGGGTGGAAAAGGGGGTAAAATGGTGAAAAGAGGGTAAAATGGGGGAAGAGGGGTGAAATTAGGTAAAATGAGGGGAAAAAGGGGTAAAATGGATGGGGGAGGGGAGTTGGGGTAGAGGGGTGGGAAAAGGGGAAGGAGAGAGGTGATGGTGAAATTGTTGGAAGAGGAAGAGGAGTGGGCTGAAATGGAGGAAAGAGGAGAGAAGGATTGGAGGGAAGAGGTAGGGGAAAAGGAGTGATTGGGGAGATTGGGGAGGGAGGGGAAAGAAAAGGTGGGGGGGGGGGGGAAAGGAGGAAAGAGGGAGGGGACAGGAGGGAAGGGGATTGGGGAGGAAAGAGAGAGGGGAGAGGGAAGAAGAGACAGACACAGACCCAGGGACAACTGGGTACCCCTCTAGTACAGTACAATGTATATAAAGTCTAGTATTTAAGTCTCAAATGTAATATCCTTTTTCCATTATTACCTAGATTTGAGAGCCATGTCACATTGTCTCTTGACATGCCATATGTACTGTATGAAAAGTTGCCTGCTACAGTTATTATATTAAAGTCGTGATACTGTGCGATTTTGTTGTTTACTCTAGATAATATGCAGCAAATCACTTCAGTTAATGAGAGAAAAATACAGTACTATTATTCATATTACTACATAGAGGATATGTATTCTGTAGAATTCTATCATTTTAAAAGAATACAATCAGAGGATATGTAAGGGTGTTTAGTGTATCATAGTAGTGTAGAGCTCCTGTACATTAGTGATACAAATGTTGTTATTGTGCTAGTAAACGTACAAAATTGTTATTCAGTCTTCTGTTATGTAGCAAATTTTCCAACTGTTGAACCTAATTTTTCTTGGTCCACTCAACGGCTTGGTGCCTTCTTTTGATTACTTACTTGGTCCACTCATCTTAGTGTTATGTTGTGCATTTGCTTTCTTAATTACCTCACAGCTGTGTCTGTGCGTCTTACATAACTTGAAACGAGACTGCCAGACACGGCCACACTGACTTCTTGTCTGCTCTCTCCAGTAGTGTTTGACATGGGAGACTTAGTGGAATATCCTGTACAATTTATGCAGTAATAATTATCAACAGACTTTCATTCACTGTATAGTACCTGACTAATTTTCTTGGAGAAACTACAATGCCTTAGTGCTTAAATGAAGGCAAAGGAAAGACACATTATACAGTATGTATAAATGTATTAAAAAACTAATTTTCAGATGTAACCTGCACCCTTTCTCAAGGTACTAATTTTCTTGTTGCATGCTTTAATGTGTTGTGGGACAATTTATATTCTGTTGTTTTCTGTTTCACTATTAATGGTCTAACATTGACCTGCCATTTTGTCAATTTTTGTGCCAACAGAATCCCCCTTCTTTATTCTTTTGACCAATGGAAACAGGAAACTTGTCATAAATTGCTGTATGATACAATTGAATGACTACAGGATCTCAATTCTTCCTTTCAAAATCAAAAAGCAGTTACCGAGTTGGAAAATAATACCTATAGTTCTCATACAATATTGTTTTCATTGACAGTAATTCATTTTCAAACATGTTAGATCACTATGTTTCAACATATCTAAAGTTGACTCTTCACATTTTGCCACCACCAATTAGCCTGATACATCATTTCAGTGAACAGTGCTCTCCCACTGCTGTTTCCTGTTTAATTTGTCATCTTGAAATTTTAAGGCAATCTTCAGCTTCCCACATTCTGGATTCTTAATACAATTAAGAAATGATTACTATATCTGTGATGACCAAACCAAGATGTAAAAATGTTTTAATAAAGTTTCATATCCTTTTCCAGGTGTTTTTAACAGTTGACTATCTGGGTTAGATTTTATATGAGGCTACTATCAAAAGGTAGGATGTTCCTGGATGAAAATGAGTTTAAAACTAGAGCAGCAATACAGCATGGGGTGAACAAAAACACTTAAGTAATTGATAATTTTTGTATTTTTTGAAATAGATACACTTAATTTAACTAACAAATAACTTCATTTCATCTATACTGTATATATTTAATTTAAATAAACCCGAATAAAGTCAATGTTATCAATAATCCAAGTAAGCTCGTAGATTATCCCCAAGTATCCCTTCCATCTTGGTAAATATTTCTCTAGTAAAAGCTTCAACATCAGTATTAAGACTTTCTAGAACCTCAGTGATGTAGGGCATTGTGTCTGCCAATACAGGTTGTAAGAAGTCTTCTCCCAGTGTTTCCATTAGTGCCTGGAAGGTTTGCAATGCTGCCAAAATTACCTGAAAGTATACATAAATATTTTATTACAGGTAATAAATATAAAATTGGTCATATAAATATGAAGGGAGATATTAAAATATACTGGAGTTTAAATCAACCTAATTGTAATGTGAATTATTCTTATATTAGAAAAACATAGGAGACATCTAAAATTAAAAACAAACTTCTTTTAAGATTGCAGTGAAAGAGTAGACAGACTAGTTGAATAAACAAAGAAACTTGCTTAGGGTGATATAATTTTGAGACAAAACACTTACTGACGAAGGTAGTCACAATTCTTGCAGATAAAAAAAAAATAGGAGATGCAGACGATACTAATGCCCTTCAAATTTATCTAGTTAAAATAAGTGCTTGTAGCACCAAGTGACAAATGGGATTTAATGAGAATAAATGCCATGTTATGGAATGTGGAATCTGAGAAAATAGACCATACAAAGCTTACAAATTATGTGGAAAGGAATTAGAGCTTTTAATAAAGAACGAGACCTAGGGGTAATTTTGGATAGCAAGCTGTCGCCAGAGGAACACACAAAGAACATTTTGAGGAGCGTATGCGTTGCTTTTAATTATAGGGATGGTGAAATACCAAAGAAACTTCATGACTTTTGTGAGACCAAAAGTGGAATATGCAGCAGTTGTATGGTGCCCAAATCTCAAAAAGCACATAAATAAACTGGAAAGGGTGCAACGACATGCTACAAAATGGTTTCCGGAACTGAAAGACAGAGTTACAAGGAGAGACTAGAGGGGGTTAAACATGCCAAAACTAGAAGATAGAAGAATAAGAAGAGATATAATCACCACCTACAAAATACTAACACGAATCAACCAAATTGACAAAAGATATTCCTGAAACCAGCAACATCACGAGCAAGAGGACACGGATTCAAGTTAAGGAACCAAAGGGGCCGAAAAACATTAAGAAATTTTTCTTTTTCAAACAGTAGTAGACAGTTGGAACAAGCTAAGTGAAAAAGTGGTGAAGGCCAAAACCATCAGTGGTTTTCCAAAGCATTATTTGACAGAGTACTGGGAAGACGGGACACCACGAGTGTAGCTCTCATCCTGTAACTACACTTAAGTAATTACATATATACACAGCATCGCGGCCGAGTGGACAGCACTTGGGGGTCGTAGTCCCCTCAAGCACTGTCCCAAGTAATCGAACTCCTAAGGGCCCGGGTTCGATTTCTGGCTGAGGCAGAAACTAATGGGCAATTTCTTTCACCCTGGTGCCCCTGTTCATCTAGCAGTAAATAAGAATCTGGGAGTTAGAAGCTGCTACAGGCTGCTTTCTGAGGATGAGTGTGTGCGTGTGTTAAGAGAGAAATATATGTAGTCATCATAATTGAGGAAAAATAGGTTAGTTAGAAAGGCGGGATCTAGGAGCTAATAGCTAGATTCTGCAGGAACAAACAGCAAATACACATACACAGTGCTTGAAAGAATAATCAGGTTAAGACTAGTTACACACGAGAGAATTAGATATGTAAACCAACACTAACCTGGATTCAGGAAAAGAAAAGCATGGCTATCAAACCTACTGGAGTTCTATGCTAAAGAAACAAGAGTAGGGCAGGACCATGAAGGATGAGCAGATTGTGTATTTCTGGACTGCCAAATGCCATAGTGTCCTCTTAAAATTAAGATTCTCAACTATTTAAATTTTTCCATTCTCCTCTAGATTATATAGTATTACATATATAATTTCCAACAGGACATGGTCACTCATTCCCAAGGGAGGAAGGTACTGAATATCAAATATCACCTCTTATTTCCTGGTGACTATCAAATCAAGTATTGACTGTACATTCCCTTCCCTCATGACCTGCTTAATGTGTTGATACATGAACATCTCCAGGATGAGGTCTACAAATTTGTCTGTCCATATGTCTTCAGGTTTTTGCTTCATAGGCCTTCCAGTCTATTGCTTTGAAATTGAAATCCCCCGATACCAACAATAGTGATTTTTTATCGGCACCTATTGTAATCTCCCAGGACCTTCATGAGGCCCTCTCATTTGTCATCTAGTTCCTCCTATGTCCATGTATGTGTGTGATTTAGAAATATATGTAGTAGATATGATAAGAGGAAAATAGATTGGGAGTCAGTACATTAGACAATAGCTAGAAAGGCAGGGGTCCAAGAGTAAACAACTCGGTTCTGCAGGCATAAATACAAATGGGAAATACACACCATAGGCTGGTCATCATTTCTGACTCTAAGGAGGATCTGTCGGTTAAGATTCTTCCAAAGAGAGTCGTCTCCAACAGCGATGGCAAACTTAGTAATGCACGGAATCAGGTGATTGTTGACACGATTTTTGTAGGTTTCTGTACCACCAATGGTGTTCTCCAGCTGAAAGAAAATTTAATGTTTAGCAATAATAAGGTCATTATGACTGCATAGAATGAAAGTTTATGTGCATTTTCAATCAAATTATGCTAGGAATACAATATACATTGTTAAAACAACACTTTAACATTTAGAATTGATGTATTTTTTCCAGCATACAAAGTATATTTATTCAACTTAATATTTACTTAATTTTAGCTTCCATTTTATGTTTAAATTTATTTTAACTCCATGCTATTCAATAATTAAAAATCATAAACATGGATTAAAATTTTATTTTCCGTTACATGCAAATGAATACCCAGTTTCCTAGTTTTATGAGGTGGAGAGGCCTCAGTTCAGAGAAAATAGGTGAAATATATACTGTAGTAAAAATATGTAGAAAAAAATATGTAGAAAAAAAAACAAAATTATTCTTCACACCACAAAGCATCACGATTTAGTTATTATTATCACATACCATCAGTCATCAGCAGCACCACCTCACTGCTTCATGAGGCCTTGTGAATTTAATTTACAGTATAAACATTCTTTCCCTCTTTACATACTGCTTCCAACCATGCTATGTTTACACTCATTAATTCCTCAAACATTCACCATATCCATCCACCACCTTCCTTGCCTTACTCTCCTCTCTCTTTCCTAAAATTCACTCGAATATACTCTCTTCGCCAGTCTACCATCATCCATTCATTCATCATTTTCACATCTCAGCATACTCCATTATCTTGAATGTTATTGATTGTTGCACTCTACAACTTTCCAAAACATTTTCAGTCCATACTAGTACTATCCTCCTTATACCATATATGCTTCTCAAGTTATCAACTTCTACTCCTATAATTCAGTAGATTTTAGGTCCATAGCATACCATTGTGTCACAACTATAATTAAGGATCAACACTACTATTACTTCATTTAGTGCTCTATATACTGTATATGCCTCAATACCTATCAGGGCTCTTATAACCAGGATTTTTACTGCACCAGCCACATTCACTGCCTGTCTCACTCTCAACTTTGATTGTACAAATTCAGATTTTATCAGTAACACTTCCCAGGTATTTGAACTGATCAACCTCTTTTAGTACTTCACCATAAACATTTATTTCACATAAGTTCCTTCTTTTTCTAGTACAGTAACTTTACTTTTGCCCTCAATACCTTTTAACAGTCTTCTCTTGCAAGCATCAATTAATCATCAACTAGTCATTTTAAATCTGTCACTTTCTCCTAAAAGAACCTTTAATGTACATGCATCAAATCTGACATCACCCAATAACCCGTATTTGACCTATGGTATACACAAAGTGTATATCCATCTCTAAATAATTATCAAAAGAAGGTACCAAGCCTGGAAAACTATTTAGCACAGTCTTTTGCAGAATACTCAGAAATACCCCAGATATCACTCAGGATACTAATTCGAGAACAAAAGAACATGACCGTCTTTAAAATTCTTACTGTGTTCATCCAACCTGTCCTACAGAGAACGTCACTTTTCGTTTGAATGTGTTACAAAAGGTCAAAAACTGTCGTACTGTACTAGAAAATGGAAGTGGCTCGCGAAAGTAACGTACTGTCTCGTTTTCTGTTTTGGGTCCTCTGGTAGGATAAGAAGGACACTTTAAATTGACTGTTTTCTTGACGTTGGGAAACCTTAGGAGGACGGGCTGGTCCATCAATGATTAATTCCTCAGCAATTTCCTGTGCTCTTTTAATCACTATTCTATCCATTACACTTAGTAAACTAATACCCCTAAAATTCTAGCACTTGATACATTTTCCTTTTCCTAAATGCTCAAGCAGGGGCTTACGATGCATCAACAACATCTACAGCCTGCAATGAAAGCACAAACAATTAAGAAATATTAATTAACCATTAAGCATCTTACCTGATCAGTTAAAGGTCTGACCATGAGTTGGAATCTTTCTTGGTTGGTAAAATTAACAGAGTCATAGAGAAAGATTTTGGTGAGCGAATCCAAAACTGCATTAAGAAGGACAGATGTTTTGTTTTCTGCTTCATCTCCACACCCAAATACCTGAAATGCATAATTTTGTTTACAAAATAGGTATTCAGAGTGCACAAATCAATAGGCAAGAGAATAAACTACTACTTTAAAGGTCATGCAGAAAGTGGGATAGGGCATGAACAAGTTCAATCCCAAAATATTGAAGATGAAGCCAAAATCCATCAAATCCTGTTTCAAGACTGGGAAGAGACGAGAAATCCAACGAAGAGATGCGGCCATTTCAATCATGCTAGAAGCCACCCAATTCACAGTGACCCAACAGAGAAGAGGGGAAAAGAGTTTCCCAAAACACCTAACTCCACTAAAGGCCACAAGAAATAACCCAAAAATTCCACAAAAGTCAGCAAAAGTGAACCAGAAGTCAGCAAACTACCTCCATTTACCTCCAAGCTACCCCCTCCATCACCACCCCGTCAGAGGGGCAAACTGTGAAAGAGCTAGTGAACACAAGTAGCGGTATCTTTCTGAGAAGAGTGAGAGCATTGCTGACGAGCAGAAGAGGAACAAGCAGGACGAGACACAAACATCCCAAAATCTGGCTCTATCAAGGGCCTACCCCAACCAACAACTGGCAAAGCCCAAGCTCTGCGCACCCACCTCTGAAAACGAGGAAGAAAACCCAAAGTGTACAACAACTGGTAAATGGGATGACATGAAGCTGGCAGAGGACAAGAACTGGGCAACAATATCCTCTGGAAAGAGGAAAAGTGAAAAGAGGAAGGAAGGCTAAAGACCAAGCCAAATCTAGCAACTGGACCAATACAGCCTGCCAACACTTGAGGTGGGTAGAGTGGAATGCTACAACCTCCTGAGGATGGGTGCATACAACTTGGGTAAACCCGCTGAAGCCACCACGACAGGTAACAAGGCACCCACACCTGACCCCAAACCGAGTGAATCAACATCCTCCCTGAGCCAGAGAAAAGCTCCATGAAAACACATAACTATAGCCAAGTGCAAGCAAGCCTGCAAGTCATCCACCATGAGGGCTCCAGAAAGCAAAAGCAACCGAGTGTGAAGCTGCATCAACCCTAAGAAAGTGGGAGCAAACAGGCAGTCACTGTGTTTTTTTTTTTAAACCTCATGCCACTTAAACGAGCACAAACAGCAGAAGCACATTAGTTCATCAAACAATACAGCTCTAGAATGGAAAGAGAGACAAAGCCGCATTCAATCCTTCAAGTAGATATACACACACAGCTACTAGGATCATGCAATGCAAGCTATACATGACCATACTTGAATGGGAACACAACTCCCACATTCCTGAGAACAGGATTTTGTACAATTATTTTCATATATAAAATGATGAGATTTCTTCCAAGAGGAACAGTGAAAAAAAAAAAGTTTGCTATTATGAAACTGCACAACATTTCCTTACTGTGTTAGGTTTCTTAAGCGAGTTGTTACATTCAAGAAGGCTTGCAGCATGACTAAACAAACTGTCTGCCAGTTTGGCTTTGATGAACAGCACTTTGAATGTTCCAGCCAAGTGATCAGCAAACCTGAAAATAGATGGAAACTCATAACTTCTAACATATCTTGCAAAGATAAGTGGTAATTAAAATTAATCAACTGGTAAGACATTCAACTTATTGTGATAAGACATAACAGCAATAAAATAAGTGAACTTTTTTTTACTTCAATATTAAGTAACTTTCCATAATAAAGCAGTTGCCATAAGGATGAGTCTAAGCTAAGATCGAGTCCCCTGCTCTGTCATGACCCAATTTTGTCCATCTATATTTATTGTGTGTCCTTTAGCTGTTTTACAAAGTGTATTTGGATCTAGCCTGCCATCGTGTAGGCTAGATCCAAATACACTTTCTTTCTGCATTCGTGTATTCTGTCACCCTAATCCAATGCTTTCCTTTCCCAGTTCGTTTGCTAGGTGGTCGAGTTGAATCAACTACATTTACTCCACTCGCATGATCTGAGGAAAGATGGTATCACAGTGCTCTCCACCTCGGCTATGTCTTCCTTCAAGATTAGGGCCTAGGATTCCTGGTCCTCAAATCAAACCTTCACCTTATGCAATCTCTGAATCTGCCTCATCCCTTCAAATGTGTATCACCTTGAGTTGGATGTCGTCTGTGAAATGTCTTTCTTGCCCCAGGTCTTCACTGTCTACTTCTACTTACTCATTTAAGTTCCTGAAGGTTTACTATCACACAATCTAGATTTGTTTCAATTTGTAGATGATTAAAGTGAGTAACCAAGAAAGTTCTGTCACGAATAGAGCATTGAGTGGAATGAAATGCCTCTTTCTTAGCAGCATCTTTGATGCTCCTGTTCCCAACCCTCTCTCAAACTGGTTGCACTGGCTAGTGCTGTCACTTGATGGCAGTCACAGAAAGGGGTAGTACTAGTTATGTAATTTCAGAACATTTATTGGATATATTAGATGACCCAGTGATTGCTAAGAGGGAGAGCCAGTTGGTTTTGCGTGTTCTTGGATGTAATAACTAGTTTTCACAGAAAGTAGACTGAGGTATGTTCTTTACAATGCTCCCCACAAGACTGCTTGAAAAGTTACTTGTGTGGGTGGTGTTAACACTTTCACCCAGTGGTGGCGCCGGACATCGTCACAAAGTTTTGTCTTGTTTCCGCATGGGTGACACCGCCTGGAGTCTTGAGAAAAAGTATTTGTATAAATTCCAATTTCTATCCGATCTACTTGGGGATAGTTTACAAATGTTCGCCATGAAATTTACGTTTTCTCTAATAGCCGAAGAGCTTATTTGGGAGAACAGCATGGCAGTGAATCATCGTGGTAAAACAATTGTATTATTGACACGACGAGTATAATCGACGTAGTTTTTATATTTGTTGCCGGTCGAACGCATCCTTATGTGACGTTTTATACTTATCTTCTTCTAGAACATTATATTGCGAACACATTGGTACAAAAATGAAATATATACATCGAAAAATAATGTCAGGACAGTGAATTGAATACCTGTATACACTTTTCAATGCGGGTTTCGCAGATATGCCGCGGGTAACACTTCGGCCACTTTCTACACTCTTGTAGGTGGCCTGCGACATTGGTCCTATATTTATATGCATATGTCCATGTAGAGAATTTTATTGCGATTTCAGTGATACCAAAATTATCCCTGTAGGACAAGTATGGAGTTGACAACCCTGAAGATAAGAGAAACATTTCGTTGCTGTCAGGCACTCACGGCTAGTGATCGACGTAGTTTTTTATTTGGTGCTGATCTAACTTATGTTTTGGTGACATTTTATACTTATGTTCTTCTAGAACATTCTATTGCGAACACATTGGTGCAAAAATGAAATACGTACATCGAAAATTAACGTCAGGACAGTGACAAGAGTATACACTTTCAAATGTTGCCGCTCGATCGCCCGAAACGCCAGGCCCACTTGGGTTAAGTTTTTTTTCATTTGCTGGAGCGCGAAAGTGTTAAAATATGCTCAGGACCTGACATACTAGCAATAATCTGGGTGGACTCCTGCCAGTGACAAAGGGAAAACAACCACAGGGGCCTTGTTCACAAATCATGATTTTGCTTGTGACAAGGTATACAAAACTTGCATATTCAATAAAGGGGATACAATTCTATTAATAAATGTGTACAGTGGGTCCCCAAATTACGAATACTGTAGCTTTAAAATCTCCCAATTTAGCCTGATGTTCTACTATACAAACCAATTCTGAAGTCCACCAATGACTTCCACAATAGTGCTTATAATACACTATTCCAGTTGTTTATTGAGGGAAAAGTTCTTCAATAAACAACTAAATGAATAATATACAACTAAATAAATAAATGTGCAGTAAATATACACTTAATAAACACACACACACACACACATACCCTCCTTATTCCATTGATGCCCTTCAGAAGATGGTGGAGGTAACTGGACTGAAGTAAAGTTACTTCTCATGTATGAACACAATTCCAGAATCTTTGATGTACAATTTAACTACACAATAATTGACTTCATATTGACATTTTTCAACCCCTTTATGAGACAAAAGTTAAACATTTACAAGACATTCAACAAGGGAGGTTTACCTATAGAATGTTATTAGTCTGGAAGGCTTGTCTTCAGCCTCAGCAGCCCAGGTTTGTAATGAGCGGAAAATGGCAACGTTGTCATACTCATTGAGGCGAAGAAGTAATTTGCCCAAGGCACCAGATACATCTGTCTCGACCGCACACACGACCTCAGAATCACCCTGCACAAGAAATAACACAGTAATGAAAATCACCAAAATCAAAGTATATACATACAGTTTATGGAGGTTTAAACAACTCATTCAAAGTTCTAGGTATCTGATCTGTATAAAATAGGCATGAAGAATCTTACTGTACCTTGTCAGAGATCTATAACATGCTCTGTAATATATGGTTAAAAGTTGTTGCAAACCAAACATATGCTTTTTTTCTAGTAATGTGCATGTCATTTCAACAGCACATATCCAAGTAAGTTTGTAATTCAGATATCACATATACAGATAAGTTAGTAATTTGAAATGTTAAGTTATAAACTAGCAATAATATATAAAATACACTTCAACTCTGCTATATGGACACTGATTTCCAGAAACTTCACATCCAGTGAATATGTGCTTTCCAGTGGAGAACCTCAACACTATACAGTAAAATGGTTCAGAATGATTAGGATTGCATCATCGTGGAGTGGAATTCCTTCCTGTAGTGCCCTTTTCTGTACACTGTTATACTATTCAAACTGTATCTTGGTCCGACTCTGTGTATAGTTCGACAGTGTACTCAAACAATAATTTATACATACTGCCTACCTAGTGGCACCTCATGTTTTTAGTTTTTCTACCTTCCTCATTTTTGGTAAATACCAAGTCTAGGGTAGATGGATCCCATTCTCTGTCTCTTTTTGTTACCTTGATGTGTTGCCACAAGAAGTCCTTGTCTTTCCTATATTTGGTGGAAGGGATGTGCTTTGACTTCCCATACAATATTTGTTATAGAGTTTTTGGTAATCCCTACCATTATGTTCATGGTTAACACTGGCACCATACCTAGTATATGATCTTATTGGTAGGCTACCTTGAGTATCTCTATTTTCTCAAAGCTCCAATGTTGTATTATGATTAGTTTTTTGCATTATAGTCAGCTGATTACCTGGAGTTTACCGGGAGAGGATTCTGGGAGTTGTTCTACCACCCAAGCTCGGCCTGGGGCCAGTATGACTTGTGGTAACTCGGTCCGACAGGATGTTTGCTTGAAGCAGCTAAATATTGCTTCCTTGCAATATTTCTTCTGAACAGCTGTGAACCTCAGTGTTCCCTGATTGTGCCTATGGCACCACTCCAGTATGTTATGTTACTGTGCAAATTTGGGACTTAACCCTCCCGTAACTTCTATATACGTACACTGTATATAGTCTTGATACCTCTCTCATCTCGTTTCAAGAGAGAAAGGAGCATTTTCCATTTCTATTCCATTTCCCATCCACTAGTTGATGCTGACTTCATTTACCCAATCATAGGTTTTGCTGATACACTCGGTGGTGGTCTCACCACTGTTTACCTTTACTAGATATGTGAAAGAACTATAGGCAATGATCACTTTCAATGTCATTGTCAATCATTGGCAATGATCAATATCACTTTCTCAAGGACAAATTCCTAATTGAGACAATTGGGAGTATACCATAGCATCAAGAATAATGTGTAGCTATTGGTCAAGGCATCGGCACCACCCAATGAAAAGTTAAAATGGCTTTTAAATGTGGCACAAAACCTTCCTAAACCTTGCATACACGAGTCATTAAAATTTTAGGCAGATATGCAAAATCATTCTCCAGATATCACATGAACATTGCAAATTTAGAAAAATTACAAAACACATAAGAGCCATAAGGTAGTCCCCTACTGGAAGAGCTAAATTTCATAAACCATAACAATCTATACATCACTCCATATCTTAAACTAACGAGGTGTACCTGTCGAACAACTTCCAATACTATACTACTTCAACAATTTGACCAAATATGTAGCTAGCCTTCTTGTGTTTACTTTATTAATTCTTGTTTACAAAACCTGTTATTGTGATATCACCTTTACTGTCCTAAGATCCAGTGCTCCGGTGAAAAGGTTCAGCAGTGCAGGTTTGTGTCTTGTCAGTGTTTTCACATCAACGTGAGTAATGAGCATCTCCAGTGTCACAGTGAAACTCTGCAGAGCTGCAACCTCTGTCTTCGACAATGTTTCATATGCCTGTCAAAAAATTAATATATATATACATACATACATACATACACACACAATATATTATTAGTGAAATATGTTATATATATACTGTATCCTGGAAGTTAAACAGTAAAACAATTAATGAAATTTTGATAATCCCTAACTTATAACCCTACTTACAAATGAAATGTCATCACATTCCTTCATTCCATGGGAGGGGAGGGGAAGAATTTGTTTTCAACCACATTATTGTGACTTGTTCTCTGCAAACTACTGTACATACTTCTATACATTTTAGTACCTCATTCTTACTGGATGCTCTCGTTTTTACACATGGTTACAGGAACAGGCGACTGCCGACTACTGTCAGCAGGTTTCAAGAGCTCGAAAGCTTTCCCATCCCATAGGTCATGGTAGGCCTTACCCACTAGTTTCCCTGGAATATGACCTGCCAATCATTTAACAAACAGGTACCGAATCACTGCTGAGTGAACAGGTGCAGTTAAGAACTGGCTCCTAGTCAATCCTCCCTGGCCAAGATACGAACCTAGGTCAAATCGCTTATGAAGGGTGGGGCAAATGTGTTACCTTTCACCACAGGGGACTGTTATACCTTTTCCCAAACCCACAAAATTCACTATAACTCTAAAATACTAAAGTACTAAAATTCAAAAACCCTTGAAATATGTGGTGAAGAATTTCACAAGGGTTTGCATATGATGTACATAAGGTAAGGTCACCTGTCATTTGCCACTCCTAGAACAATAAACTATCACCTAAAATGGGGCAGGCAGGGGGAGAAAAACTAAATCTGAAAACTCTTCAGTGGTTAACGTCCTCAGCTCATCCTCGAGGGACTTGGTTTCAATCCTCAGGCGGGACAGAAGTGAATGGTCAACTGATGCTTCTTTTTCACCTAGTAGAAAATAAGTACCCCAGGAGTAATTAGGTAATTGTTGTGAATAGCATCCTGGGAAAGGTAAGTAGCTGGCCTAGGGGTAACCTCGATAAGCCGATAAGCCTAAGTACAGACTTCCTGTTCCCAACAACAGGAAATTACGTACATTAGCCTTACATGTGTGAAAATGGTGGATACTATAAAAAAAAAATAGGTACAGTATATATATATTTTTTTGAGGTTTGAATGAATATGTTCCTTACAAATATTGTAAGAATTATTATTTGTATACTATATTTGAATAATTTTGTATTTTTCATGCAGATTTAGTAGACTTTTATTGTAGAAACATACTATAGATATCTGGAAATAAATTTCATGGCATTCAGCCAACTACATACTGTGCACTAGAGGCTGGTGCTATTTGCTTCAGACTACACTAAGAATAAAGTATTTGATATGCCTTACCTCTGTCAATTTAGGAATGAGGACTCGTGGCTCAATCTGCTTGACTAATGCATCTCTGACAATGCCCAGTCTCATAATCAGCCGAGACTCCTTAATGGCAGCTTTTTCCTTGCGGGCAGAGAGGCGACACACGGAACACACCAGAGACACTAGATATGGTGACAAGAACTGAGGCACATTTTCAAGTAGCTGTGTTGGGTAAAGAATGTTAAGAGTAAGATTAGTGAACACGAAATTTGCAAATGACATTAATAAAAAGACAAATATTCTTGTCTACTGGTTAATGTTTTTAACATTCCCACCCAAACAAATAGACTATGTATACTAATCCTTTAAACAAAATCTCAAAATAATAAATTAATTTTGGTAACTAAATAAGAGTAAACAAACTTTCATAATACCAGCAAGTTCTTCCCTGAATAACTACAGCACTCTCAACTTTATAAAAGATGTTTTTGTGCATGGAAAGAACAGGACTCACATATTTAAACTGACTGCCCATTTGTAGGATTTAGCCATTTGCCCATATTTTACAAACACACAGTTTCATGCTTTACCCACCATTACTTTATTTCTGTATGCAGTGTATACGTTTTCGTAGTTAATCCGTTCCCAGAGACGGTACGAAAACCGAAACAAATTTTCCCATAAGAAATAATGTAAATTGAATTAATCCATTCCATACTCAAAAATATTAACTTAAAAATACATTTTATACTGAATAATACTCATTTTGTACTAGCTAAAATACAGTACAATACCCCCGAAAAACATCAATATGAAATTCAATTTTTTTCATAGAAAATGGAGCAGCCTACATGACACCCACTGAACAAACCTTATGACATTTTTTTTCAAATTTTGTAAATTTATTTTATATTTTTTCGTTTTTTGTATTTTTCATAGAAAATGGAGCAGGCTACCTGACATACACTGAATGAACCTTTTGACATATTTTATTTTTTCAAAAATTTTCAATTTTTTAATTTTTTCTAAAAAAAATTCAATACTTTGCAACATTACAGCAGTCACCCCTTTACAACCCAGCATCATTCGCATCTTTTAAAAAGAAAGTTCAATGATTTGCAGACATCAGAGAGCTCATAGATTGGGCTGCTTGTCACTTATCGCCTGCTTATCTTACCTTGAATAAGGACTCTTGTTGGTGTACGAAGACGGTGAGGAGGAGGAGGAGGAGAGGTGTTAGTGTTTGGAAAGGATGTCCCCTTCCATTATAACATCAGGCAGTGATAACTTTTCTGGGGTGCTTTCTCTCCATTTTGCAGGCACGATTTAACACTTGTTAGACATTTTAACACTTGTTTGTAGTGAGACATTACATTGTCTCACTATTGTGGTGGACCCATAAGTATATAAGCAAATTACGACCATCGAGGCAAACTTCGACTACCAAATTGAATTTCTCGTAGAAATTTATCACGATTGTCGGTTTGGGTTCAATCTCGGCTCCCCATGCTCCCCCTTGCTTCAATAAACACACCAGATTCTGTTCCTGGTGTTCGGTGGCCCTCTGAAAGTCCAGAGGCCTGGAAATGTTATGCCTCTGGAAACAAGGCATCAGTGGTACTAAAGCCAATGAAGTGGTGAGCAAGTGAAGGCCAGCCCAGAAATACTAGATAATCAGCAATGAAAACATTATTTACAAACCTTCTGAGTTGCAGTGACAGTTGCCAAAAGTAGATGATCAGAGTCTTGATCTTCATTTAAAAATTTAATAAGGACAGGCAACAGCTGTCCTAAGAAAGTAACGGCATGGGCCTTAAGAGCAACCACAGATTCTGCCACCACCAACAGTGCCTGTGTCACAAGCTTCATCTCTGTGTCTGTAAACATAAAACAGCTTAAAAAATTTGAATAACCATCTGCTTCACAGGCCCTGACCTCATTTACAACTTTATAACAATAAGCATTATAACAATAACAAAATAATCAACAGTTTTATACATTTTGGACATAGTCTGAAGGTCCCTTTTGATTGGCTATCATAACTCAGGATATGAAAAGATGGTGTAATGAGTACAAAATATTGTACTATAATTATAATGTTATAGCAATAACGAGTTGAGGCTGCACTAATTAGCAAAGGTTCCTATAACAGGGAGGTGGGAAGAGTTTGTTGTGGAATGGTTATGCTAATGGTTTTGGGTTTGTGGTGTTTTGGAGCAAGATAGGGCCTTGCCTTTCAGCTACCTAGTGTTTGAATACTTCCAGATATTCTAATACTCGGTCATGCCTTCTCTTGAAATTGAGTATCTTTCATGACTTCTGCTTCAACCACATTCCATTTGTTTACCATCCACACTCAATGCAAGTATTTCTCCTTAATTTTCTTTTGAGTCACTTGTGTTTTCAGTCTCTGTAGCCTTTCAGCCTGTAAACCCCTTATCCACTAACGAGTATAATTTAATCAATTCTTCATTCTCTTCATTTACTCCTCTTGGTATCTTAATACTTTGCGATCATATCAACTCTAGTTCTTCATTCCTCTAGCATGACTAGGTTGAGATCTCTTAATCCATCCTCATGACTCAACTCTATCTCTTGTATCAGTCTCATGGCAAATATTCGGGCCTCCTCTATTTTCTTCTTATGCTTCATACGAATGAGATTTCATGCTGAAATTTTACATTCTAGGACTGGCTTAGCGTATGCTTTAGATAATGTTGTGAATGATTCCTTACTTAGATTTCCAAATGCAATTTTTACAATTGTCTATCCAATCAGTGTTTTATATAAACACAGTATATGTGCATCTTGATTTTAGTACTGTATTGGCATTATGTTTACTCCCTGATTCTCTTCTCTTCTGACTCCTCTTCCATTCTCTTCTTTTCTGACTCCTCTTCCATTCTCTTCTTTTCTGACTATTCAGCAGTCTAAAATTTATTTACCATCCTTCTGATTTCTTATTCACACTTCCCATTACTTCACAATTGTTGGAACTAAACTCCAATAACCATACCTCTGGCACTGCTTGTAGCTCATTAAGGTACTCCTGCAGAATTTTACAATAAACTTCAGGATTTACTTTTCTCATCAGTTTTGTATCATCTATAAACATTAAGATCTTGATCTAAGATCTTGCCTCCTCAGCTAGGTCATTCACATAATAAGGATGCTTACCACTTTCCTTAACTTTGGCATATCCTCTTCCATGCTTTATGTGTCAGGTATTCTCTTACCCAATTTATCAACTTTACAAATTATTCCAGACTGTTTTTCCCTGTTCTGTGAAGGTGGAGTGTGTGTTGTACTTACCTAGTAGTGACAACAGAGATCTAGCTTTAGAGCCCTGCCTCATACCTGAAAGTAAGAGGACTCAAGAGGAGGAAACATGAACCCATCAGAGAACATAACTTTGGTTGGGTAAGGGAGATGCAATCCAGCTACCTAGAGATAACTCTGACACACAGCTGAAGAAAAATGAAAAGACAGGAAACATGCAAGGTAGGTGGCACAAAACACAATTGTGAAGCATCAAACAGTACTTCAATGAAAATTTATGTTAATTTGAAGAAAAGATATTCTAAATAGCCTTTTCAAAGAGAACTAGCAAATCATTGATAAATTTTATATTTAAAACTGCAAAGTACCTAAATTAATGCTGAAATAATATATCAGCGACAGAACACGCCCTCTATATAGGAATCAGACCTTTTACACAAACACTGAGATGAGCATAGACTTTATTTGCAGATAATATTTTACCTGTAAAGGCTTAGTCAAATCTAGCAAAGATAAAGGGGAGATGGTTAAAGTTAGAGAGGCAAAGGTGTGATGAGGTCACCTCACTGACCTCACCTCATTACTTCCATAGCCACCCTGAACTCACCCCTCCACAACCATAGATAAGACTCTCACAAGTCAAGCCTGGCCTCGGGCCAGGCTTGGGGGAGTAGAAGAACTCCCAGGACCCCATTAAGCAGGTATCAAGATTGATAAATTCTAACATCTTGAATTTCTTGGACACCTAAAAAATAACTTAAGTAAACCAACCTTCTCTGCAGATGAGGTCCACTCCAGCAGATAAAACTGGCTGAACTGCTTCAACAGGAACTTGAGGCGCCACATATTTTGTAAGTAGGTGTAAAGTAAAGAGGGCAGTTTGTCTATTGTCTGATGGTTCATTGATTTTCAGTGCCAACTTGAGCAAAATTTTGATGAATGGTTTTAAATGCGTTATGTTTTCTTTCCTGAAAAATTAAAGAAATATTAATGAAAGAGGACATTCTAATTCAGTAACTATTCATTATAATGAATAAAATTAACGATGGAAATAAGCAGGAAAATCTGGTTACGCAAAGAAAGAATGAATGCGGCAGTGCTGCCAATATTTCTGTTCTGTATTTCTGTAAATTTAGTTTGTAATGTTAGCAGTCATCATGGTAAAGCATAAGAAAACTAAAATAATTAATTTTATGACTAACTGATCACACAAAATTACAGGACTCCATGTGAATGGTTATTAACAAGTAAAGATCTACAAGCAATGTTATTATGGTAAACTGAATACTTCTGAGCTATGTTACATTCCTGAACTATGATGTGTTCTTGACCTATGGTGTGTTCTTGACCTATGGTGTGTTCTTGAACTATGGTGTGTTCTTGAACTATGGTGTGTTCTTGAACTATGGTGTGTTCTTGAACTATGGTGTGTTCTTGAACTATGGTGTGTTCTTGAACTATGATGTGTTCTTGAACTATGATGTGTTCTTGAACTATGGTGTGTTCTTGAACTATGCTGTGTTCTTGAACTATGGTGTGTTCTTGACCTATGGTGTGTTCTTGAACTATGATGTGTTCTTGAACTATGATGTATTCTTGAACTAAGCTACATTCCAGAACTATGCTACATTCCCGAACTATGCTACATTCTTGAACTATGCTACATTCCCGAACAATGGTACATTATTGAACTATGCTACATTAACGAACAATGGAACATTCTTGTACTATGCTACATTCTTGAGCTATGCTACATTCCCAATCAATGGTACATTCTTGAACAATGGTACATTCTTGAACTATACTACATTCCCGAACTATGCTGCATTCCTGAACTATGCTGCATTCCTGAACTATGCTACATTCCCGAACTATGCTACATTCCCGAACTATGCTACATTCCTGAACTATGCTGCATTCCTGAACTATGCTACATTCCTGAACTACGCTGCATTCCCAAACTATGCTGCATTCCTGAACTATGCTGCATTCCTGAACTATGCTGCATTCCTGAACTATGCTGCATTCCTGAACTATGCTGCATTCCTGAACTATGCTTCATTCCCGAACTATGCTACATTCCCAAACTATGCTACATTCCTGAACTATGCTGCATTCCTGAACTATGCTGCATTCAGGAACTATGCTACATTCCTGAACTATGCTACATTCCCGAACTATGCTGCATTCCCGAACTATGCTGCATTCCCAAACTATGCTGCATTCCAGAACTATGCTACATTCCTGAACTATGCTACATTCCCGAACTATGCTACATTCCCGAACTATGCTACATTCCCGAACTATGCTGCATTCCCTAACTATGCTGCATTCCCGAACTATGCTGCATTCCCAAACTATGCTACATTCCCGAACTATGCTGCATTCCTGAACTATGCTGCATTCTTGAACTAAGCTACATTCCTAAACTATGCTACATTCCTGAACTATGCTGCATTCCTGAACTATGCTACATTCCCGAACTATGTTACATTCTTGAACTATACTACATTCTTGAACTATGCTACATTCCCGAACTATGCTGCATTCGTGAACTATGCTGCATTCTGAACTTATCCACATTCTTGAACTATGCTACATTCCCGAACTATGCTGCATTCCCAAACTATGCTACATTCCTTAACTATGCTACATTCTTGAACTATGCTACATTCCAGAACTATGCTGCATTCCCGAACTATGCTACATTCCTGAACTACCTTACCTTGTGATGATTTCAGGGCTTAGTGCCCCGCAGCCCGGTCCTCAACCAAGTCTCCTATTACCAAGGGTAATAGGTTCACCAAGAGTAAACTATATCATATTTCTGAACTATGTTATAATCCTAAGCTATGTTATAATCTTAGGCTGTGTAATACTCCTGATCTATGTTTCCTCTATTGCTTCCCTAACCATTACATGTGAATACTTTAGACACAAGCATGGGAACACATTATACTTAGAATGATGCATCTATTTTACATTAGAAAAAGTTATTGAAAAGATTCACTAGATAGCATAGCAATATAAACCTATGTTAAATTACATAAATGACTAACAAGTTCAAACATCCCTGGGTACTAATGTAGGTTTAAGGTAGAGAGTGTATCTGACTCTACAGCCAAGCAGCTATTTGCTATAAGATGAAGGAACAGAAACAGTACACTTGGCATCCTTTCTAAGAAATCACTGGGATTGCTTGGAAAACCCTTCATAGCTCTGCTAGCTACGGATTAGAAACTAATGACTGCAGGTGAACCTCATTAAACATTGTCCCAGTTAACGTCATTTTGTTTTATGAAGTTAGAAAAAATAAATAAATTTAACATTAGACAGGTAAACAGTCTTTTTTTTTAAGTTTCCAACACAAAAGAGACAAAATGACATGGAACCCTATGGTACTTATAGAAAATGAAATACTGTACAGTACATGAGGGCTAGCTTAAATATTACCAACAAACACTATTTATACTGTACTTGAAATTTCACTTTTGTTTACCGAAAATAATAGCACAAATTACAGTACTGTACATCAAAAATATATAATACTGTAATGTAAAATTTAATACAACCATACGACTTTAAAAAAAAATCATAAAGTGAATTAAGATGCTGCTGATAGAAATGCATCTTGCCATCTGATTACAGACATGAACAAACAAGGTGTGAGAGTTCCGAGCTCGATATTATTAACGGTAATAATAAATTTCCTTGGACAAGAAGGCATGATGGGTAAATGATCTATAACAGGCAGTAGTCCTAATTACAGGCCAAAGAAACAAAGGAAGATAATATTATTAGAAACTAAGCTAAAAGTACTAGGTAGGTATGACAAGAGTAAATTACATCACAATTTTTCCCAGTATACTACAAATGTAACCCTTACTATAACACTAGGCCTATGATGTTCTTGGTTTCACTTCCATGTTATTTCAGTTAAAGTCATGGTTTTCATGAAACTAACCTCAACATTAAATAAGTTTCACCTGTACATTGACTCCCCACCAGGAGGCAGCAGTGTTCTTCAGTTTGTTTATTCCATCCTACTGCATGGCTACTCCTTTACTAGAGCTATTATATGCATCCATAGCTTCTCTTCTCTACTTTGTATTTCTTGTGTTCCTTCACATATTCCTACATTTTACTGCTAATATGTTCATGAACTCCCATACTAGCCTGGAGTATTTTTCTTATGTTATTCCTCCAATGTCACCTCTCATTTTTCTGTTAGCTATTACTATATTACTGCTTCTAGTCAGCAGATACTGAACAGAGGTTCTTGCCTTGCATGACACAACCAAGCAAAATGCTCTCTCTGAGCTTAACAACTGGCCTTCCCTGTGATCATCTTGATATACAAGTTCTATGCTTTGCCATGTTTACCAGGCACTGGGATGCAAAATAAGGAGTTTCAAGAATTCCACTGAAGCTTGACTGTGAAACATTAAATAAGCCTGGTGCTTAGAACCATGTTCCCAATGCACTTTAGCTTAACCCTCTCATCCTATGCACAAGGAAAGACTAACAACCTCAGTGAAACAACTTTGGGAACACAAATTGATCCTCATCCCTGCAGCACTGGTAAACAAATAGCTCACTAAGTAAAATCACAATTGTTCACCAATGATACTAAACTTGGAGAATGAAAAAAACAAAAAACAAGATTCACAGATCCTAAATATTGAAAAACCTGTCAGACTTTTCTGAAAATCCATTTACCACCTGCAGACTGGTTTAAGACTGTATGAATGTATGAAGGACCAAGAGTGGCAGCAGTCAGTGTAGATATTAAGTCAATTGGCTAGTCATGTAAAACATTCCCTTGGCGGTTATAGAGAGGGGAAAAAGTTGGGGGAATGAAGAATGAGGGTTCTGCAGGACTGTAAAATTTATAAGTAAGCTATTGTGGCTGGATTTACTATGAAGTACAAAATTACCTGAAGAAATTGGCATTTGGCTGAAGCTTTGCACAGAGAATTTCCATGGCTTTACAGCGAACGAGTGATAGTGAAGAAGTCAGAAGATTCTTGGTGACTTCTATCAACATGTTTGGTGGTAGTACTGCATTTATTCCATCTACGACATCTACAACCTTACGTTGCAGAGACATATACAAACGACCTGAAACAAAAATGTAAAATTAGACCATCAAGTACTATATTTCTCTTAAATATACAATTACATTTTGAGGCAGAAAGAAGAGCAATGCAGGAAAAATAGATTAATGATATTAGATATTCAAATTGGTGGCTATTCACTACCTACCACACCCTCAGAAACACGATGGAAAAGTACTACTACCTTACCCCAGCAAATTACTTATTCTACAAAAGTACTCGAGATGCACCAGTGACTAAGCGCAAAGTTCTCCATATGGTAATCAGACAAATGGTCAATCATCCATTATCCTATCAAACTAATTACCCTTGTTATTACAACTTCTTGTGCATTGTTCACACTCAATCCATGCTTCATCATATACCTCCTTACATTAATAATTATTCTATTTAATTTTAGTAGTAGGTCACCAGATGCAAAACTCTCTCTTAGCATCTACAGTGCTGGATAAAACTAACCCCAAGAAATGTTAGGAACTCTCTTTAAAATATATTATAACATTTTTGAAATAAAGAAGATAGTTGAAGTGAAATAAGTGGAATAAAAATGTATTATTCAGAGCTTAAACCCCCTCGGTCTTTCCCTTTAAATAATATCCCGATACCCAGGAACATTGTAAAGTCCAGAGTCAGTGTGCCTTTTGCACACACTTTTCACCAACAATCATGATTGATCTTCATCTGGCCTCATTACAATCTCACGATCATTTATCTAGCTCTTCTTTTGGCCTTGTGTTTACTGGCGGACTGTAGGCACGAGCAATGATTTTCTCTATGTGGGTGACTAGTTGACCCATCCCAGTTTGACCCCCAGGGCCTAGTATGAGTCATATGACTTTTTTCTTTTAATCGCTGCTTTTTTACTCAGTCACAGGCATGACCTAAACTTAGCTTGTCAGTGACTGACAGGGTTAAGTTAGGGCACACTGAGAACACAAATCTTGCAATCAGGAAACGTCTTAAGACATAGTTCTGGGGTGGTTTTTCTGGTATGTATCTAAGTTTTCCCAAGTGGAATGGGGGTGGATTTTGTTTGATACAATTTTGTAAGGATACCAACACAGAAGAGGTAACAGGAGATAACACAAAGTCTATATATTGCAAGCAAGACAACTGGCCAGAGCTGACACACAGGATTATGAAAAAAGCCCTAGTTATCCAGCAGGAAATTCAAAGACAGCAAAGAACTGTGAGAAACACCCAGGCAGCATGAAAACTGTGGTACGAAACCATACACAGCTACAGAAAGCAATCATACTGTCCTGAGTCAAGACCCCATACCTGCAACACTCAGTTGAGTAAAATAAGCAAAATAACTAGGCAGGTCCCAAGAAGATTACCCCAAAGCAATCTGAAGAAGAAATCAGGACATTAAAGATCCTAGCAGCAGTGAATGCTGGAGTATATATATATAAAAAAAAAAAAACTCACATGAAGACACACACATGCCCACAGTGCTCTAGGTAACAAACAAGATGAGAACCTAGGAGGGTTCCAGAAACACTGTCCCAGAACAAAGACTGAAGCAGTGATCTGGTCACAAGAATTATTTCCTTAGCATGCTCTAACCACATCTCTAGATACCTGCACGAGGAAAGTTAACTCACACCTAGTTGAACACACTTGTATTCAACCTAGTTGAACCTAGTTTGGTCCCTAGTTTGTGTGGGACCAAAGAGCCAGAGCTCAACCACCGCAAGAACAATTAGGCGAGTACAATACCAACCCAACACACAAGCAGACTCTGCCCACATCAGTTTGGTAAAGCTCGACACACACACACACACACACACAGCTAGCTGATACACACTTACATAAAGCATTCCCAAAAGCACAGGCTCAAAGCCTATCTCAGAATGAATAAACTTGCACATGACTGAAGATGTTCCTTACTAAACTGAAGAGGTAACTGAAGTGAGATCACAAGGTGGGAGTGGCAACTGGTAATTAGTAGTTATGAATAGCAGAACAATACTTGGGGGGGGGGTCACTTTAATTCCAAATATGGTTTAGAGAATTTTCCTGTCAGCCATTCCCTCTAAGTATGGAATGGTGAAGTGCAAATTATAAATGATCCTAGCTGCATCAGATATGAGGTCACACTGATCCAGATTTAATTGTCTCTGGAGAGCAGTGAGAAGTTGCCTAAGAAGCAACCAAGTGGCTCATGCTCATAAATATACAATAGTTAACTTTATGCTTAGATTACCAAAAATTAAAACAATTAGAAATACACATCAAAACACCTAAAGCTATTTTTTTTGCATACAGATTAAAGACCAGTAATTCTGTCATACATACCTCCAGGTTTATCTTTGTGGTGATCACATGACAGACTTACAGTGCGCAGGTAGCACAAAGTCTTCTCCAGAAGCTGCCTATAAAGCTCCTGTAATTCTCCAGCTTGTTCTTCAGTAGCTTCGTATACCTGAAGAAGTTTGCTCAGTTGCATGACAAGAATATAAATTTATACACACTCAAAAGAGCTTTAAAGACAGAAAGGCACACCATGAATAAGTCTTTACCATTAAGGACTCGTGCATTTGGATCGTTAGTGTAAAATAAAATAAAAATATGGCTTTGAGTAAATATGAAAATCACTTTTCTATGCATTTATTTGGTTGCCCCTCAGGTATGACTCTAAGTATATACAGTATAGCCAGGTAGGATGATATTCAATCCAACCCAAAAAGACAGGCAAACAAGTGCATTAAATAAGCCTGTCTAAACCCTCTTGGCATCATAAACAACCACCTACAGATGGCTCTCATAAATCACTAGACCGACTAATGGCTATGTATACCCTGAAATGGTAGCAACCTGAACACTTAAAACGTTTCAAGGCGACCACAAACCTCTTGAATGGATGTAACAACATTTTTTTTAATTTGTATTATTTTTTGTAAATTTTGAAGTTTTGTCTTACTGGAAATTTCAGATTACTTATTTTTGACTGTTTGCACAAAATACATAAACAAGGATTTTTTTTAAATATTAACTATGAAATAAAGATACTGTAACTCATCAAAATTTGAGTCATTTAAAATTTTCTGTAATTTTCTATATCATAAAAATTCTCACTTGGCAATCAAATCTAATTTTTGTTCTTCCCCAGAGTGTGCTAATTCATCCATGACACTCCTCAGGCAGCCTCCTCACACCTTGGCTATGATCAAGTTTCTACATCAACTCAGAATTTTTTAAAATGTTAAAACACCACCTATTCCTATACTGTACATTCTTGCAAGACTGATCTTTCTATAAAGCATCGTTTGTACTCAAAAGTGAAGCAAAAATAGGATACTGCTTCACTTTTTGCAAAAGTGAAGCAGTATCCAAAGAAAAATGAATGCAAGTCCTTTGTACACCAAGAGGTCTGCAGTACCAGCAAAGAGGAAAATGCATTTGGCCAGGCTAGCTAGGTCCACTATGTGACAGGACTGCGCCTACCAGGAGCCGGTCGGCCGAGCGGACAGCACGCTGGACTTGTGATCCTGTGGTCCTGGGTTCAATCCCAGGTGCCGGCGAGAAACAATGGGCAGAGTTTCTTTCACCTTATGCCCCTGTTACCTAGCAGTAAAATAGGTACCTGGGTGTTAGTCAGCTGTCACGGGCTGCTTCCTGGGGGTGGAGGCCTAGTCGAGGACCGGGCCGCGGGGACACTAAATAGCCCCGAAATCATCTCAAGATAACCACATAAAGAAAAGAAGAGCAGCATTCTGCTAACTATATTATATACTTTTTAAAGTTTAACTCTTTAGCTTTACTGTTTGATGCATCAGGTTACATCCCTGAGAATTGAAGTGTGTGTCTTGAGCAGAGTCAACCCTGGGTGTGAATGGTAATAGGTCACAATTAGCAACTAGTTTAATAAGGTGAATAAATCCACAAAGGCCGTGATGAGGGTTCGAATTTACATCCAGGATGATCTCAGACGTGCCTTAATCAACTGCGCCACGACATAGATAAAGAATTGCAACCAGGATTGCTACTGCTCTCACACGGATCCCGCAGTCTCTCCGAGACACAATACCTTATAATTATGACATTCTTAAGATTGAGAGACAATTCAAATACCATGTCGTGGTGCAGTCGATTAAGGCGCATCTGGGATCATCCTGGACGTAAGTTTGAACCCTCATCACGGCCCTTATGGATTTATTCATTTGATATACCACGCTATTGTGATTTCTGTGTGTAGTTAAATAAGGTTTTATATTTTAGATTCCAGTGAGCAGTCATTTTCCCTGCTTATGAAAAGAACCTTATATAACTACCAGCTGATGACAGAGCTCTTCTTTATAGCTTCCCTTAATTCTAATGTTCAAGAGCACTTTGCACACTTAAGACATCTAACTACGCAAAAAGAAAATAATTTCTTTTAATACAGTCTGCACATTTAAGCTTTTCTATGGCTATAACACCTCTTCACTCCAGTCACAAATGAAATGATTTCAACCCTGTGGCAATTATTTGCTCAAAAATACAAATATAGACTTACAGCCAACAATGATCACATTTTTGTACTATTAATTTTGTAGTGGGGCACAAACAAAAACAAATGTGAACAAGGCCTAGTGAAGCACATATATGTACTATAATAGGCCTAAGAGAGTGTATATTATCTAGGATTCCTTAGACAGGTTAGGTTAGGTTTTTTAATGACATTTCAATTTTTTTAGTATATCATTTGAGCTAACTCAATAATAAAAACAAACACTCAGATCTAACCGACCATATTTGTACATTTGATCAAATAGTTGCTATTAGTGCTATCATTTTAGGAGGATGGGTTGATGATGTTTATTACTCACTGATAAATATAGCTTCTAAATCTAGGTCTAGATTATACAAAATTTAATTATAATGTTACGTTATTATTATAATTTTCTCTTAGGTAAGTAATGCACTATAATTTCATGAAAATTCAGATACCTTTACAGGATTTTGCAAAATTTCTCTAGTAACAAAGGCCTCTCTGATTTTTAAGGTTTCTGTTAAATCAAATCCATATTTTTGGTTGCAAGGTAACGTTTATAATATTCAGTTGCTCCGACTCAGAAATTCGTAGAATAGTTCATAATTTGGACTACTCACCTGTCCGACAAATTTTTCCGATGAGAGAAGATGTGCTACAAGGCCAGCAATGGTATACTTCAAGTGACACATCTGCTTAGCAGAGTATGAATCAAAGCACATGATGTCCCGACCTTGCTGAGCAGCCTTGTCAGCCGATCTTTTTTGAACGGTCATATCCTCTGCAAAGTGCCACACACACACACACCATAAGGTAATTATTACATCACTTATGATTTACATAGATAATGGAATACATTTGTATTGCAATGGCAAGAAATTGAAAAATATGATATCAAGCTATTATTATACATGAGCATTTCAAATTTCAAATTTCCTAGATAGTTATATACAGGTATTCTGCAATACTGTAGTTTTGTAATTATTTTAGCAACGTCAATTTTTGACAATTTTTTTTTAAACCATTATCAAATCACATAATATTAATTTTAAAACTTAGGTTAATATTGATTATTCCAGCATCAAGAGAGCAGGTGGAGCAAACATGCTCCATAATGAGTTACCTTTTTCCTCAGGCATGCTACTGATATGATCCATCAGCTGGCAACACGCATACACTTGGGCCATCATAGAAAACTGGCTACATAGTTTAAGGGCAAACTGAATATCATAAGGAAGGCCTCGTTTGTCCTCCACTTTAATACCAGCTGCATCAATTATACTTCCTCTCATGACATGGGCATCAGCTGAAAGAAATTATAAAATTCTTAAATGCAGATACTGTACAATGCTTTATTTATTTTTTAAAGGCAAGAATGGGAGAAGAAGTGAACTATGAAGGAGATAAATTGTTGATATTAACATGTTTGTATGCAGATTATGCAGTGTTCTTTGCTAAGTGTAAGGAGAACAAGCAGAAGATTGTAAACAATTTTGACGATAAGTTAAAAACAAAAAGGTAGGCGAGTTCAGAAAAAGCAAAATTATAGTGTCTGGGAGAAGGTAACGAGATGTCATGGATTCTGTTAAACCTAGTGGCATGAGATATGGAAAGAGATAATTCATTTAAAGTACAGTTTCAGTTTCCATACTCTCATTTTTACCTAACACTATTATCTAGTGTTAGGTAAAAATGAGAGTATGGAAACTGAAATAAGAGAGCAGTATAATGAAAGGAAGGAATTTAATGCTCTCATGCTAGAATTTATTCCAGCATGAGAGTTATAGAGGGACTAAAAAGACATTATAATACTCCCAGGCCCAATACATGGAACTGAAAATTGGGCTGTGTGTTCAAGAGAACAAGTACGGGAAAATTACTGTTTTGAGAATAGTAGCTTGTATATGTGGAATGTATATACAGTAATTATAAGAAAGTATTTGACAAGTGTGTTATGAGTGAGAGGGGTGAAGGAATGAAATGTAAGAGTAGTAGAGTGGGTGATGCTGGGATGTTAGTATGATGCTTGAAGATCATTTAACGAGAACATGTTACAAGGGTGATATGAGGGGGGGGGGGGGATCATAAGTTAGAGGCAGACAACCAGTATCCTGAAAGGGGAGAGTATAACAATATACGAATGAACAGGAAAAACGTTAAGAGTTTAATAGAGTGAAAGGCTTGTGAGAAAAAAACTGTCTGGAAAACTTTTTGCTCTGACCACCTTTATATGGAGAGCTCCAGGGAGGAGATTTTGAGGCAATGGATTTAGACATCCCTAAGCATATTATAAGCCTGTATAATTCTTAAAAATTCTCTATCACCAACATAAAAAGACAAAACAATAAAAATGTGTATCTAAAGTTTATCAAAGTATCTCACATACATACCCATGAGAGCTAAGATAATCCACAAGTTTTTGTTGGCATCAATTGTGGAGGCAAGTTGTGTGAAGAGTGCCAAGCGGCGGTGCTCTGGTAGATCTGGAAGAGCATCCACAAATACTTGGCAAACTTGTGCAAGTTTCACCAAGAGATTTTCTTCAGTTTCAGACTGTGGACAGTAAATTTGCTTATTAAAATGGCGCTAACAAAGAGTTTTGCAAGAAGTTTGCAAAACTGAGTCAGAAGAAAAGCTTGAAAAAAATGACAAAATAGATTTAAAGCAGAAGCTTCATACAACTCATTCACTGTGAAACTCATAAGCATGTTATAAATTTCCTAAACATATACTCATACAACCCCTATTCCATAACAGGTATTGAAATTAAATACCAAAGTAGTTTAATCACATCATGGAAAATATAAAACTAAAGTAGTTTTATCACATCATGGAAAATACATCAGAACAAAACAAAATTTAGCATAATCTGTTTTTTAAACATAACAGCCTTCATTCCAATAACTTAAATACCTTAATGAGTGCTGGTACGATGCTTTGTATGGTCTGGTGTATAACCTGGAAGGAGTACGAGTCATCACGTCTCAGAAGTGAAGTGCCCATGAAAGTGAAGATGGACATCATATTATGCATCACTGCTTCCTGGAAAGAAATGCAACAAAAATGCAATAAATACATAATATTCATATATTGTATACAGTTCTCAATTTATGGACAGAAATTCTATCAAGAGGCATGAAGGAATGGTAACAAATTGGGTTCAAAAGCAATATGTTTATACTGTCCATCATTCAGCATTGACATCCAGTAAGGGGTTCGAATTTTAATTGTGATCATTATGTGAGAATTTGTTGAGATCATTTAAAAGAGGCTTTAACCAAATGTAAGCAAGGCCATTTTGAATATGAACTGGTTACTTCATTACCTAGCTGTAAAATGGGTCAAGGGCTATCATCACAATACCTGGACCCTAGGTAGGGCATTCAAGTTACAACTCTTTGGATGAGTTGTGGCCTAATGTATAGACTGACTGACCTGCAGACAATGAGTACAAACCTGACTTCCCTATGAAATACATGAAACATATGACATAGAATACATATATACACCAACCCTTAAGAGCTGTGAACAGTTGGAGTGAACTGAAGGAAAACATAACAAAGAATAATTCAAATCATAGCTTTAAAGAGAGATTAGTGTTGTCCCAGAGATCTATAAGCAATGAGGAAGGTCCTAAGAGCTGATCCTCTCTACCCAAACAAATTGGTAAGAAGAGATAGAAAAATATATACTCTAGCAACAGAAGCATTATATTTACTGATGAAATTTTTGCTGCCAAGGCAAGAATAAGCATTGCACGCCGGTGTGTATCTGAGTTCACTGATGACCGAATACACTGAACAATCAGTTCAACGTTCAGCTGCACTTCTTTATTCACACCTGATGAAAAAATTATTATTATTATTATTATTATTTAACATCATTCAAACCTGTCACTACTCCTATATGACTACACATAATTATCCTCATTATTAATACAAAGGAAAGTTTAAAGTATAGTATTTATGATCTAAACCTACATGTAACTAAACATATAGAATAGTCATCCATTCCATTTTAATTAAGCTACTTCAAAATTTGCTTTTAATAGTACAGAGGGATAGAGGGAGTTCCAATTAAAAATAAAATTTTAATAACTTTTTGAATGCTAAAGCTTAGCAACTTATTATAACAACATGCACAAAGTTATCACAAGAACACGATTTATCTACGAGAAAATATTAAGGCATATCGATGGGATCGAACCCACATGTACCTGGCCAGTCTATTGATGTGGGGTTCGTAACATTTTATGGCCTCTATAATTATGGGTCTTATAATTATATGCACTCATCATAAAATTACTAAATGGGTGAATAAAAGTGAGTGAACTGTGTTTGTCATTTGGGAGTAAGCAAGCATGAATACACAGGCTGTTTACTTGGGAATATTTAGCTATCATAATTAATGATACCTAAAAATCAAAATATCAATAAACAAAAACAATTATACCTCACAGACTTATATTTTTCATCCTTTAAATATTTTTTTATTGTTGGTGCACTAACTTTAAAATTTCCCCCATTTAAATACCTATTAATTAGAGATTTAAGTTATTGTACAGTACAGTATTGTGTTTAACAAAAATTCTTTACCAAGATAACTCTTACCTTCTCCCAATTCTTCTTCTGACTTCTGCAGCAGATGCAATATTGCAGAAAGTATCTGTTGTTGCACCAATTCCGTAATGACTGTGTCTAGAGTTAGTGTGTGTTGGAGGCAATGGCACAAGGGGCCGACCAATAACCATGGTCGGCCTAGTGACGCCATCACACCGATAGTTTCCAACATTAGGCCAAGTTTCTTCCAAGCCAAAAGTTGGTTACTATCATTTACGTTCTTCTTTCTGTCAAAGAAAAATTAATGCAGATATGGTATCTAAAAGAAATCCCCTATCATCATTATATTGTACACATTACTAGTTCATTGTTTTAGTCTATAACTGTCGATGATTCCGAGGATCAACGTCTCCGTAGACCGGTCACTAACTAAGCCTCCTAGTTGGTGGTCTGGTCAACCAACCAGGCTGTTCAACATAGCTGCTCACAGCTTGACATATGAGTCACAGCCTGTTTGATCAGGCAGCCTTTGAAAGTATTTATCAAGTTCAGGTGATGAGTCACAATAACGTGGCTAAAGTATGTTGACCAGACCACACACTAGAAGGTGAAGGGACGACGACGTTTCGGTCCGTCCTGGACCATTCTCAAGTCGATTGTGAACAATCTCACAATCGATTTGAGAATGGTCCAGGATGAACCGAAACGTCGTCGTCCCTTCACCTTCTAGTGTGTGGTCTGGTCAACATATTTATCAAGTTCTATTTTGAACAATGGAAGAGGTCAACCAGTTATACCCTATATGTGTAGAGGAGTGTTGTAGAGGAGTGTTGAAAAGTCTTAGGGATTTGATGTTGATCGAGTTCCCTCTCAGTGTGTCTATTACACCTCTGCTTTTCAATGGGGCTATTTTGCACATCCTTCAGTACCTTCTGGTCTCATGTGGTGTTATTTCTGTTTGCAGATTTGAGACCAGTCCTTCTAGCATTTTCCAAGTGTAAGTTATTGCATGTAAATTTTTTCCCGTAAATTATTCTCTCTCCCACCTGCACTCTAGGGAATACAATTTAAAAATTTTCAGCAGCCCCAATAATTTGGGTGCTTTATTGAGTGAATTTTAGTAGTAAAAGATCTTTACATGCCCTCCATGTTACTAATTTCTCCAGCCTTGAATAGGGCTGTTAGTGGGTAACAATATTCCACTGTAGAGAACTAGTGTCTTAAGTAGTATCTTCATTAATATGACATCTCGTTTGAAAAATTTCTTATTATATAACTAAACTGCATCCTTAATATTCTAGAGTTCACATTTAGTTACTTTCTGATAATGTCCTCACACCACTGTTTAACTAATATTCAATCAACTATCTCTTGCATACCAATCACCTTTTTGTTGGATATTTTTAATATATATACAATTTATCAATTAATTTAAAATTAATCTGAATTTATTTTCAAATGTTTACAGTCAAGTTATTGCATTATCAGAATACAACTCGCTCACCAAATGAGACATTACATGCAAATGGGTGAAGATCTTCCCACTAGAGAATATACTGATCAGTGGAGGAGCCCAAGTCTACATCTCACTTCTAGTAACAATTGTTACACAGTACAAAGATGTACATAAATTATTTATTGCTAAGGGTTTTACTCTCAATTCTGCAATAGTACTAGATCACATTGTTCACTAAGATATACAGTACACAGTACATGATACATATATATTTGTTCAACTTAAAATTAACAAGTAAAAAATTAATTAGGCCACGACTGAAAATAATGACGTTTCATTTTGTTTCAAACTATGCCAGATAATAAATAATTTAAAAACAAAAAGAATATAACTTACAGCCTCTTTTTCTTAACTTGAGCTGCTTTTATAGATGATACTTTATCAGCTAAATTTAACCCCTCAATCTGCTTGATAATAACAACAGCATCCAAGCTGACTTTCCGGAGACCCTTGCGGAGCCGGGCAGCCTCACTGGGATCATCAGATTCAACAACACGGCTGATGAGGACACTCCAGAGTCGAGACTGTACCTCTTCACTCTTGATACTGGTGAAGAACTTGCGAGTCATAACCTGGAAACAGACGCTACATGATCAATTCCGTGATGTAACAAATGCCAATGCCTTCAATCCTAAGCATTTAAACATAAGAAAAATAATTACCAAATTCTTTGGAAACAGGTATTCGTGAAGTGAAGGACATCAGAAAATTTTCAAGATACTGTACTAGAATTTTTTTAATTTGTTGTCTATATTATCCAAAGTGGTTTCAGGATATTTTGTAAGTTATATCCAACATATTCAGAACTGAACACTATTGTAATAAAGAAAAAATTAGTAGCCAAACTTTATACAAAAAATTAAACAATAGAAATTTTAAAGATTCTTTACAGGAGATTTTGGTATATAAATGTGAAAAATTACATTTTGTATCTCGTGTTAATAATTTTACTAAACAAATTGAGACGTGTAGCATTTCTGCTGAGTAACCCATGGTTGGGAAGCAACCAAACAGCTCTGGGACAGAAGATAAAATGAAGTCCAAAGAAACTGAAGGGAAATCAGTACCCCTGTTTCTTCAGGTAATCACAACCCCATTATATTTAGTTTGTTACAACTAAATAAAAATCGACTTACCTGCTTCATCAAGACACACTGTGGTGAAACAGCACCTTCATGAATAGCATCTTGAGATAGATCCAAGACTTGTCTTGAACATGAAATAGCCTTAAGGAAGAGCTCCCATCCATCTTTACTTTCTAAGACTTCTGACGTATCAGGTGTGAAGCGAAGTAAAATGTAGTAGAGTGAAAATGAAGAGACAATATCAAGCTTCGAATCTTCTTTCAAAATAAGAGCCTGATTGAGAATGCTGTCTGCCACAGGCAGTAGATTAGTAAGTATTTCCTGAAATTAAGAAAATTTTACATGTTTTAAGCTTTACACGTCTTTACATTTTAAGTCGTCATTGTAAATGTTACTTAAAAATAAAGGGCAAAAACAGTCTCCTTGAAAGGTATTATAGGGGTAATGGCTCATCTAATAAATGAATATAAGATGGAATGAACAAGAAAATTTATTTTGGATTTTAAAAATATATATACAGTATGTTTAATTGAATGAAGACAATCAACAAAGGTATTTTGGTCCATTCCTTAGTCTCATTCTCAAGAATGAGAATAAGAAATGTAATGAATACAAGAGTTCATAAAGTACAAGGCATTGTAATGAGTAGAGAGAGTATAATGAGTTCAGATTGTGTAAGGACGAGTTCTCCCATTCAAAGGCTAGAACAAAATCTACATCTAGCATTGGATTCTTGTGCAGGGAAAAGACAACTTCCACAGATGACAACAAAGACATTAGCAAAATACTGAGGATACAGTGCAATTCTGTTTTCAGTGAACCCCTGAACACATTTAGATCTATAATACAAATGTGTTCTTGTGAATGTGATACCAATATCAAATCATGTCAGATGTCACCCTAACCAAGGGGCCTGATAGCTGAGTGGACAGCACTTCGGATTCGTAGTCCTGAGGTTCCAGGTTCGATCCCCGGTGGAGGCGGAAACAAATGGGAAGTTTCTTTCACTCTGATGCCCCTGTTACCTAGCAGTAAATATGTACCTGGTAGTTAAACAACTGCTATGGGCTGCTTCCTGGGGGTATTTAACAAAAAACAATTTTTAAAGTCCTCGGGGACTTTAAAGGCCACGGCGACGCTAAGCCCTGAAATCATTTCGAGATAACCTCAAGATAAGATAACCCCACTGAACCCTGGAAGCCATAGACAGTATACCCATGCACAGATTCCAGGAATTCTATATTCAGCAAGAATTGCATAAATCCACAATCCTAGGCCCTAAACAATATTTAGAGACAAAACCTTCACTGTTACATAACACATAGGATACATAACATAACATCAAGGATAACACTACTGTTATCCTTGACATCCCACCACTCCATAAAGTATGTAGTCAAGCAAATGCAAAAATTTATAGACTAATAGAACTAACATCACACATCATACAAAATGTTTGAGTCCTAAGAAGTATGATCACAAAACACAAGAAATCACAACGTCTACATAACCCTGGACAGCATGGGTTGAAAACATGGTACTTCTGCCTCTCACAATTGCAATCTAGACCACTATGATATTGCCCTAAATGCCATGGAAGACAAGCAAAATGCCTATGGAACATACACAGATTTAGCAAAAGTTTTTGACAAATGGTGTTATTGCACACAAAATGTGTACAAAGGCAATTACTGGCAAAGTCCTCTTTTTTAATTTCCTAGTGAACAAAACCCAGAATGTAATGAAGACTAAACCACACACTAGAAGATGAGGAGACGACGACGTTTCGACTTGATAATGGTCCAGGACGGACCAATACGTCGTCGTCTCCTCATCTTCTGGTTTAGTCTTCATATCTTCATAACACAATAAAGTAGTTATCACAACCACAAGAAAAATTACAAGCTAGATAACAACACAGACATTCAAACGAGATGTCAGACCAATGATAAGAATTTTTAAGACACTAGTGCTCTCTTGGGTGGAATATTGTGGCACACTAACAGCCCCATTCAAAGCTCCACTTATAAAAAAGTATACACATATAATTTAATAATTCTGAGCTGCATAAAACATTTGATAAGCCATACAAATGATAACTGACATTATTTACATAAGCCAATAACTACTTCAGGCTGCATAAATGGAAAAAATATCTATGGAAACTTCCATTAAACAGCCAAAATATATTATTCAACTAATGATTACTAGGTACGAGTACCTTCTTTCTCAATCATAACTTGAAAAACTAAAATTCTAAACAGACAATGAAGGAAAGACAACTTACAGCATCTGTGACATAACTGAGGACAAAGAGGAGAGGCGTCTTAAGGTGCATCGGTACTCTCTCACACACTACAATGTCAAGAAGGGCCTTAGTTACTTGCAAACCTCTGGACTTTCGTTTATCTCCAAATTCAGAGAGTACTGATGAAACATGGCTGAAAGAGATAATTATAACAATCACTATACTAAATATATATATTTTTTAAATAAACATACTAAAAAATGTTTACGTATGAAATGAAAATCATTTGAGTGGGAATATGTGTGTGGGAGAAAATATTGGGAAAGAAACTTAAAGATATTTGCAAGGGAAAAAACCAGCACTGAATGTAATGAAACTCCATTTTCTGGGTAAGACCCGGAGGCTCCCCGGTGCTTATCCAGGCTGATATTGCTATATTAGACTTTGGCATAAGTCATGTGAATGGAGTTCTTAGGCCTACTGGGGACCCTGAGCCAGAAGCTGGCCCCCTCAGAGAGGCACAAGGAGCAATGGCCTATAGAAACCTCCATGTGGTTGGAAGCATTCTATGTCTGCCATCAACAGGGTCAGGCACCCAGAAAGATAAGCGCTCCAAAACAAACCCCTAATCTGCTTAAGAAATTGCTACTGAAAGCTGAACTAGTAGATAGAACTCCCCATACAAAAACGAGCAAACGAGCATGACATCGCCACGTCATGCTCGTTTGGCCATTATAATTGCAAAAATTGCAATTGTGCCCCATAATTGCAAGAAAATTTTTAAATGGTCTTGTCACCATTTTTTTGTCAAAAAAAAAAGATCACTTGCAATGATACCAACAATCAGAATCATAAACAACACCTCCAAATAACTTGAACACAAGCACAACCCGTTATTCCTCTGTTAAACTACCAGTTGGCTAACTACTCACTAATCTGATCACATCAACACAAGGATGAAGAAGCCAACTGCTCCTAAATGCATCCTGGTATTGCACGTACTTTCTTCCCAGCTCTGTAGAGGCTGATTCAATACTTAGTATTTACTTCAGGGCATGTAACCAGTTGTTTGTGTGGATCTGGCGAGTAATACAATATTAGATTCAGTATTGTTTCAATACTATATTCCCAGATGATGACCATTTGTAACAGACTAGCATCACAGTTATCTTCTCTCTGGTTGTCTGAAATGGTTCTTAGTCTAGCTTCTCTTGAACCAAGCACCTTTCTAGGTGGTACCTTTGAAAATCTCTGACCTAGGCCTTGGTATTTGGCCTGCTGTCCCAAGTTATACCTGTACAAGGAAAGCATTGACTAGCTTGTCCTTGCTATTTGTGAATCTCTCTCAGTCTCTCGAGGGTCAGCTTCCCATCCTATTTTAGTCATTGATGTTGGTCTGATAGGTAAGTCCGGCTCCTAGCTCCTAGCTACATTCCTGCTTGTGGCACAGTAGTACCTTCTCCTATACATTCCCCACCAAGGTTGATGCTGAAAGCTGATGCTTTGGGGAACTGTACCCCATTAAGTGACCCAGGAATGTTCTGACATTCAAAACCTTCATATCCACATTTATATACATGAACATCCTGTTTTTTTCCCAGTAAGTTCCCCATCTCCCCCTCCCTATAGATGCATTTTTGAGTCCTCTATGAGAGCTTTTAGTTGTCCCTTTGGGGGATGCAGATCGGCAGCGTTTGTTGTTTCTGTAAAGGGCGAGGGACCATGTTTTCTACTTGAATCCAGCCTTTCTAAGCCTGGACCTTCTGTTGTTGTTTGAGGTTTACCTATGGTTTCCTTATGATTTACCTGTGGTCAATTTCAATAGATCTATGAGGCTATTTGTGCTAACCACTAGCAAATACACACAACCAACAGAATCAACCTGATCCTCCACCATTGATAACACTATTGGTGTCCAAGAAATGTACAAGTACAGTACTTTATTAATGATGATGTACTACCAGGAATCCTAGCGAAGTATCCAAAATTTACTTACTGTAGGTAATGCATGCACCCAGCTAGGTGATAAGACCATTTGAAAAGTTCTTTAGTTCTTTGTCACCATGGGGCACAGGTCAACAAGGGCATGATGGGAGTGTGCTGTGTTCTGGGTAGACGTGGACTTTGGCTCAGGAAGTGACCAAAGGGCCGTTCATATAGGGAACATTTCATATATTCATCGCTTTATTTTCTTACCTAATAAATATACAACAAGGTGCAGAGTTCAGCAAGAGGTAACCACACTGAACCAATACATGGGTCTCAATTTTACCCTGTCTTGTAATGGAGTATGTACAATTTTTGTTATTCAGAACCAAACGTTTACTGCATTTCTATTCTATTTCTTATACACATTCCTTTTATAAAAGTTATATTTTTTACACATTAAGCAAATTTTACCATATGTACATTTTTACCAACTTTAACACAAAACCAAAACTAAGAAAAATTTGATTACAGTACCTTCCATCTGCAATAATTTCTTCAGCATGGGCAGCAATTGCTTCTAGCAGCAGGCTATGATTGTCTTGAGATAGCCTACCACCAATCACTCCTCCAAGCTTCTTAATACACTGAATGGCTCCATGGCGCACTACCTCACTACCATGTGTGAGCGCAGAAATAAGGGCTGGAACTATTGGCTGATTTGTGCCGAGAGACCATGCAAGTCCAGAAGACTGAGAGCCTAATAGGGTTGATCCCAGACTCAAGGTCCAAGCCTGAGAAAAAAAAAATAAAGTTTTTAGTTTTTACACAAATTATTATTCTCAAGAGAAACTTGATTTTAAAATTTGTTTGGAGAAAGTGTAACAATATCTAGAACATCATCAACACAAACAGTACAGCCTCAAAAACCTGAAACTCAACCCTCCAAGCCTTAAATTTTGAAATGTATACAATTTGGAATACTATATGTGCAAACAAATGTATTTTTGCGTGTTATTACCAGTTCAAAATTATGCAGCTCCAGCACAGTAAAGAATAAAAAGAAAACTGAGAAGATCCAAAGATATGCCAGAAGGTACCAGATATAAAAGTAAAATGAACTATGAAGATATGATAGATCGCCTATAATTAATGACACTGCAAGAGAGAAGAACAGAATCACAAAATGATTACAATATACAATATATATAAATGATACCAAGAGGAATAGGCAAAGTGGATAGAAACAATCTTTTCCAGGCGAGGGGCAATAACATGAAGGATCACAGGTGGAAGTTTGAAAAGCCAACAAGCCATAACAATTTAAAAATGCATGTGTCGTGTAAGTGTAAATCTTCTGGAATGAGGTTGAAAAAAAAAACAGGGTGAAACGAAACAACATTAACAACTTCAAAATCAAGTATGGCAGAGTACTGGAAAATCAGACAGTTTAAATGCACTAGAATATACAGCATAAGCATGGAATCCAAACCTCATGAAGTATAGAGGTTTGCAACAAGGCTTGGACCAAGGTTAAGAGAACTAAGCCTAACAACTCTAGAATACACAAAAAAAAGAGCAGAGGGGATATGACCACAACACACAAGATATTAAACAGAACAGAACAAAGTGGATATGAACAGCCTTCTTAACCGAAAAAAAATATGATACAAGAGCATCAATAAACGTTTGAAATGTGAGTGAATCATAGAAATATAAAGAAGCACTTACTGACCACCCAAGTCCATGGTGGTCAGTAAGTGGCATGCACTAAACGAGGGTGTCATGACTGCCACGACAATCCACAATTTAAAAAACAAATGTGATAGAACTCAACATAATGAGATTTAAAAACAAACCACATTAAAAAAAAATAAGAGGAAAGGCGTAAGAAGCTAGACCTCATTCCCCATAGTTATTGATAAGTAACAGCATTACAACTCCCACCCCATAGTGGGGCTGTGGCAGAGCACTGCGGGCGACTGCACTGTCAATGCCCATAAATTGCCAGACTTCCTGGACATTACATCACTGCCAAAATATGTCACATATAATTTTTATTCCCATGAACAGAGAATGCATTTTAACAATATTAAAACTTAAATTTTTTTTTTATTTTTTCCTATGCACCATGGGGGTTGTTAGGGAATAAACAGGTGTGCAGTCAAAGTGTTAAACCTGACTAAATGAAACTGCAGACAGGAATGAAGTGCAAGATAGGAGATTAATGTTCAGGGGTAAGATGTTCAAAGGTCTACGTATAGGACCCTCACAACTGGTGTAAAAATTACCTGTAAAGCTTCATCTATTACATTAGAGAAACTCAGTGAAGAATTCCACCCCCAAATGATGGCTAGGAAATAATACATTCTTTCTGACGTTCCCAAGCAGTCCTGGAGAAGAGATCAATTATATAAATTATACACAATATTTTGCAACAGAACATGAGGGAGAATAAATGTATGGATAGATGGTCAAAAATGCATGCTCATGCTGCTGTACTTACTATTAACTTTTTATGTTGCACCCTCATGTATATACAGGAAATTACACATTTTCACTTTTCATTAATGTATATTTATTTGTTGTTTAACAACAATAATAAATGAATAGCATCATATGAAAATGCACTGCAATAGTATAACAACTCAAATTTCAGACACTATACCTTAAGAACTGTGGCAACAATACTATTCCTGTGAACATGTCCAGTTTCTTCATATCTCTCCAACTGAACTGCTCCCTTCATTGCCTTTATCAAAATCAGCAAATTTCCTTCACCATCCGACTCCTGTGGAAAAATCACATACGTGGGAGTTTGAGTGTAGATATAAGCAACAGGAGGATAGCAAACAAAAGTCACACGTATCACAAGTCTGTATCCCAGCTTAAGTATGCAAGGGATAGAGAAATGTATTGGTAAATTAAATATATGGCAACCTAAAAGAAATCTGAAGAAGGGAAGAAGAGAAAGAATTTGGGAGCTAGAAAATAAGTAAACAAAGTTGAGAGTTGATGAGCAGGTAAAACTCACATTTTATTTGATTTTAAATACAGTACCAAAAATTGTAAAAACATTATTTAATATATTAATCAATCTAGTTTTTAGGTGATATTCCTCATTAAAATAATGTGGCAATTTTAACTAAGATTACTTCTAATGATTTACTGTTAAAATCTCTCTCAATACAGTATTTTATCAATAAAAATCTTTTCAGAATAACTTTGCCAGTCACAGCAACACGGTCGAAAGTAAGTAATGTGAAAAGATTGAGAGATATCAAGAGCAAGTAGTGGTGGTGTGGCCATCTCAGTACCTCCATGCCCGGGTTCCAGTAAGGCGAAGAATTGCAGCAGTCAGGGAACTTGAAGACTTGAGTAGCCTGCTTCATACACTGGGTGAGAAAGGGAATCGGCAGCAACCCTTCCATTACGTACACTAAATATTCTCCAAGATCATTTGGAGTGGGCTGTTCCAACGTCTCACTTTCTTTATCCTCAGAACACTGTAAGTATATTTCTTAATTACCCAACATGTAAACAAGAATATGATCAATACATACAAGATACTGAGGGAGGAATAAAGATGGTGGACAAGGAAATCCTATTTTAAACTGAAAAGCGGTAGGAAAAGGACACTAGTAAAGCTGGATATATAAATGAGTCATTAGGATATAAGGAACTTCTCATACCCTGTAAAGGAAATCAGCAAGTGGAATGAAATGAAGAAAAAAATGTCAAAGCTATTATCATTCACAACTTTAAGAAAAATTTGACAAGAATTTCAACATGAAAGAGATGTATTTACCACACCAAGTAACTAGGTTGCTGAAAATTCTGAATCTGATTCTAAATTAAGCTGCCCTCACAAAGGAATGAGTTTCTAAACAAACCAAGATTCAGAGATATGGGAAACAATACCAATCACATTTTCAATTATTCTCAAACACTGCATCAATAGAGGTTAATTATGTGTTCTTGTAATGGTTAACTTACTAATTAAAGTAATAAGCTCTAAAAAATTTAAATATTTCAAATTAATATAAATTAAAGAAAAACAAAGCTAACCTGCAACTTAGCTTTTACTGTACTAATGTAGCTATAGCTACAGAAATACAAAATGACAAGCAAACAAATTAATTTAAACACATACCTTGAACATATCAAAACTAATTAGACAAGCATCCAGAAGTCTATGCGCCATTTTCAAACGCAGGGCCTTGTCAACTTTTAACTCAGACAAGCCACAATATAATAATATCATGGACATAAAATGAGATACCAAGCAGTCTTGAAGCCCAGTCTGGCTCTCAACATGATTCCACAAGGCTACATGCTCATCTTTGGACAATGTTCCTAGGGCTTTGGGCAAGACATTCCACATTTTCATGTAGTAATCCTTAGTCTTACAAGAACTGGTATCCAGCAAGAGCAGCCTTAGTTCACAAGATAAAGAAGACAAAAGAGAACTCTTCTCTGCCAGGCTGGATTTCAAGACAATTTTGGCCGCTTTAATATCCTTTTTACTTTTGGGAAAAAGAACATAGGGTAGGCATATGTAAAGCACACTCATTTTCAAGTATGCATCATATTTTTCAACCAGGGTCTCTGAAAGTACTCTTAAGCATGCCAATTTGACCTTGGCCCATTGGCTTTCTTGGTCCCTCGATTTAGCTAAAAGTTTCTGGCACTCAGTTACTAAATATGAAGCATCTAACATTCTCAACCCCTTTATGAGAGTCAGTGCTTCTAAAACAATATCTGGGAGCTCATCACTCAGCATGTTTTTTAAATGCATCTTGATCATTCTAGCATCCTTCTCCTGAAAAAACAAAACGTACATAAGAAAGATTTATAAATATATACTCAAATAAAAATCATTTGGCAATTATGGTTGTCAACAAAAGCTGACTCCAAATTCCAATTTTAATTACAAATTGCATTCAATTGTTGTCCAAGAAAAATGGACTAAACAAAAATGTATACATTCTATATATAAACACCCCCCCCCCTCCCCAGAACTAAAGTATGTTAATCATGTACACTGGGGGTGTATGTATTCAAAAAATACAAGTGAACAAGTAATATTTTAACTGTACAAGTCAAACTTTCAAGAACTTACCTGACCCTCAGAGACTCTCTCCACTAAATTTTTCACTGCAGCCAGCCGAATGGCATCATCAGGATGAACTAAATGAATCAAACTTGTACTTCCACTGGCGTTTGTCATTATTTTTTGTATTATCTGAAAAAGCAAACAGTATAGCTATCTTCTCTGTACGAGATCTCACTCATTCAACATCTTTTAAGAACTTTGTTTTACAACTTACACACTCCTACGTGAAACAACAGATCTTCACAGAAAAATTAAATCACAAAGCATAGACAGACAAATAAAGAACAAATCCACAAGGGCCAAGACAATTTATGAGAAATAAAATTTACACTCCATACACAGACAAATAATATTTTTTCCATGAAACAGATGTGTTGACTTCTAAACACCTTGTCAAAAATTCTAATATGTGATATAAGTGTGACTGGTCAGGAATTATTAATTATTTTTTGCATTGCTTTACTTCCTACCTTCCTTGTTTAAGTGAAATATAAAGTACCTGTATATACAATGTATGTGTCAACAGGATGGCATGTGCCTCCTGGCTTTTCCTCTATGTTATATCATATGCTCAGGCTAATAGTATTTTGCACTTTTTTATAAACACTGAATTCCCGGAATGTGACCATAGCTGAATGCTTGAGCATACTGTACTGTACTGGTTATTTCTATTTTGAAGCATGTTGCATTGTTTTAATATCCAATATGTGACTAACAATATGTGACCATAGCTACTTTCATAAAATAGCACTCATGATCTAATACTTCCATTGTGTCCACCACATTACTACCATAAATTCAAACTGTTCTTTCAGGATTTTAATAATGACTATCATCCTTAGTGAATATACCTCTTGTGAAATACAAATACAGTGGAACCTCGAGTGACGAGTGGCTCCATCTACAAGTATTTCGAGTAACAAGCGAGCCACTCGCCGAAAATTTGTCTCGATTGACGAGCTTCTGCTCCTTTAACAAGAACACCATGTGGTGCTTCCTAGCGTTCCCGTTAGTTCTCGAAAATACTCGGATGCCTCTGACGATGAAAAAAAAAAAAAATTAAAGATGCTAATGATGCTGGGATGTAAAGAGGGGACTGCTGTAATGTTGCAAAGCATTGATTTTTTTTTTAAGAATATTTTTTAAAAAATTAAAAAAATTTAAAAAGTACAAATGTTAAAAAAGTTCGTTCAGTGTATGTCAGGTTGGCTGCTCCATTTTTCTATAAGAAAATGAAAAATAAAAAAACTGAACAAATTTGAAAGAAGAAAAAGATTTGTTCAGTGTATGTTAGGTAGGCTGTTCCATTATTTAAAAAATCGAATATCATACTGATGTTTTCTGGTGGTGGAACAGATTAATTTTATTTCCATTATTTTAAATGGGGAAATTAGTTTCGAAAGACGAGCGTTTCATATGACATGCTCGGTGCTGGAACGGACTAAGTTCGTTAATCGAGGCTCCACTGTACTTGCAAATGTATCTATTGTATCTGTATCTGATTTTTTCTTATTTCTTGAATTATTTTTATTTTTTATTTGTTTTCTTTATTCTGATATGAGTGTTTTAGTTTTTGGCTCTATATCTGTGATTTCTTTGTGAAGGTTTGCTTTCCTGTCAAATTATTTGCACTTATTTGTTTACATCAGTAATTATCTTTTTTCGTCTATAATTCTCTCTTTAAAGATACTGCAAGCTGGCTGCAGCTACTATAATTGTGCGCTAAATAAACTAGCATGTGAAATATTTTGTTAATATTCCAAAGATAAACATCTCCAGAGGATACCTGATCAACCAGGCTGAGATTCACACGTCACACTGCGAGCAGCAACATCAGCAAGGTTGACAAAACCACCAACCAGGAAGCCAGACCCTGGATTCATAAAGCAGTTAGGCAGCTGTTATCTTGAGGTTATCTTGAGATGATTTCGGGGCTTTAGTGTCCCCGCGGCCCGGTCCTTGACCAGGCCTCCACCCCCAGGAAGCAGCCCGTGACAGCTGACTAACACCCAGGTACCTATTTACTGCTAGGTAACAGGGGCATTCAGGGTGAAAGAAACTTTGCCCATTTGTTTCTGCCTCGTGCGGGAATCGAACCCGCGCCACAGAATTACGAGTCCTGTGCACTATCCACCAGGCTACGAGGCCCCTAGTACTTTTATCACTGTATCACTATCACTTTATGTACTGTTACCTGTACATCTTTTCTCAATCTTTGGCAGCTTCGTTTACAATTTTGTTTACTGCCCGAAACGCTTTGCGTAATAGTGGCTTTAGGTATGTACTAGCTCTATCTATAAATCCATCAACTTTTGTATCTTACCTTGTATGTATGAACCTTACCTGAATAAAAAAAATTATTATTTATTATTATTAATTATTAAACCGTTAATGAGTTCCAAAGCACCAGGAGGCTGTTTATAACAATAACAACAGTTGATTGGGAAGTTTTCATGCTTGTAAACTGTTTAATAAATGTAACCAAAGTCATCAAAGATTGAGGAAAGATGTACACATTCATAAGTACTTGCGTAACTGCTTCATGAATCTGGACCTTGGTCAGACTGATTCCCAGATCCAACAATAGGAACACAACAGGTAGTACTTCTAGATAGCCTCAAATTCCGAATGTCTAAATTATTCATGAAGTCACCCTTAATGGAAATGAACTTACTACAGGAACAAAGATCATATATAAATGGATAGACTGAAAGCCCTGATAACATTAAGAATTATCTTTTTACCTCCTTATACTGCTTTCCAGTTGGCGAGTTGTCCTCCAAGTTGACCATACGAGCCAAAGCCTGACTGTGACCTTGTGGGTGGCTTGCCTCCAGCCCACCTAATGTCGTTGCAAGTTTCAGTGTTTTCAAGGACTCTAATGCTTTGTAATTGTTTTTTACAGCCTCAAACAAAGCCCTAAAGATAAAAAGATCAGGTTATGATAAAGAAAGAGAACAGTTAAAACATTGCTCTAATGTATGTATGTAAATATTGAGAACAAGCCTTGGGATGCAGAAAATGAAAGACAAAAAGACAGACAGAGGCAAAGAATGGCCACCAAGCTAGATGATGACAATGCAAGACAGGGAAGAGAGAAAACGGCACATATCAAGAAAGTGTATACGTAAATTCAGTGTGCTCCCCACCAAATAATCTGATTTAACAATTTAGAAGATAATATAATGTACTGTACTGCAATATACTTTTATTAATTAAGCATTTTGCATTCAAGCTGCACACACATTCTACTGTATATATGATGTAGTAGTAGGCATCCATTAGTTTCAGGAGACTATGGAGTTGCGCTCTGATGTCGGCCTGGTCTGGAGTGGCCTCACCAGGGCGCAAAGCCAGGGTAGGTTGATGCGGGGGAGAAGCTGTTACACAGGCAGCAGGTCCCCCCCCCCCCTCCATGGCGCTGCAAGTCTCCAATGGAAAGGCATACACCAATACAATTGGTTCCAGCGCCGTCGCAGGAACTGTGAGTTCCGGGGATGACCTCGTAGTTGGTGAAGAAGGGCACAGGGATCTCCAACTCCGGAGACCGCCATGGTCGGGGCCGGAGAAGAACCACCCCATCAAGGGTTATAAACGACCCCAGCCTCATGAAGGAGAGCCTGGGCTGCACGACCCTCGGGAGGTGCGGTGATGTACTACATTACAAAGTACATAACAGTTCTATAATAACATGTAACTATTAAAGAGGGCTTAAAGCACAGGTTTCCTCATCTTTACAAATGCTAATTCATTTTTGACATTGTCATACAATTAATTAAGAACAAGTGTTATCTTGAGGTTATCTTGAGATGATTTCGGGGCTTTTTAGTGTCCCCGCGGCCCGGTCCTCGACCAGGCCTCCACCCCCAGGAAGCTGACTAACACCCAGGTACCTATTTTACTGCTAGGTAACAGGGGCATAGGGTGAAAGAATCTCTGCCCATTGTTTCTCGCCGGCGCCTGGGATCGAACCCAGGACCACAAGTCCAGCATGCTGTCCGCTCGGCCGACCGGCTCCCTGAGTGTGCTCAAATTCATTAGATATAAATGTTAGATTTAACAAATGTCTTTAGCCCATAATGAATGAAATATCAGTATCAACTTACTGTAACTATACTCACATTAAGAAATAGTAACGGACAGTACGAGATAATATTTTAATGCAATATTAATATCGGAATAGGCAGCATTTTTGGAATTTTGGATTTAAAAATTTATTTTAAAAGTTCTATTGTAGATAAAGCACTCTAGCTAATTTTGACAATAAAGAATCTTCCTGGATAATGAAACAATATGTCCAATGAAAATGCCACTGCAACAAGTCTCTTAACTATTTCAATGTAAGATCAACTCCATTTTTCTTATAATGTTACAGTTATGGACAAGAGAAAAGTGTCATTATGAAACCTAAAGTAGGACTTCAGTCACAAGATGACAAGCAACAGAGCAAGCATACCTCATAATATTAACACAATGGTTTAATTAGTACAGAAGGTGTAAGGAGTATAGGGACTGTAGTAATTGCCGTGGTGTAGTGAGTAAAGGGTAATGTAATGAATACAGGCTACGGTACTTCAGTACGTACAGGTTGGTATAATGAGCACAAGCTGGCTGGAGTGGTACAATTTTGAGCGTCTTACTAACCAAAGTAAGACGCTCAATTTTGAGCATCTTACCTAAACTTGACTAACCAAACAAAGCACACTTCAGGAGACTATCAGGCTGCCAAGAGTGTACATATTATTAAGCAATTCACATGATGCTTATTGGCAAATTCAGAAGCATCCAGAGTTATGGTATTTCCTGGAGTTCTGTGTAGAGAATACTTCATACCCTTTTCAGGTTCTACAATTCAGATTGTGCCAGCAATAAGTCTTGCCTGTAGGCAAGCCTGTAAGTCAGATTCTCTTTCCAGGATACATTATTTTTTCAAAAATTTCTGACTTACAAGTCAGTAGTTACAAGAATAAAGATACTTTTCAAACTTTTAGACAATTAGTTAGCTTTATTTGTAATTATGGGCATTGCCATCACAGGTGATGACATTAGAATCAATGGCCTCAATGTTAGAGAGAGAAATGTATCTATGTCTGGCTAGACAGGTACTGTAGTTTTAACAGTTTGTGGTTATCCTTGTTAAGTTATATGCAGATAGATTGACATCAAACACTGAACACCCACCAAATGACTTTTAGGGCATCTGAAGATGACAACGGTGTCGATTCCACCCGATGGACAAGTGCTGCAAATTTCTTGGCTTTTTCTAGATCACGTAACTTGCAAGAGTCACTAAAGAGCCACCTGAAAAACACCAATGATTAGCTTTTCTTCCACCTTACTCTTATTCTGATGAAGAATGCATCTTTACTTCTCATTTGACGATAGGCAACACTACTTTTAGTTAACAACATATAAATGATTATCAGAACATAAAATTCATTAGAAATGTTCAGAAAATACAAAAGGATAATGAAAGTCCAAACAATTATTTGACAATTCTACATAAATCAGTCTCTCTTGTGATCTACAAAAAAGAACCTTACCAACTTACAAGCAGAGACTAGAGTAAATCTTGGAAGGAACAAGAATTTCCCTCAGCTAGCAAATGATAAATGAAAAATTCAAGAGGGAAAACCTAAAAAGGTCAGTGTATTAAATAAGGACAAAAACTGACAAAGCAAATTTAATAAAAAACAGATCAAATAAAAGGATCAAGTGAGATTGAACTGTAAGTAAAACCTACAAAATGAACTACCAGTTTGAAAGTTGACTTTACTTCACATTCAATACAGGGTGTCTCAATAAAATGCATACACACTGAAATGTTGGAGTCATGTTCATTCAATACCAATGGATCAACATTAGCTCCAGCTAATGTTACTCCAGCATTTGCTTGCTGGGCTGGATGACTGCAAATAAATGTCATGCAAATTAACCCAGGTTAAATTTAATCAGCATTAGTTAGCAATGAACTACGTATAACATCTGAATTATGTACAAGTAATTGTTTTCAATTTCATAACTGAATTACATTTTTCCATGAAAAAGAAAAGAAATGAAGAATTAGCAGTAATCAAAAGTGTGTATATATTTTTTTAAGACACCGGTAGTTATTCCATAAGTGAGAGAACAAAAACAGTGCAGAAATAAGGATATCACACGACATGGAAAATAATGATGAAAGAATACAGGACAGGGAAGAGCTCTTATGGCACCAGAATAGGATACAGGTGGTGGAGTGACTATGAATGATTATTTATCTTTGCCAATATACATGACCTAAAAAAATGATAAAACACAAATTTATTTCACATCTACCTAGTAGATGGAAATGTAACTTTAGTAGCATTCACAGAAATCAAACATTGAATATAATAAAATACCTCTTTCTGCTGCCCAATTCAATAGCTCCTGATGCTACAACCTGGTCAAGGTACATCTTTTGTCTCTTTTCTAGGGAGTACATTTGGAGATAGTTTATCCCAATAGTTTAGGTGCTTTATGGTGGTTATTTGTGCCATGTATGTTTTCTATATTCCTTCTATTTCAGCAATCTCTCATACTCTGAAGTTTGGAATGAGTATTGAGCAGTACTCGAGGAAGGTCAGCACAATTGATTTGAACAGTACAAGCACTGTGATGGGGATCCTTGGATTTGAAGGTTCTCCTAATTCATCCTATCCTTTCTCTAGCTGACACTATATTTACTTGGTTATGCTCCCTAAATATTAGGTCATCAGACTTCACTATTCCCAGATCCTTTGCATGTTGCTTTGCTACTAGGGGCAAATTTGATTGTTTTGTACCTTTGTATTTTTAAGGTCCTCATTTGTCCTCATTTAAGGTCCTCCTTAGGACTAGGTACCAAGTACCTGGTCTTTATCACTGTTAATCATCATATTTTTTCTGTTGCCCATTCAAAAACCTTGTTATTATCAGCTTGTAGTTTTTCAATGTCTTCTACCTAAGTAATTTTCATACTGATTGTTATGTCATCTGCAAAGGATGACATGAAGCTGTGATTTGTATTTTTGTCTATATCTGATGTGAGGATAAGGAAAAGGAGCAGTGCTAGGACTGTGCCCTGTGGAACAGAGCTTTACACTGTGCTTGGACTCAAATTTTATTTGATTGACTGTTACTCTTTGCATTCTGTTTGGCAGAAAATTTAATATCCATCACCCTACTGTACCTGTTATTCTTATTGACCTCATTAAGGGCTGTCACTCCATCTTATCTTGAGGTTATCTTGAGATGATTTCGGGGCTTTTTAGTGTCCCCGCGGCCCGGTCCTCGACCAGGCCTCCACCCCCAGGAAGCAGCCCGTGACAGCTGACTAACACCCAGGTACCTATTTTCCTGCTAGGTAACAGGGGCATAGGGTGAAAGAAACTTTGCCCAATGTTTCTCGACGGCGCCTGGGATCGAACCCAGGACCACAGGATCACAAGTCCAGCGTGCTGTCCTCTCGGCCGACCGGCTCCCCTTGGTCACATTTATCAAATGGCTTTGCAAAGTCTGTGTATACCACATCTGCATACTGTTTTTCTTTTAAAGCATCAGTAATTTTGTCACAGTGGTCAATAAGCTACGAAAGTCATGATCTTCCTGCTCTAAAACCATGTTGACCTGGGTTGTGGAAATTATTTGTCCCCACAAAACAGATCTGATCCTTCATCACACTCAAAACCTTTTATTGTGTGGGACATTAGTGTGACTGGTGTATAATTCTTAGCCAATGCTTTGCTCCCTCCCTTATGTAGGGAAGCTTTATCAGTTGATTTAAGCACTTCTGGTATCTTCCCAGTGTCCAAACTCTTCTTCCACAGTACACAGTGCTTATGCTACTGGTACATTGAATTCCACAATTCTGGACCCAGGGCTGAATGAATGCCGAGCACGTTGTCAATTTCTCTTTCAAAATCTAGAGTTCATGTTGATATCAGTTGTATTTTCAGGGGCTTGGATATCACGCATAAAGAAGCTATCTAGATCTTTCACTTTCATGCTGTTTATTGGGGTGCTAAACATGTCCTCATACTGCTTTTTCAGAATTTCACTGATTTCTTTGTCATCCTCTGTACATGAACCTTCCCTTTTAAGTATGTACAGTATAGGTCCAATACTGATGGAGTTTTTTTATTTCAATTTCCCAAATGTGATGTAAAAGCAAGAGTTGCTATGAGCAACAGCAGAAAGATGTAGCAGTAAGGAAAAAATACTTGAATTATACAAGGAAAAATAATGGTAAAAAACAGTGACAACTCTATATATACAAATTTACCTTATAATAATGATATACAAACATAATAATCTGCCTTATAAACATAATAACGATATACAAACCTTATATAACCTGTAACATAAGCAGACAGGAAAGGTGCAACACTCTTTGTCGTGGCAAGTTCTTCAATTCGTTTAATAATGAACAATTTATCTTCCAGGGCCATTATTACATCATCACTTAGGGTGTCAATCTTCTGGTGGTGTGTCAAAGCTAACAAGCAGAGAATGCACTGCTCCCTTAATGATTCTGGTGGATCATTTTGCTGCAGAGAAAAAGAGTTATGTTGCTTAGTATCTACAGACAATTTAAGAATTACATTTTTGCTGATAAATCCGATTCATATGAATATGTTCATGTAAATGCTACACAATCACATTAGTCAAGTAATTAACATTTATACTTCACTCATATCACCCCTAAAATTTTGCCTTTCTTGAGTGTAAATCAGTCCTGCCACCCTGTGGTGGCTGGTTTGGTCAGGCTAGCAAACAAACCATTGTGAAGCCTCACTTGGGGTTCGCTTGTGATGTCAAGAGAATACAGTAGGGCCTGGAATCTTCATGGATGTACTATGTTCCTAGTACCACATAAAAGGAGACATTGGAAAAGATCCCAATGGTGCCAGTCCCCAATGTCATCTTTTATGACTTCATGAATTCTGTATGTGACATAGTGGAGTCTGGCCTTCAAGAGAAACTAAGTGTCCATTGTTTTAAAATATCTTACAATTTTTTTTTTTAAATAAAATTATTGATTGGAAATTAATTGGCATCACATCATTTTGGTCACTAATGAGAATCATTTCTTTACAAAATGGCAGCAAAAGAAAAGCAAAGAATTACTTGATAAGTAATTTTAGGTTACCTAAGAATGGTACCACATCATTTATTTCTTTGCTTGCCTCATAGCTTCAAACACCCTTCTCACACTTACCAAGAGATCATGATATTTTATCCCATGGCGATTATTATTCATGAATAATAATTGCTATATTAACTCACCTGAATCATTTTCTTGAAAATATTGTCAAGGAAATCTTGAGAGAGTTTTGCCTTGACAGATAACTGAGCAGTTATAAAGTACATTCCAGCCACCATTTCACCTTGTGAGGCCAAGCATTTTGGCAACAATGTTGCAATATATGATAAGTGTTCTTCCTTCACCTGAAAAAAATATAGCACATTAAACATTGACCAATAGTCATCACCTTCTATATTCTGCTACATGATATTGGCCCAAGTATGGCTTATATTTATCACATTTACATTTGAGGGAAACTCTAATAAGAATCAATATTACAGTAATACCATTTTGCAATTAGCATAACTATAAAATCAATTCTCCCCGAGGGCTTCACCATTCTTTTTTCTGATTATCTTTTCTAAAATTTTGCAGGGATCACATTAGTGACACTAGTCCTAAGTTTACACAATAAATAATGGAGTTCAAATAAATGTTCAAAAAACTCATACTGGTGTTGCATGATAGGCTGCTTAACATTTGTAACTATTCAGTATAAAGAACATGATTTAAGGGAAAAGTGGCTCAAAGAAGTTGTACAACTTCCAGATGCAAGATTAAACTTGATTAGATCCTTAACAAACTCTAGTTACAAACGAATGTTAAATATTAAATAAGCAAGCCTCGAGAGTTAGTCGAGTGATGTGTAAACAACCAACCCAGCTAAGACAGTGTTGCTTGCAGGCACATGTCATGGTGGGGATGACAAGGCATGATAAATGAGGATAGAATAAATATAAATAAAAACACATCAAGGAAGAAATTTAAATATTAAACACAAAAAAATTCTGAGGAAAGTTTTCAAAACTTTGGAGAAAGCCTAAGATTCAGATGAATTTTCTATAAATTTCCTGTATGTTATGCATAGAACATACAGCTTGTATACATTCAAATAACACAGTTTTCCAAACTTTAAAATCCAGTCTTGCCTGAGTAGATACATTATAAAATAAATACCAGTTACAAATTGCAATAGGTTTGCTCCATGAATTTTTTTTTTTTTAAGAGTTCATAATAAAGTTCATAAAAATAATATGAACTCCTTTTACACATACCTCATCAAGCAGACACAGTCCCCCAACCACGGTTGTAACGTAAAAAGAAATGGCAATTTTTAGGTTTCCTTCACTCTTGTGCACCTGGGGAGAAGAGAAATACAAGCTCAGGATCACACTTAATGACTCATTATATTAATGCTTTCTTAAATTTACTGAAGCAATTTCAAAATATTGAAGAGCACTTCTTACTAAGTCTAGTATATCATTAAGATGTTTATAATTTGTAAGCATTATTATTAAATAATTAAAGTGATGGTATGATAAGCCAATATAAAGACTGGTCAACAGTCTTTCTAACCAGCCTATAATGAAGGAAAAAAGTCTAAATTGATAAATAATAATGATTGCATATAGTACAGTATTTGAGAAATCAAGATAAGACATGTTTTGTATAAACAACCTATTTTTAGCCCATCAAAAATTGTATTAGGTGTTTCGTAAGAGTTACCTGGTTTGTGAAATGACATATTACCTTGAGCATGTTAATTAAATATTCTGCCAGGAATCCCCTGAAGCCTTGATTGTGGTTCCAACGAGTAAACACAGTCTGCTTAGGTATTGGTCGGCCTTTCTTCTGGGCTCCTCTTAGCCAATGCCATTCACTTGTTTTATCGTGAACATCGATGATTTGAAGAATTCGTATAAACAATGCAGACTCATAGTAGGGAAATATGCACATTAAGAGAGTCTTTTTATTCATATCATTTATCATAAATCTGTTGAAAGAACAGTACAAAATAAGATTAAATAATTTTCAATAAAGAGAAGCCTTGTGTTTATATTAAAAAATAATTCACTTTAAATAAATAAATGACCAAAATATATTAGTACTGTACCAAACAGAAAAAGTATTAACAAAAATTGGCTTCAAATTCAAGTACGTACAGTAATGTAATCACTTTTTCATATTATCTACTGTTTGGTAGATAATAGCTACTCTTATATATAGATAATAGCTAAATTACTCTTTATCTATCAATCAGTGATACACCACATACATTTATAATCAAGTTATAATATAGTACAAGTTCCATATGAGAGCTTTAGGCAACCTGGAAGACAACAAACGTGGTGCCCATGTACAAGAAAGGGGACAGATATGAGGGCCTTAAACTTTCGACTTGTGTTACTAACACAGGTCGTAATCACGTGTAAAATACCTGTACTGGAAAAGATAATAAAAAGGAAAGTGAACCATTCAGTGAGGACTAACTTTGTAGCTGAGAGACAGTGTGGATGCTAAGCAGAAAAAGGCATGCTTGATGAACCTGACCAACTTCTGTGACTTGTTATAAAAAAATAAAAAAAAAAAAAGGCTAGTGGTAACTTGGTTTAGATCTTAATCCAATACATTTCATGGCTTATGTAAATGACCTCCTGTTAAGTCATTCAATAATTAACTGTTTGCTTTCCAAGCATTGTTCAGTAAATTATAATTTTCCAAACCTTTCTTAGAGAAATCGAGTTCTATGATTCACTATTGTGGGTAATTCTATCGCAGTAATGGGTTGATCTAACTATTCCTGTGCTCCCTACCCCCTTTAAAGGAGGGCAAGTTGGATTTTGGAATGGTGGTTGCCTCCAGAAAATAGAGATAATCACAGGATTATCTTGTCAAGCACAAGACGAAGCTGGACAAAGTTCAGAGGTATTACACCAGGCTAGTCACAGAACTACGAGTCATGAGTTATGAGGAAAGGTTGAGTGAACTGCACCTCACATCGCTGGAAGACAGAAGATATCGGGCAGACAAGATCAGCACATACAAAATTCTCAGGGAAATTGACAGGTTAGACAAGGATGGATTAACATGGGTGGTACCAGAAAAACTAATGCTGAAGAGCAATAGATCAGGAAGATCAAAATTACTGGCTTTTTAAATTCTCCAGAAGGGTGAACAATAAATTTAGAAAATTTATAAATTTACTGTAAAAAACTTAATCCAGTGAACTTGCCTGTAAACCAGCCATTCAAGTGCCTTCAGAGCAGACTGTTTCTCCAAGTATGGAGACAACAGAAGAAGAAACTTTTCAATTGATCTGTCGAGCAATTTGTTGGCAGACTTGTCCTCCACTGCACGTTGCATATCCTTGCTTGTCTTACCAAACAAAGAGTTTTGAAACTCCCGGAAGTCACTGTTAATCTCAACCAGATCTTCAAAGCCACTCCTACCTGTAAATTATATTAAAACATGATTTGTGTGAATTATATCAACACCACACATACAAATGCATGTACAAATTTAAACCAATTACAAATCAATAATACATACAGTACTAGCTCGAGGTATATGTCACTGTTCAAGTGACTTAAGCCTCATCTGCACTATATGCTACCTCCACAACCATCTTTATTACACACAACCATCATCAATGACACTTTACTATATCTTTCTCACTGCAAATATCTTCACACCCAACCCATCTCTCCCCACACATACCCTCCCCTCATATCCCTAAAAACATCCCACCCCCTCTCTCCCCCTATGTACTCTGTACACTCTCCCCATCTCCACCTCAAACACACCCTTAATGTTTCTCACCCCCACATGTACATTGTACACCCTCCCCATATCCACACACACACACATCCTCCCTTGTCTTCCCTCATCATTGTAACCATTTTCACTACACACAACCTTCACTACCCAGACACCACCGAGTACCCCATTAATCTACTGTATAGATTCTAGAAGTTCCCAATACTTGATCATGCAGAAAGTAATAAGCTGAATTAATCTGAGGATGGTATTTAGCAAGATTGTAAGATGGCATTAAAGGGGGGGGCATGAGGCTGACCCCTCCACTCTGACCCCCCCCCCCCTCTTCAACCACAGGTACCCATGCAAAGATTGGTGAGGTTAGTCCCGAGTGTATAGCCACCAACCACAACCACACAGATAAACAGACACCCCTTCTTGTATAGTAATTCCCAAATGGAAAGATTTTAAAATCTTTCCATTTGTTTATTAATATAAACAGTTGAAGCATGAATGAACACCAAGGCAGACTTGTGCCAGCTAGTTGGGCATGCATATCAATAACATAACCCTAGTTATTAAACGATTTGGCGGGTCGTATTCTGGGGAAAATTAGGATAAGGACGTGCCTGAAACGCTATGAGTGCTAGTGGCTTTACAAGAATGTAAGAACACTTGTATACATAAATAAATAATTAAAGGGCCCATGTATTATCATTAAATTGCATTAATCACATTTTGAAATAGACTGCTGATTATTCATTATTTTTGGGGAAGATATTGTTAAATAAAGTTAGGAAACATATAATATGGAAATTATCAAATTTAAATCCTGCTGCCATAAGCACATAATACATACAAGGCATGAGACTAGCAAAGTATGTCAAAAATTTTAACTAGAATAAAAAATTAGTTAATACACCTTCATTCTTTATATACTAAATGTATTGATATCCACCACTGTGCTACATAATGCTATTAGACGGTATTTTGGGGGAAGTAATATTTTGAAGCCAGATATGAGTTACATTGAGGTAATGTTAAGGTTATGGATAGGTTATGGTTAGATTATGGTTAGGTAAAGGTTAGGCTCAGATGAGGCTAAGGACAGGCTAAGGATAGGTTAATGTTGGGTTAAGGATAGGTTAATGTTAGGTAGATTAAGGTTAGGTAAGTTCTGACCCTGAGAAAAAAAAAGGAAAGAAAATTATTTCATGGTATTACAGTATTTACAGTCTCTGGTGTGTCTAATGCCATGAACTCATAGCCTTGTACAAAACAAACTTTGAAACTGTTTAGTTCATATTTCGCAATTCCTCCAATATCATCATGACTGTTACCCCACTCCTAATGTTTGGATTTTGATTTTTCACATGCAATTTACTCCTAATAAATTTATACAACTGCCTAGGTTCAATCCTGTATTTGTCCACTATTACACTTTCTACAATCCTTTCTTCCTCCTTTCCCAGTCATCCCCCCACCAATTATTAAAATGTTTCTACAATCAGTGGGATACATAGCCCAATAACAATAAGAATTTTCTATGCACCACCATACATGTCTTGAAAGTTTTAAGTTGATACAATAAGCAGTTCTCCAGATATCATGCAGACCTCAAATTTTAAAACAAAACTTAACTTTACAAAATTGTAATATATCACTACAGGAATTATTTAAAATAATACCTTGCAGTGATAAATTATCCTTTGGAAACTATAAGGTATCCTTACTGGGATACCTAATAAATACTGTAGTACCTGCACGGAACTTCACTCAACTTACCAATATCATAATAAATATCCCGGCCATATTTAGCAGCTTCCGATGGATCAAAGAGAATAGATCTTCGTAACCTTTTTTCATCCAAGAGAGTTGTTTGTGGAGCTGCTAACTTCTTTAATTGTGCTTCTAGTGAGGTTGTCATTGTTGTGTATGATGCTTTCCCTAAAGAAATATAGAACAGTAATTATATCATTGTCAATGGGAAGCTTCAAAATACAGTACAGTATTTACATTACAAGGCTCATTGCAATTAATGAAAATTTAAACAGGTACAATTTTTATTGATTATAGTTAGGATTCCAAACAATAAACACGAGTACATCCAACACCAAGCATACATGCATTTTCTGACATTTATTAAGCCAAGTTCTTTACACAAAAAAATCAGTGCTAGCAGGCGGTTTTAGTTAATAGAAAACAAAACAAATCTGCTATGAATTTCTATATGGATTACTACATTACTACAGTATATGGATTTCACTGTGGCCACTTCAAAACCAGGATATGAACTCCCAAAATTTTATTTTTAAAAGTGATTCAGTAACAAAATCAGTTCATGTTTTAGAAGACTCCATCTCACTGACGTCTGAATTATGGAGAGAGCACAGTACAGTACTGTACAGTATATGCAAACCACATCCAAAAAATGAAGGACATGTGATAAGGCATTAAAATATAGCTGCAGTGCAAACACACAAAAACTTGAGTACTGTATAGGTGTACTGTATCTCACTCATGAAAACATGAACACTCAGCATTAGGAGCTACTACCGAACATTTTGGTGACCAAGTACAGAACAATACAATATCACTCAAGTTGTGCCACATAAGTAGAGTATATAAATGTTACAAGTAATTAACTTTCGTTTGCTAAATAAGAATGTACCAAGACGGTAGCCCCACAATTTGTCACTGCGGACAGGACGTCTGTAATTAGGCTTGGATCGAGGACTTCCTCCCCCCACCCTAGGTATAAGTAGCAACCCACCCCAGGATGCAACCCCCACCAACACCTGCCTAACTCCTGGCTGCCTATCTACTCAGAATGTTAGGTGTACAGAGGCTTCAGATACAGTACCTAAATAACAAGGTGATAAAAGAAACGTTTAGCCCTAGGATTTCCAATTCAATAATATAATACAAAAATAAATTAAGCAAATACTGATAAGACACATCACAATCTTGCCCAGAATGCTGTGCGTATTAGTGGCTGTAGGTATAGTATATACTAGCTCTATCTAGATTGATTGATTGATAAAGATTAAGCCACCCAAAAGGTGGCACGGGCATAAATAGCCCGTAAGTGGTGGCCCTTTTGAGCCATTACTAGTATCAAGAGCTGATACTGGAGATCTGTGGAGGCGCGACTGCACCCTGCGTGACGGGAGATGTCTCCCGGACCAAATGGTCTCTATCTAGAAATCTAACAATCTGTTTGTAACTCATCTTGTATGTGTGTATTTTTACCTGAATAAACATTTATTTATGTGTGCGGTGCAGCCACACACTAAGGGCTGAGGTACTCAACACCTCACCGTAATAAGTTTAACGCCTTTCGGGCGAAATATCTAAAAAGAATTGAATGTAATAATATTTCAGTGATAACCCACCTTGCTCATCAGTAAGTCCCAATGGTCCCAGACTACTCTACTTCACCAGAGTAGAGACCATCAGGCTCACACAGGCGACACGTGCGGCGGACACTACACACTTGTCACACACCACGGATCACACACACATACTTTTACTATTTCGGACACAAAATATATGTTCCGTATATATATAATTGCTCAAAATATATAACTTAAAACCACAATATAAAGCTATTAACAGATAAAATCCTCTACTTAACCGGATATAGTTATTAAATGAGGTTCAGTGATGTGATGAACATAATCCGGGTTTAGTGAGAACGGCGTAAACACTACACAATATCAGAGTTGCCAGATCCTAAGTGCTTAAAGTAGCGAGCTGACTGTCTAAAAGTAGCAAATTTGTTATAAGAGTAGCCCAATTTTTTTATTAGTGATTGATACGATTTTCAAACTAATATATTTTAATACATAGAGTATACTACACGATTTTAATGATTATATTAATATTATCTCTGCAAAAATGTGATAATAGGATAGCTTACCAATATTAACATTTTACCTGTTAACATTTCTCAATTTTGCCAGAAATTACCTACTTAAAATTATCTGTTAGATTAAGGACCTGCCCGAAACGCTATGCGTGTTAGTGGCTTTACAAGAATGTAAAAATATCAATTCTATGTACTCTCATAAACCCAATGTACCTTCTTGTATATATATATAAATAAAATCAATATAAATAAATAAATATTTGCTGTATGATGCATAATGGGTGTGGAGGCCTTCCACGTCTTCAAAGTTGAAGATTATCAAGATCTTCGTCTGCATCCACAACCTCGTTCTAGTATATTGCAGACTCATATTTAAGCATTGACATGAGGGGGTTTAAATGATGAGCACCAAGTTCCCTTTTCTTCAAAATATGTTTTGTTTCTCAAGATTGATGTCGAAAGCTCGTCCCATTCGATTTCTCGGTTTAATTTTCACAGATGTTACTCTTAAAAATGTCCGTTCACCCAGGGCATTACTGATTGGTAGGCTGCATATTTTCAGTGCAAACTCAGCGAGGTCAATCAGTATGGGATCGCCAGCAATGTTCTTGGCAGTTATTGCCTTGGTCCAAAATGACGATCCAGATGTTGGAAGATGTCCCTCACAAATGTTGGACCAGTCAATGGTTAACAGTAGCTGGGCGCCACTGACTTTCAATTTCATTAAGCTTAGATTGGTCAGCTGGTATCAATGGAAGTTCTGAAAATGGTGGCCGTGTGTGGCTAAGGCATATGATTGGTGACAGATTTTTCACTTTTTTGAAAGTTTCAGCATTACTAGGAATACGAGAAAGAAGCTCTTTTGCAAGCTTTCACTAAAATAATTATAGCATCTTTCTTGAATATTTTGAAACTTTTCATGGGTTATAAAATTGTTTTGTCTGTTAGTGGCCACCAAAGTCCACTTTCTCCAGGCGCAGATATATGGAATTGTAGTCCAAATTAATATCAAGCTTTGCATGATGAGGATGAACGATTCTTCTGAGCATTCCAAGAGTGAAGTTTTCTAAGTCAGTGTGAACGCTACACTGATCTGCTTCATTTTTTTGATAAAGTAAATTCATCCTTTCAAAATCATTTAGAATTGGTTTGAGAAATGTGAAATTATATCTTATTGGCGGGATCAGAGTACATTGAAAATAGTTGCCTTGCAACATATTTATCACAAGAGTAAGAAGCGATGTGAATGGGATTTGTGCACATTACATTATAGAAGCATAAATAATTATCATTGAGTTTCTTAACATTAATAGCCCAAATTAGCACAACTTGCCTTTCAATTAGCCCAAAAAGCGAAATTAAATATTTGGGAGTGCAGGGGCTCTCAAAATTAGCCCAATTCGCTACTTGTAGCCCAATCTGGCAACACTGCACTGTGGCGGCCGGGGGGGGGGGGTTTGTTTACATTTATTTATTTATTTATTTATGCATATACAAGAATGTACATAAGGAATGTGAGGATACAAATATGGTAATTACAATCTTGTAAAGCCACTAGCACGCGCAGCGTTTCGGGCAGGTCCTTAATCTAAGAAAATTTTAAGGAGGTAAATACTTGCAAAAATTATAGACAAAAAAATGATAACAGATTACATGAAATTAAAAAAAGATGAGAGAAAATTGTAGGTACAGTATATTAAAGCACATAGGTAGCTGAGATTGATTGCAATGACAGCTTGAATGGTAGTTGACAAAAAATTGGTAGGCACAATACAGCAGAAACAATATAAGATTGGTTGCAATGACAGCTTGAATGGTAGTTGACAAAAATTGGTAGTCACAATACAGCATATGGCTAGCACATAGAAGAAGACAGCAATGAACACAATGATAAGGTTGTTTGATATTACATAAAAATTAGGAGATTGGGTAACACTAGGTACAGAGCAAATTTAAAGCTCAGTGTAGGAAACTAAGAAGATAAAGTTAGGTACTTTTTGGTTAGGTACCCTGAGCCCATTAATGTGCCTCTGTAACCCTTTCCACTACCGCCCACAAAATGGGTATGGGGCGCATAATAAATGAACTAAACTTAAAAAGCTAAAACCCGTCTACACTAGTGCTTTATTTACATTGATAAAAATTAACCAATCTTATAAGGATAAATGTAAGACAAAAACATTCTATGTGGATCTTTTTATTAAATTTGCTAAAATTTGAGCGAATCACTACTACGTTGCAGCAGGGCTCAAAAGAAGTTCTATGCCTATATTTACCTGAATTTACATGAAGGCCACTAACACTCGAGTGTTAGTGGCCTCGACGAGGACAGGAAGCCGACGGCTTGCTCAACATTTGTCCTGGTGATTTCTTCAAGATGGATTTTAAAATTCGTCAGTTTTGGCGTTTACCGCGTCGGCGGGTAAGCCGTTCCATGAGTTTTTAATAATAGTAAAAAAGCACTATATTTTGAGTGGGGAGTTCAAATAAACATCTGGGCCTCTACCCTTCAGACTAAACTATTATGTTACTTCATGCACTGAAATGTGTTTCCAAACTTGATATATTAATTGTAAGTTACTCTTTACCATCCATAATTGCGCTCAACTCTTTCATACATAACTGTATCATGTTCGTATCTGAAGCTAGACACAAATACAACAAAATTATTAATGCTGGTAACAGAGTCCATTTCATGCTGTTTCCATCTCATGTTGGCCTCCGAATACATGATAAAGCTGATGAGGTTTGCCAAGAATCTATCTTCAAAGGAATGGAGTTGATTATAATCTTGGATTGCCTATAAGCAGTCTGAGAGCAATAATACACCAAGAGCTTCAACAAAACCTTATAGACCTGAGACAAAGTGAAGTCGACACCAGTAATTCCATCTATCATCATACTATCATACAAGAAGAGCAGCACATCAATGGCTCATCCAATAAAATCAGCAGTCTCCCAGATGTTCAAGTTCTTGGTTCTACTGCTCGGCTTAAACTTGGCTGTAAGTATCTCTGAGAATGTTCATTACCTGCTGATGTAGACCTGACCAAATGTAAACTGTGTCAACTAAATTATTCGCACACCCTCCGTCATTATGTGAAGGAAAAGAAACGTGAATTCAGAGACAATTCTTCAATGTATGTTGAAGAAATGAAATAAATGTGTAAATATTCCATTCAAACTTATCTGCTACCAGCAATTTTAGCCAAATAGCCCCAGTTTGCCAACTACAGGTAGTAACTGGGTGATTGTAACCTTTCCACCGCTGCCCACTAGATGTGTGTATGTGGAGGGGGGGGGAGGTGAGGTGCAGGATTAACATATCTAGGATTTGTACTCACTGAATTTGTGCGCCCCTTGAGGGACTTGAAGTAGAGGGGAAGTTAGTTTAGTTCATTTATTATGCACCCCATACCCATCTTGTGGGCGGTAGTGGAAACGGTTACAGAGGCTGTTGTTGTTGTTGTTGTTTCAGATTTAGCTACTTGAACGAAGTGTCCATGTAGCACGGGCTATGGTGAGCCCGTAAATTACAGAGGCACATAATGGGCTCAGGTACTGAACCCCACAATTCATTTAGCTAAGCAAGTTACAATCTTGATGAGCTAGTTACAAAATTCAGTATAAGTCGTCACATCAACAATTGAAACTGAAATAAGTTTATTGATGTAAAATACACACAAAGGGATGAGGTAGCTCAAGCTATTCTCACCCCGTTCAGTACATCGTGTTAATACATACATAGACACACATCACAAACAATAAACATATTACCAAATATTCTGAGAGATAAACATATACATTTTCTGCGGTTGGAAGAAAACGCGCACAGAGTGGGGGACTTATTTTATTTTTATAATAATAATAATAATAATCAATTATTAATACAAATAATTAATTAGTAATAATAATTATAAAAATAAATTATTAATTTTAATTGATAATCCTTAAATGAAGAAGCATAATAGCTAATTATAACGAATAAAATAGATAATTAAAGTGGATAATTAATTATGGTGACTAATAATGATTAGTGAATAACCATAAATTATTATACAGAAATAATATTAATGGATAGCTGTTATAATGATAATGTATTAATTCAATTACAGTTAATAGTTACATCTCTAATTAGTAATTGAAAGTTGCATTATTTGAATTTACACTAATTACAATTCTTGGTATTCTTGGCTTATCACTTTGGGGGTTCCGTCGGAGCACTGCCAAAGGTAACACAAATTCGTTGCAAGATGGAACAAATGTCCCCAGCAAACTGCTTTAGCGTCTTCCCTTGGAAAGTAAAACAGGGGATGCAGGGGATCCTGAGAGGAGGGTGGGCGTTTTGTAGTATATCAGCCGAGGAGGCGGACAAGAGGTCGCCGAGTCCGGGGGCGCGCTCTTAAGTACCCCGCTTGATGCGCGCACAACTTGGGCGGTTAGACACAACTCACCGTAATACGTTTTCTTCCCACAGAAACTTCACCGCTTGAGAAGCAGTGTCTATTTCCTCCTTTACACAAGTAGGCATATGTGGAGAGCTAGTGTTACAATTGATATGTTTGTCCTGCACACCGCCCCCCATCCAGTGGGCAGCGGTGGATAGGTTACAATTACTAAGTTACTACCTACAGTTAGCAAACTGGGGATATTTGGCTAAAATTTCTAGTAGCATATCATTTTGAATGAAATATTAATAGTAAAATAGCGTAAGTTACTCTATCCCTTTGAGATTTTCCTTGTCTCAATAAACATACTTGAATTTGAACCTAGCTTCACAAGATTGTTACTCTTACACTGTGGCTGCCTGTCCTCCTCCCCCCACAATAAATTATTATTATTATTATTTGCTTAGCTAATTGAACTGTGGAGTTTATGCCCCGGTAACCCTTTTCACCACCGCCCTCGGAATGGGGATAGGATGCATAATAAATTACTAACTTAACCAATAGCAACGGCACCACCAATTCCTTTAATCAATAATTTCGTCCTCTATGCATTTTACACATACTTTATAATACAAATATCGGTATAATATTTAAGTATCACATGTTCCCATATGTTGCATCTTCACTGAACAATAGCGGTGAGGAAATGTGTCCCTGAACCGCCGTGGACCACAAGACCACGTCGTGACTTGTAAATAACGGTTCAGACTTTCTCTACCTGCCCCACGCGTATCGTTGCACATCATAATGCTAGTTATAATAATATTTACTGTGTATCTGAAATTGGGGTGTAAGGTGTAGGACCACTCTGCCCTTCCATCTGAGTGCTTGTGGGTCATACGCACAAACTTGTTAACCCTAAAAGTGAACTAAGTCGACTTAGTTCAGGAATGATTTTTGTTTCCTGGTGTTGAAGTTTCTCCAAAGCAGATACTGTATGTCGATCGGCCATACAATTAGTATGGTGTGCACAATAGCTACGCCTCAAAGGATGAGTATGGGATAAACAATAGCTAACCGTTCATATGATGAGTATGGGGTGGCACAATAGCTACTGCTCACAGGATGAGTATATGATGCACAATAGCTACCGCTCACAGGATGAGTATATGATGCACAATAGCTACCGCTCACAGGATGAGTATATGATGCACAATAGCTACCGCTCACAGGATGAGTATATGATGCACAATAGCTACCGCTCACAGGATGAGTATATGATGCACAATAGCTACCGCTCACAGGATGAGTATATGATACACAATAGCTACCGCTCACAGGATGAGTATATGATGCACAATAGCTACCGCTCACAGGATGAGTATATGATACACAATAGCTACCGCTCACAGGATGAGTATATGATGCACAATAGCTACCGCTCACAGGATGAGTATGGGATAAACAATAGCTAACAGCTCACATGATGAGCATGGGGTGCACAACAGTTACCCGCTCACATGATGAGTATGGGGTGGCACAATAGCTACCGCTCACAGGATGAGTATGGAGGGCACAATAACTACACTACCGCTCACAGGATGAGTATGGAGGGCACAATAACGTCACTACCGCTCACAGGATGAGTATGGAGGGCACAATAACTACACTACCGCTCACAGGATGAGTATGGAGGGCACAATAACTACACTACCGCTCACAGGATGAGTATGGAGGGCACAATAACTACACTACCGCTCACAGGATGAGTATGGAGGGCACAATAACTACACTACCGCTCACAGGATGAGTATGGAGGGCACAATAACTACACTACCGCTCACAGGATGAGTATGGAGGGCACAATAACGTCACTACCGCTCACAGGATGAGTATGGAGGGCACAATAACGTCACTACCGCTCACAGAATGAGTATGGAGGGCACAATAAAGTATACCTCGCAGGATAGGTGTGGGGGTCCACAGTAAACTACCGCGAGGATGAGTTTAAGGGGCACAGAAAACCACCAGTCACAGGATGAGTATGTGGTACAAAATAAATTAATGTTAACAGGATGATAAGAGATGCACAACAAACCACCGTTCACAAGATGAGTATGGGATGCACAATAGGACAGAAAACAGGAGTTGCTTTTTCACCCTAGAGCTTATGGAACCGCCTACCTACGCCAAATCCTTATATGACAAAATATTGCTGAATTTTAAGATCCAGCTTGATAAAATCATCAGGACAAATGAGGAACCTTTGACAAGCCGCCGGCTTCCTGTCCTCATCGAGGCCACTAGAAAGATAGTGGCCCTCAGGTAAATTCAAGTAAACTACAGCTCTCAAGATGCGAATGAAATACACAATAATTAATAGCTATCGACTTGAGAATGGTTCAGGATGGACCGAAACGTCGTCGTCCCTTCACCTTCTAGTGTGTGGTCTGGTTAACTTACTTTAGCCACGTTATTGTGACTCATCGCCTGCATAATAGCTATCACTTTCCCACCCTGAAGACATTATTGGCGTTATAAAACCAAAACACCTAGAGTACGTGATAACAGTACCGGCGTCATGCATATTTTTTTGCGTAGTCTTATTATTAAGTATAAACATTGTAAGTTAAAGTGTTTGACAATGGGTTGTGTGTTCACCGGCAAAGCTCAGCCTACCTTCCGGTGCCATGCGGGTTGCCCACCGGGACAGTGATAGTGGTGGATACCGCTCACAGGATGAGCATGGGGGTGATCATAGACGCTGCTGTTGGCAACATTAAATCTGTAGCGAGTAATCCTTATACTCGCTACACGTAACAAATCTATTCTGTCATCACAGGGCTCAGTGACGCTCCTGACAGTGATGGGCAGAGAAGTTGACAGGATTCTTGATGTCTATGTTGCCTAAGAATGAATCAATACTCGAGCTACCAGTTGGTGGTTCATGACACCCATGCCCGACCATGATTATAAGTGCTGACAGATATTGGCATACTGTAGCATTTCATTGTATACATACTGTAGCATTTCATTGTATATACACCCATTCATATATCAGGTTAAATCACTGTCTTACCACTATTATTGGCGAAATTATACGCAAAATAGAACTGATGGATTCACGGGGCTTCATTCATTATCAAAAAGTTCAATTCTAAGTGACTGCATGGTTTGAGTTACTCTCACATCCTGCAGCACCTACTGTGTGTTATGACAGCAAACACCAACGCTTTCCCCTACGTCAGAAAGTTTGTCTTTTCTGTATCATTCAGAGCGAATGTATCCTTTGATTCGTCAAAATTACTTGGAAGGTCTCCAAATATAGTTGTTACTTTATCGACTTCGTGTGTACTTTTATCGAATACTTTTAATTTGAGTAATATTATTATTATTATTAGAAATACAACTGTTTGTAACTCATTTTGTATGTATGTAGTTTGACTTGAATAAAATTATTATTATTATTATTATTATTATTTATATTATTATTATTATTATTATTATTAAGATAAGATAAGATGTTTATTCAGGTAAAGGTAAAGGTTCAGCAGAATTGTACCAATTCATCTATGAGTTGTGATACAGCAGTAAACATTTGCTGACGACTATGATAGCACTATGTATTTTTTTCCCCATTTTCCTAGTTGGTATAAGACTAGTGAGTAAGGGTTTTTCTTAGGGAAGACTAATAGATGTGCCTAAAATTAGCACGATATCAAAAACGCTAATAAAAGGCTAAAATTAGTAAAAAAGTGGCTTTAACGGTACAAAAAAATCCGAAAATATTAAATCAAATTCTTCACACATTCTATATGACACAAGAATATTACATAGCATGAATTAATATGACACCTATCGTGTATAATATAGAGGGACCTTAATTAGTATTCAAACAAACCGAGAATGCAGGTCCATAATTATTTTTACCTCAGACTAAGTGTAGCAAACACAGGTGTTTGCTACAAATTAGCTGGGAGAGTTCGCTAGTTAAAGAGTTCGCCGGGAGCGTTTGAGGTGGTGTGGTGATCGCTGGGGGCGGTCAGGGGCTGGGAAGTCTTGTTGTATGACACAGAGGGAAAGTGACGCTTCCTGTTCTCTGTGTTTTGTATAGTCTGTGCTGTCTGAGGGTTGTAACTGGAAATTATGGCCAGGAGGAGGGACTACTCGTATATAAGTCCGTGTATTAAATGGACTTTGTTCTTCTTTAACTTCATATTCTGGGTGAGTGGTTGTTTAATACACTATGGGTGTGTGTGAATTCCAGGAAAGTGACATTGCTCCTTAATTATCTCTTAAATTTCTTTCGTCATTACCACTGCTAAATAGCGTGCATTCAAGCTGTAACGCTCTTATCTCTGAATACTGACAGATGTGCATGTATATCTAATAAAGGTTCCCCCATACACAACTACGGTACACCTTGGTGAAGTTGATGCCCTTGACAAGCTTACAGTAAACAACAACACTGGTCAACATAAACATGGGCTATCAAATAGAAATAAGAAAAGTGTTATTAGATGACAACCTGGATGAATTTGAAGAAAGCAGAGGAGTGCAAACCTGAATTCCTTTCACCTAATGCCTAGTAGTAACAGATATCTACTGTACCTGAGGATTTTTTCCAGCTGAATTTGGAGGTCGATTATTGTCTTGACTTCTAGTGGTACTCACCTAGTTATGCTTGCCTCCACAAGCATAACTTGAGCTTTGGCTCTTTGGTCCCGCCTCTTAACTGACAATCGACTGGTAGGCAGTTCCGTGGGTTTATTACCTTGTGGGTAATCTGCTGCTCTTGTGTCTACATTGTGGCTTGTTGAGCTTGAAGGTGTTGCCTCCATGTGCATCCATCCCAGTGAGAACTGGAAGCGCTGTGAGAGGCAGTTGTAAGCCTTCTAACACGAGTCACAAATCATCTTCTGTACCCACCTGTATTAAAATAATATCAGGCTAAAAAGTTACAGATTTAGTCATTAATAAAAATCGGCTGATATTATTGATATCAATACATTAGTACACCTCTGCTGCACAGTACGAGTCTACTGCACAGTGAAACCAAAGTTTCTATTGATGAGAACCAGGAATTTAATAACCAAATATTGAGTGTGCTGCCATCTGGTGGTAGTGGGGAACAGCAGGCAACTGGGTAACTGGTGATTTGCAAAAGTGCTTCTGAACTTGGGAATCTTTTTTGATTTCAAGTACAGGTATTGTAAGCTTTAGAAGACTTTTGATTGTTTACTTAAACTTGCAATAGTCCCTTGGGGCTGGATTTACCTTTTCTCCTGTTACTACCTATTACCAGTGTGGTCTGATAGGGATTCAGTATTTAAAAAATCTCTCTTGTGCAAGCACAATTTAATATTGACTCAAAAATATTTATGGAAGCCTTTAGTGATCTTACCCTTAGGGAGCATCAGAGTTCAATTGACCAGAAAAAGACTCAATTCTCATCAGTTCTGTTGTAAACACAACTGACTTTATGCAGTGTATTTTTTGTTTCCTAAACCTGTTAAAGTGTATATATCTAAAAGAATTTATAATTTAAAAGTTAGTCTTTGTACTGACAACCCACGAAGTGTAAAACAGAGTTATCGAGTTAAATGAAACAGGGTGAGAGTTGTTACTGCATGAGTGGAGAGTATATAATTCAAGTGTAGAGCCATAAGTCTACTGTAGTTTTAAATGTTTTGTTTTAAAACTCACAATTTTTAACTTTCAAATTACAGTACTGTACTGCTATTTCTTTATGTAGAGTAAAATTGGTCACTAGCTTTTATACTTCAGGAATGTTCACCTTGTAACTATCATCGTAACTTACGTATCACTGCAAATTTCCAATGTATACCTCAACTAATTTGTTAGCTTTAAAACGTCCCCTGATATGCTGTTTGCATTATTGGTTTTGCAAGAATGTACTGCCTGGTTTTTTTTTCTTTACGCCCACTCTACCTTTCCATAAATGATTAAATTGACAAATATGTACTATAGTGTACAGTATACAGTATGATTCAATACAGAAACCTTCTTTTGAGAGGCATAAGAATATTTAAAAATGTTCGAAATAGGAAAAATTAATTGATGCATTAATGATTTGATTTATTAAACTATCACTCTACTGTTTATATTTTTTTTATTTTTTGCAGTTATTTGGAATGCTTATCATAGCTATTGGTCTCTATGGCGTAGTGTTCACTGCTCAAGATTTGCATGGACTTAAGTCAGTGCAAGTTGCATACATTGTCATAACTGATCTCTCTGGAGTTATGGTGGCACTTGGCAGTATTATCTTCATAGTGTCGTTTGCTGGCTGTGTTGGAGCTCTCCGAGAAAATCTCTGTTTATTGAAACTTGTGAGTATGGAGAAAGTTGAAGCATTGTACAGTATATATAATGTTTTAATAATATAGCAAAGAGGAATCCTTTTTTATTGTACTGTAATCAGTTTAATTTACCCTTGAACATGCCTACGGAATTTAGTTCCGACAGAATGGCAATGATTTTTCTTTTTTAAAGCATTATAAAGGTACAGTGCAGGTATTTTTTCTTTATTTTTTTTTAAAGAACATTTGCTTTTAAACAACCATTTATTTTTCTTTTGTTATTTTCAAATTAGGATTTTTGTGGGAATTTTTGTAAAAAAAAAAATTACTTTTAATTAATCCATTTTGCCTACCCAGATTTTGTAAGATTTTTTCTTAATGTTTGCAACTAATTAGTTTATTTATTAATGGGTTGTTTCTCTCTAGATGTTTATACAGTGGCACCTAGGTTTACGAATTTAATCCATTTCAAGAGACGGTTCATACACCAAGAATTCGAAAACCAAAAAAATTTTCCTTAAGAAATAATGTAAATTTAATTAATCCATTCCACACATCCAAAAATATTAACTTAAAAATACATTTTATATAGAATACTAATCATATTTTTTACTTTACCTTACCTTTATTGAGAACTTTTTTTTTGGCATATAGAAGACGGTGAGGAGGGGAGGATGAGGAGAGGTGTTAGTGTTAGGAAGGGAAATCCCCTTCCATTATAACATTAGGCAGTGATGCCATTTTTGGGGTACACTCTCTCCTACGTTTAGCAGGCATACCACTAGGACCTGGTTGTGGCTCACTGTTTGCTTGTCTTATTAAGAATCTGTCTATACTGTAGACACTTGTTTTTCCCTTATCTTTTAAGACTTGTCTGTAGTGAGACATCACATTGTCATTAAAAAGGTTAGCAACGGCCTGCTAGAGCTTTATCTGAGTGAGTTTTCTCAGCAAAACTTTGTAGTTCTTCCCATACTGCACACATTTTCTTAATGATGAAGAGACATCCTCTGCTACTTCTACTCTCAACTATTTTCTTAGGATGAACTTTACCACTGACAATCTTGGGACCCATGGCATGATACATAATAAGAATATTTATGTTCAGAAACCAAAAAAAGCCGAAAACAATCCGTTCTTCACAAAGAATTCAAGCGCAGTCATCATTATGCGGGCTACTGGTAAACTGAGCGTGCCTCACCCTGCACCCAGCATAACCACGTGCTCGACCCACACAAGTATCAACAGACGACTTGTATTCCAAGGCAAACTTCGTACACCAAGTCAAATTTTAAGAGGAAATTGACTTCGTAGTACTAAATAACTCGTAATCCAGGTCATTAGTAAACCAATGTTCCACTGTATATCCATATTCTTCTGATGGGTTTTTCTGTGTTTAGGCAGGAACATTTTTTAATGAAATAAAGGTATCTGTAATTTAAAGCATTTCCCTGTCATCCTCAATTTTAAATGTGTGTGTGTGCATATGTATTGAATTTATTTTGTTAATGTTACTGTATAGTAATTTATTTTCTTACCATTTTTGCATACTATATTAAACTTTTTTTTTCTTTTTAAGTACTTCTGGTGCCTGACCATCTTCCTCATTGCTGAACTGTTGTTTGCCATTGCCTGCATTATTTTCCCATGGAAGTCTCGGGAAATTATTGAAAGTGTCTTGTCCAAGCGCCTAATAAAAGACTACAGAGAAAGTCAAAACACACAGAACTTTGTGGATTTTCTTCAAAAAGAGGTACAGTACAGAACATTTACTAAAAAGTGTTAATCTTGATTCTAAGGCATATTGATTTTCTTTTATAAATGGTATTTTTAAGTAAGGCCTTCCTAGTTCTTCCCCTGAGCCTTCCACCCTGGTCTTATTACACCAGGCCCTTATTGACTTAAGAGCTCTATCGAGAAACAAAACTTTTCAAATGATTGTAAGCACTAATTGTAAGGGCCAACAGCCACAGATATGTCACCTTTGAGGTTCAGTAATTTTCAATTTAGTCCAACTCAATTACTGGGACTGTCTGAAAATATTAAAAATGTATTCTCTGGAATGGAGACTTGAGAGATATTAATTATTACAAGTACAGTATTATAGAATGTGACCGAAAGGATTAGATCAATGATTCTAGCATGACTCTTCTCTTTTTTCTGTGCTTTTTCTTTACTTAAGAAGAAAGTTGAAAAATTAACTCCAAAGTTTATTTTTAGTTTTATTTGGCCTGATAGTAAGAGATACATTTCGTTAACTCTTGTTAACATTATCAGAGGCAGAGTTTAAATGATTACAAAGTTCTTTGCTGCATGATATATTCCCAATGATGAGGTGAAGGTGAAGCACCTCGCTTATAGGTCCATTGTATCTTGTCATATTCCTTTTTGCATGATGTCTGGGACAGTATGTTGTATGTTCTGTCGTGTTCTGGAAGTTGGCAGAGTGTAATTTAGTGCTAGTTGGCTACTGATACATAGCATAGTTTGCTTAATGGTTTGCATCAAACTAAATGACAGAATACACCCCCTTGGCAGCCAACCAAGGTAGTGTATTCTTCATTTCCGAGTAAATGACTAAGCAAACTATTGCCTGATTATGAGGGGTAAATGAATGAAACAAACATCGATGAAGGTGATATCATTACTGTAACTGTATACTGAATCTTGTGCATGACCCTCTTTTGCATTTATGGAATTCTAATTTTGTTTATAGTGTGCAGGCCTATCTTAAAGAGAGCCAATCTGAAATTATGCTTACAGTGCTGTACAAGGGGATCAGATAAAATAAGCATACTGTATATAGAGAGAATTTACTAACATTTGAAATAATTCTAATTTGAGATATTATTTCAGTTTCAGTGCTGTGGCATCACAGCAGATGGCTACCTAGATTGGAATTCCAATGAATATTTTAACTGTTCAGAGAGCAGCCCAAGTGCTGAGAAGTGTGGTGTTCCTCCCTCCTGCTGCATCAAAAATAAGAACATGGTAATTGTAATGGAACATTATTCTTTTTAAAGGGCTTTAACAGTATTTGTTAATTATTGACCTAAATTAAAATGAATGGGAAAAGTTAACTTCTGAAACCAAAGTTAATAATTTGAATGATACAGCTCTATATTAGCTGCTCCATTAATTGTTGGCAAATTAGCTGCCCTGGAATATTTGCAAAGATCATTAAGTGCCCAAATCATAAAGTATAATTACTGAACACACTTCAGATCCATAAAATTGTATTCCCTGAAGTACAGGTGAGTAAGTTACATGATAATTTGCAACTAGAAAATACTGGAAAGACTTTACAAATTTATATGTTGAGATTGCTCTACCTGGAGGCATGGTAAAATGTGCAAAACAGCTCCATTGGAAAGCAGGGATGTCCTAGATACATAAAGAAATCAAAGTAAAGAACACTATTACAAATGTGATATATTTTGTTGCCTGTTGCATTTATTTGCTGAATTATATCACTTGTGAACAGTATTTTATACTGTTGTTCTGAACATGAAATTTATTGTTAATTTTTTGTAGTTTTTGATATACAATAAATAACATATACTGTGATGAAGTGGTGGTGTGAGTTTGTTAGCTAGAAGTCTTAGTTTCGTGTATGTATTACTTGACTGAAATTGCAAATTATTCCAATATGTACAGTACTGTAATTAGTTTTGTACAGTATATTATAACTGGCTTGTTTTGTCCATGACTCGTCTGTTGAGTGTACAGTGTATTTTTCTTTGCAGACTCATATGGACATCATGTGTGGGTATGGCATGCAGTCCAAAAAGGTTAGTCAAATGATTTTAGTTATTTTTTTTGGTGTTTAGTTTATTGTTTATTTATTTCTATTGTATATACTGTACTGATTTGAGAGAGAAATTCACATGTGCCTTTTGATGCTTTGGAATGATTATCAAATGTTCTGCTCATAATATGTAAATTGGAAGCTTTAAAAGAATAAAATCTTGGGAAAAGTAGATTTACCTGAGACTTACTAAAAATATGAATATTCTTGTATAATTAGCCATTGTGATAAATTTTCTGCTTGAACTTTTCCTTTTAACCTTATCAAGTTGGTTTTTTTCTTTTAAATAGTGCATCCCTGTGATCTGGGAGATAAAACATTCACAGAGGCATTAAGTAATTGTTGTATTTTTGGTTCCTCATTGCCATTCAGCATGAAGAATACGACTACAGTACATAGATGTACTATATTAGTTATGCCATTTTCCACACACTTCTAGTCTTGAATGTGTACCTCTGGTCACAGTGCAATTTCTAACACCTCTCAGGTTCCCACCAGTGTCTACGTTAGTCATGGCAGTACAGTATATTATTGTGATTTACAGCCAAGAACCTTAGCGTTTCCCTTTATGGCTACATAATGATAAGGTGCGTGTGCATTGCAGACTCACTGTAACGTAATAACTTATTCTTAGCCTGTTCCACTCCCCCCCAAAAAAAGAAATACTTTTGTTTCATCTGTACTTGGCTAGGTATGGTGTATTTCTATTTTAAGCCCAGGATTTTTTTTCTTTTAGTGCAAATGATTGAACATGCTTTAGCATATACTGTATTTTGATGCTAGAATTATGTACTGTATTTGCAAATAAAACTTAAGACAATAAATATTACTGCATTTGTTTTTGGCACGGCATTCGGGTCCAACAAATACATGATCTTGCTGCACTGGAAGGCTATTATTATTTGTTGGTGCAACTAATCACAATCAGTTTACAACCTAATTAGAATCTTTCCTTTACATCTGAATTCTGGTGGACTGGGTTTTATTCAAGCAGGACTACTCTGTAGTACATTTGAGTTAAGCTAGTGTTAAGTATCTGTAGTCTTTTGTATTATCTTTTTGTGTTTTTATTTTTTTTAATGTGAATATTAATGTGTTTCAGCCTCATGAAGCGTCTGAAATAATCCACACGGGAAGTTGTGTGACATCCATAATTCAGTTCCTGGAGTCTAACCTCTACTGGGCAGCAGGAGTCATATTTGGTATTACATTGTTTCAGGTATGGTGTCAGCAATAGATTTTGTTGTAGTTTATCAATAGTTTTAACATTACTGTATTATGGCTCAGGGCTCAGCAGCTCAGATGTAAAGGGCTTCCTCTGATTTGTCATTAAATTTGTTAAACATTCATTTCCTTTCAGAAACTGATTCTATCTAACCATATTCTTTACTTGTGCACTGTTAAAACTCGGTACACACACACACACACGCTGTATTTTCAAATTTTTCCTTTTTTTGTCTGTCCCTTCTTTTTAATTCAATGAAATACTTCTTACCACTCTTATCATACATTAATTATGATCTAATTACCTGTACACTTTCCTCAATTTTACAATTTATTAACTTGTGCACTTTATGTCTTTCAATGACATTTCATAACATAATGAACCATCTTCCTAACACACAATGAATATTAGATGGTTCATTTCTACCGACATAACTCTTATTTCTCCTATTCACACTGTACCAGCATTTAGCAACCATACATTAGGGTAGGCACACTCACTCTTTCATGCATCCCTCTTGCCACATCTCTTCTAATCTTGTATTTCCAGACCAGAGTTTTCATTGCATCAGCTGCTTTCGTTTCCTGATTTAGTCTCCTCTGAACTTGTGCAAAAATTTCTTCATTGTCTGAACAAATGCACTGTACTTGACAGATTTTTAAGAATATATTATCGAATTTAAGACACAGCTAGCCTAGCGCAGGTGCTGGTTGAAGTTATTTGAGTTAAAAGCATTGAGGTATAGCCAGTAGATACAAAATGTACAAAAAATATATACTGTATTCACTCTTGTCATAAAAATCTGTCATAAAGCTTGGACATAAAAATTAGTAATTTATTTAATTTTTTGCAAAACAGATTCAGCAGATGTGTGTGAGGTTTGAAAATTTATAATAAACAGTTGTTACTTTTGTAAAGTTCATATTGTGTGCAGCACTTGAGGCAAATGGCTATTTTGTTTTAAGATGTGCTCTAACAAAAGTACTGTAATGATATAAGTCATGCACAGTATTGTAGATGGATGTAGATAAGAATTAAAATTAATTTAAACAGCAAGGTAATTTTTGGTTCTTGCATTTGTTTAATAATGTGATGCATGGTAAAATATAAAATCCTGTAATGTACATGTACAATTAAAAAATGTTGACATTGTTTTATAGTATGATTACGTGTCATTTTTATATTTCAGATGTACGTGACTCACCAAGCTCGATCCTTGATGGACCAAATCTCCTTGCAGCGCTCTAGATGGTATTAACAGTGTTAAGCTAAGGAATTTGCTTTAATTCTGCTAGCTTTTAGAGTACAAACTGTCCCATAATAGCTGTAGTATCACTGCCTGCTCTTACAGTTGACACGTTTGTCTTGCAGTTGATGTGGCCCAAATATTCTTACGTATCGGTGATAAACATTGTGGAAGCTTGTCATAGCACAAAATAATAAATAGCTTTTTTGTATACCAAATATAACTGAATGGAAAATAATTTATTACATAGTAAATACTGCTGGGAATGTATGTACAGTATAACTAAACCATTATATGGAAGATAACTTTGGTTAACCTTCCAGTCACTATAGAGTATATATAACTTATCTCCACTTGATAGTTTAGCAACACAATACTTCATAAATCCCATTGTTAAGGACAGGAAGCATGCATTCAGGCTTGTATCAATTTCCCCACTAGGTTGATCCACTGATTTTTCCCAGGACACAACCCACAATAGTTGCCTAACTCCCAGGTATCTATTTACTACTAGATGAACAAAGGCATCAGGTGAAAGGAAATGTGCCCAACCATTTCTGTCCCAGTTGTGGGTCAAACCCTGGATCCCTGATTGTGATTCAAGAATATAGACCACTGTACTTCAGGACATACAGATTTCAAGTTGGGTATTTTTCTATTGATTTTATTTTTTTCATAGGCACACAAATACCCCTTGAGACTTGAGTAATTTTTTTTTTACATGAATAGTTATTTGGGGCATGTCTATATGTAAGATATGTCTAATATGGCTCCTTACTATGCATCTTTGTAATAATTGTACTGTTTAGTAAAAGTTTTGTATCTGATCATGGGTGCAAAACCTGTTTATATTGTTGTCCAGTGTGGTATTTGTAGAAGACTTACTTCCTCTGACTTCAAGTTTGTAGTAGATCTGATAAATTTTAATTTTTTTGTATTAATGAAGATTCAGAGAGATGAAATACATAAATGCACATTTTGTCGTGAAGTACCTTTTTCCCTTATAGCTTTAACAGATTCATTAAATGTAGTAAGCTACATTTTCATATAATAACTGGTCAAAGGAAGTACCAAAATTGCTATGTTTGGTTGGAATCATGATTTATGCCACTGTACACACACACAGCCAAAACTATTTTTAATTATGTAGTTTGAAGCTTTTTTGGTTCTTTGATCAAATGATGTGGCCATGCATAACATAACATGCCTTGATTATGCATAATATATATATATATATATATATATATATATATATATATATATATATATATAATAAAATTTATTTTGTCTTGGTGTAAATTATCAATTAGATGTGATATGCATTAATATTTGTTCTGAAGTGGTGTGCATATGTAATCACATCTCTCAGTTTGTGCTGCAGATCTGTTTTCCTATTTCAGGCATTAGTGAATTTTATATTTTAAAAAATGTTATTTAAATGTAGAGTCCAGATATTTGTATAATATAATGTGCTATATGGTGATAAGGAGCATAAGTCATTAGATACTTTCAAATCATTTATTTTTGTAATAAAAGTAGTTTATATTTTCCAAAGATATGATTGAATATATTGTATAAATACAATTAGTACTAAAATACACAAATACTTATTAAATATTTGGATACTGTATTAAAATAAGTTGTTCAGCTCTTTACTCTAATGTTGATGGTAAATGAAAAAATAAATGAATTTGAAGGAACCAAGTAATAAAATCATAGCGTTTAGAAGTACATAGATGGTTAATGGCACATACTATATTTAGCTCTAAAGAATTTATACAGATTTGTATGAAAATTTATATTTTTATACATAAGTATTCATCTTTTAACTTGTACATTTTCAGATAATGTGATTTATAAAGTATCACATACTTTAATGAAATCTATGTCAGCTGTGTGTTGTGTGTTCTTACCAAGTGTAGTTGTGTCGGGGTGGAGGGAGATCAAGCTATAGCCTAGCCTCGGTTAATGTACCTGGTGCATTCATACCTCCTGATGTTTGGCTACTCTCTCATATTTGTTCTTGAAGCTGTGAATGACTTGCCTCCATCATTTCTGCTTAAAGTTCATTCCACTTGATTATTGGCCTTGATGAAGATGAGTATTTCTTATGTCTCTGGCTCATTTGTTTCAAAATTGTTTCAAAATTCCACCTGTGCCCCCCCCTCACTCTGTTGTCTTTCACTTGGAGGTAAAACTTTCTGCTGTGTTTATTACCCTTGGTATCTCATCCATTGTGATCTTATTACCGTTTTTGTAATTTCCTTCTTTAATATCCTTAGATCGAACCCTTATATTTCTCAGTTTTGTATTTGCTGCTTATGTTATTCTGTGTGTGTGTGTGTCTAGTGTTAAGGTTGGTTTTCTGTCCAATCCCAGGTGGTGCTCCATTTTTAATTTCTTGCAACTGCCACACCTATATACTGTATGGTCATCCTTGCCTCTTCTCCCATGCTTCACTACATTTGTTGGGATCAAAAACTATTTGTCCATCCATACATGCAGCCTGTCTAGCAGTATCATACAGTCTTCAGAATGTTTACCCTTTTAATCAGTTTTGCATACTATTTATTAGTTTTGCATCATCAGCAAACATTATCATGTAAGATTCTACCTCCTCCTGGAGGTCATTTACATTCATTAAGAATAGTAATGGTGGGAGTATCAAACTGTAGTACTTTGTTGGCCATTTTCTTCCTGCCTGACAGTTTCATTAAAGCCCTGTTTCTTGTTTTTGGATGATATATCTAACCCAGTCCAATTTTTCCAATTTACTCCAGCCTTCTTTTCAAGTTTGGGAATCGGGCTTTTATGTGGCATAGTGCCAAAGGATTTTTTGTGGGCAATGTTGGCTGTATTCTACTCATCCTTTTTTCTGTCGTGTCTCAGGATGTTATAAAATTCACTCGCGTGTGTGTGTGTGTGTGTGTGTGTGTGTGTGTGTGTGTGTGTGTGTGTGTGTGTGTGTGTGTGTGTGTGTGCGTGTGTGCGTGCGCGCGTCTTTAAGTGATGTACAAGTACAGTGAGAGTTGGAGAGGATTTATTATATATATATCTCCAGGTGTGATCATTACAGGATTTATCTCAGGTTGACTTCAAGTAAAGTAACCGATTCTCCTTCAAAATGTCGGGTTATTTGACTTTAAGGTTTCCTGTAAGTAATTGATGTTTGGCTGTACAGTATATCCTTATATAATGGAACATTTAATTTATTAAGGCAGTAATTATCCAAGAGTTGTATCTGAATCTCTCTGAACATTCAAATACTATATTTAGTATTACATACCTATATGACTGAAACACATTGCTGAATAGAAAATGGTAAGTATTAATACTTTATGCACCTTTAAGTTTTGTAAGGTTTATAAAAGGGGTTCTTGTAGGCTACACCAGTCCCTCTCATACGTTTTGTCATGCCTTCAGCCTACCAGGAACGGATACTAAATTCCTCTCTCCCCTCCCCATCCTCAAAGAGGCAGGAAAGCTAAGGAAGTCATAACACTCCACACACTAATGGCTGAAAAGAGGTCACAAAAATACCTAGCAAAAACTTGACTGTCCCCCTCAAAAATAAAGTATCATCTTGTCACTTTATACTGGGGCCTGAAATAGCCCCGAGAAACCACAGCAAAGCAGAGAAAATGGCAGGAAAATGAGTCACTGAGGGGGCCCCAGAAAAGAAACTTTGTCGTATAGTCATTATACATGGATCTTGTGCTCTGTGGTGCCTCTAATGAGAAATCCACTGCACATCAAATGACAGAGAAAAGTGAAATTAGAAACATGTTCTGTATAATTAAAACAAAAGGGGAATTTGCCTGTGAATGTCAACACCCTGGGTGGTGGACCAACTGAGATGTAGAGGAAGACTTGGATGCATTATCCTCCCCAAAGCCAAATACAGTAGTTGCACAGAGGACGAGGTGTAGCAAGAAGATGTTTCTGGCTGACATTAAAAAAATGGTGGCTGGTGAAGTAGTTAAATGATTCCACCAGTACAGCAAACACATGGAGGTCAAGAAGCTGATAAAAGAAAGCCATTGAAAAAATCATAGAAAATGAGTGAAGGAACAGGGAAGCAGAAACCAAGGGTGAAATGGAGGAGCTATTTTACAAGAAGCTTGAGTCACATTCAGAAGCCATGATCAGCAGCCACCAAACAAGTCACAAAGACCAAAGATCTTCATTGAAAACGAGCAGAGCCATTCATAGAAAAAACAAAAGATGGCAGCTTCCAAAAATGAACTTAAGCCACTTGAGGAACAGCATTGTTGGCCACTAAACACAGTGCCAAGATATACAAAGCAAAAGTCAGCAAAAAAACAAAATAAAAAAAATACTCCTCAAAGCACACCCCCTCTTAGTGGATGGTGCCTTGATGTGATTAGGGTGGGTTGTTGAGTGCCACCCTTTGGTAGGAGGAGGTGGCTCCTGCTCCTCTCTCCTGCCTGCAGTAGCAGTGCACGAGTGAAATACACCCCCGTATGTTAGCTGTGCATAGAGACCTATGCATTCATCTGGCAATTGGGCCTACCCAACAGCTGCCACCTCTGGGGGTTGGGCAATTCTCTAAAATGGTATGGGGACGGGGGTGAAATGGGAGGTTCGGTGAGGCCTACCCGAACTAATTGGCTTGTTTAGTTAGCCCATCTAGTTAGACATCGGGTCAAGTGGGCATTGTGAGGTTGGTGTTTCTATTGGTCCCCGAGGATACCATTCGGTCCTTAAAGAGTGATCCTCATACTGTATACTGTTAGTTACCTCAGAGGTTGCTTACCTATGTTGAACACCATAGTGGGTAGGGATTCTGGGCAGTGAAGCCTTTCTCTGCTATTTGTATGTTTTATTTTGACCATATTTCCCCTTCTCAGACTCAAGATGGGTGACCAGTCCCCCCAAGTTAGAATGTCTTGAAAGATCAGGCTCCATAGCTCTGGCTACGGTGGACCCAGGCTTTTTTTATCACTCCTTCAGATCATCTCCCTTCTGCAGACTTTTCCATTGGCAAGGTCAATCCCAAGGTTAAAAGTCCCTGGTGGTGTCTGCCACATCTCCCAAGTGACTCAAACCTTGATGGTTACAATGGCACATTTTGCTCTCTCCTTCCAGGTCTGAGGCAACATACATTCCGCTAGCTATGCATGTTTCCTGCAGCAACTACATTTCAGGACTTGTTTGACCCCTGCTACATGGCCCAAATACTTTGATATCTCATGATGACCATATCTGCTCTGTTGACTTGTGCACACACAAGTTTGTGTTCAAAATACTCCCACTCAGACTAGTACCCACATTGTCGAGGCCGCCTCTGAGTAGCTGGCTGATCTTGCATTGGTGAGGCCTCAGTTAGGGTCTCGAAGAATATCTTATCGAATACCAATGTTGGCACAGTCTTTCTTCCACCTCATGTTGGGACGGGACTGAAAACTCAAGGATTGCCATGATGATATCAAGAATATCCTCGAGTCTCAGGGTTGTCCTATACTCAAGGTTGATACATTCACTCGGCACCCTCACAGTCATCATCATTATTCCCTTAAGGTCATCAAAGTTAACCCTTTGATAATTGAACCCTTCTGTCCTCAGTTGTTTTTGCTGGTGCCAGGTGCTCCATTCAGGAATACATCCGTTCTCCACGCCTCTGCAATAGGTGTTGAAAATTCGGGCATGGAGCCTCTTTTGTCGATTGTCCCAATTTTGAGGATGTTTGACTGTTGCTCCTAATGTCCCCAAGGAGTCATTTCTCATTAAAATCCTTACTGAATCCACTAGCTTTGATATCATTTGCCATGCATTCTTTTGTTCTTGTATTGTCATCTTGAGTGATACTTAGTACCTTTTGAATACTGTATCTTTCAGCAGAGATAGTGCTTCACAGTCTTCCTGGCATTGTACCTTCTTTGATAATGACATTCCTCAAAGCACAGAATTATAATTACACACTAACCCTGTTGTCATGTGCAGTAGTCAAGCAGAGGAGCAGACAAATTAGCCAGCAAACACCCAGTTCCTAATCAATGACTACTGCCGTGGGTCACCACCATAACAACAATATTAGAACAAGCCCCCTTCCCACCATGATCATCCCAGGTAATGTTGCATGACACACAAATTAGCTTTTAAACTAGTGGAGTAAGTTAACCCAGAACAATGCACAGGACTGGAAATCTCCCTGACCCTCCCCACTGAGTTCATAACCAAATGCTTGTGCAAACATTACAGGCTGCAAACCCACATCAGCAAATATGCATGACATTAGATGCCACTCACTAAGCACAACGTAACCAGAAGCTCGCACCTGTTGAGTAGAGCCTCTAGCACAATACTACACTATTTCTGTCACCCTTCTATTCCAAAAGGGTGGAAACCAAATCCCATAGTGCCATCTGAGATATGGAAAAACTCGTGAATAGTCCATCTTGGGGAGGAACTGTGTCAAATGATTTTTGCTAAAAAGCATACCAGGGAAGGTAATCCTGAAACCACAGCTGAAGCAGGCTTTAAAAACATGATACACAAGACTAGCATATACAGTATGCTCATAAACTGCATTAACAGACATGAAGCCCTACAATAAACCAAAAACATGTAGAAAATCCAGTCACTTAGCTGCAAAATGCAGGTCTTATGAGCCAATGTATGTTGGAAAGGACACCAAGTAAGAGTGACAGTTGTGGCCACAGAGGACCACTAGCACAGACCATCTATTGGAGAGAAGTTGAAACATTAAGGTGATATTTGGTCTTACAGGTACTTTGTTTGGCCCAAACATTTCTCAGTCCATATTGAGTTTGAGAGTCCTTTGTAGTCATTTAGGCTGGGTTTCCTCAGTGTGTAGTCTAATGACTCTGCTCTACTGCTTCTTTGAGGGGGGGGGGGCAGGATTCTAATACCAGTTCCTTGTAGGATATGAGATGGTCCCAGATACAGGGTGTTGAAAATGACCCAGGGGGTACTAGTACATAAAGCTCTGGGGAGCCACTGAGTGGGCCACCCCAGAAAAGTGAGAGTACGTATGTTATTAAAATAAAAATTCTTAGCTTGCAAAGTGTGAAGGCTAATGCTCGGAAAAAATTTGTTTCATATGAAAAAGATTTACATGTTCCGAGTAAATACTTAGAAGTATTTAAATACAAAAGTGCAAGCCCCTTCTCCATCTATGTTTAATTAGAAGTTATAGTACACTATTAAAATGTGTAGTAAAAAATTAGGAGACAATATGTAGTGCTGTAATTATTTATTTTATGCATACAGTACTTTTATACCTGCAGTGTCTTTAAATGCAGTGCAGTTCTGTATTTTGATACAGTATTTATTTGTCTGTATTTTCATGTCGTCAAGGCTGTCTATGAGGTACAGTATATGTAAGCTTTACAAGGTACAGTATTGCATTGGGCTCAAGTGTACTAAAAGAATACATTATTTTTCTAGTTTTATTTATCTTTTATCTAGAGGAGCATGTTTGATTATAATGCAGCATCAAATTCAATTCATTAATATGATTGTGGTTGGTCTGTAAAAATACTAAATAAATTCAGCCATTTATTTGTTAAACATGAGGTGCTTTTGTAGTAACTCGAGTTAGTGTTGTTACATGATTGTATGCCTAGAAGTCGTAATTGGGTAGACATTATATGTGATATCATTTTATTTTCATTATACTTTACCTAGAAACATGATTATTGTAATTGTATCTAACTTGTCTGTTATTTAGGTTATACCTGTACCTAAATTTACTTGATGTATTAAAATTATTCAGTCCATCCTCCTAAAATGATAGTGCTTCTAGTAAATGACTCTTTGGTTGACAGTACAATGTGTAGTGATGGACCACCAAAAAGTTGACTTTTGTATTATTGAATTTGGTCAAATGGGGATTTTTTTTTTTTTTTTTTAACTAACATAAATATAGGACCTAACCTCTAATAATCCTATGCTTAGAATGCTATCTTAGGCCTAATGTAGTTCATATATGTGCTATTCTAGGCCTAGAAATGTTTTAAGTTTGATTTTTTAGCTATATTTTCTGTATTAAATCAAAAGTACAAAAAGTGAAATTATTCATAGTCCAATATTCCATACTGGTACTTTGAACCAATTAGTTACTATAAGTACTGTATTATCATTTCCAGAAGATGGGTAGAAATTATTGTTCTTAGGGAATTCTGGTTTATGAGTTTATAATTTGCCTTTTTATTATTTCCATGCTTGAGAATGCATTGAACTTAACTATTTAGATGCCAGAAGATGCTAAAATGTCAAACATTAAGGGAGGAAGTTCTAATCCTTCGGGAGTCATCTTTGTGTATCTTTCAGCTCTCGTATCTTTGTGCACATTTTTGTTTTAAACTTAAGATACAGCATCAGAGGTTTAGTCATGAAACTGAATCATGGTGCAGTATTATAGGTCCCATTATAATGTGATCTGCACTGGCAGCAAAGGCTTCTAGTAAAATGAGAAGGCATGCTAATAAGTAAAATTTAAATCATTTGAATGTTTTCCTGGTCTATGACAAAAATATACAGTATATATATTTTTTTTTTAAGATTGATTTGCCTTTTTAATTATAAAAAGCATAAATGTATTACCTTGACCAATATGTTGGATACTATTTTGTGTGGTATTAATGCTGCCATGGGTCTCCAAAAAGATGGCCTGACAATTCTTGGATTAAAAAAAAAATAATTGCCACTGAAAATTTTGAATATTATATCTAAAAATTTGTTTGCTATTTTATCCCAATTTATTAGGTTATTTTAATATTACCTGTAAGTATTTAAGTGCTGCTATATAAGACATGAAAATTTATTTAGTAGTGAAATAGATCATGATATAGATCACGTGATGATAATGTTTCAGATGCACGGAGAATAATGAAAGTTTGGAATGTGCTAGAAAGTAATATTTACATAATTAGAGGGGGGGATTTTCTCTCTCTTGGCTATCCACTCGAAAGTTCTCACAAGAATCAATTTTTTGGTGCATCATCATTTAATGGATATAGCCCTATTCCCCTTCCATTGTAATCTTTTCAGACCTGAAAAAGAAATATAAAGATATCGTCTTTGAAGTCGGAACTCTTAACTACAACAGCTGTAATACAAATTATAAATTTCTGTATTTCATGTTCTGTAATTTCAATACAGGTGTGTAAATTAAAGGAAATTCAGTTGCTATGATGCCTCAACTTATGCCAGAAAGTTTTTATTTTCTGAAAGTAAATGGAAATGTATTTTTGTAGAATTATAATTTGCAAGATTTGGGGTTATTGTAGCAGTACTGTAATTAGTTTTATACATTATGACTAGTACTCTACAGTATTATAACCACATTTAATACAATTTATTACCCCCACACTATATAATTAGAAGGGAAATGTTAGTGGGTAAGTACGTAAATAGGTAAGACTTTGCTGCTACTTAGATGGCATAACTATAAAGCCACTGCAGTAGTGGGCAATATATATTTTTTAAAGTTACCATGAAGGAAATACTGTACTGTATACAGTACATTCAGTTTGTGTGCTTGTTGCACATTTTTGTAATTCCATGATATAGTTTGAACAAAATGTTGAAAACAAATATTTAGTGCACTTAATTGTCACATTATATGAATTAATAAATATATTGTAATTGCTGTTTTATCAGTATACCACTCTACTTGTACCTGCAACTGGTTAATTTATATGATAGAATAAAAAAGACTAGCATTGTATTCATATTATTTAGGAGATTGTCTGCTATTTAGGAGGATATTGATATCTTGTACCAAAACCAGGAAGCAGACCTGAACTGAGATGAGCACGGATCTATTTAAATTGCACGATTTCAAAGACACAGCAGGAGTACTAGTATGGTAATAGTAAGTCCCACTAACCCATGGAGGAAGAAAGGCAGAACTGCAACATCCATTTAACATAGCTGGATAAATCTAATTATAACTAGATCAGTTGGCTGTATGTAATTTTTCTGTGCAAATCCTGTACTGTAATTTATACTGAGTTCAGTATTTTTATGAATCTTGTACTGTACAGTATTTTAAATCAAATCAGCTGGAATTATCCCAAGATAGTATTCAGTCAGTAGTATAATTTCTATTCAGAGTACAGTATATATAATTAACATGAATGTGGAAACACCAGCCTAAGAAACATCTTTATGACAGCAAAAATTTTGATTAAGAAAAGTTGATGCTCGTTTAAGCATTCCATAAAACCCACCATTGATAGTTTGCTGGAAGTAGCTTTTGTGGGTGCCTAAAAATTACAAAATAGTTCAGTTCCTGGATTTAAGCATGGAGGATTCATAATTAATTGGTAATTAATTTTGTGTATTTTTTATTAATTTTTTTTCAACCATTTGCTACAGTAGCAAATAGAATCACGTATCACAAAAATAAACTATTCATAAATTCATCTTTACAGTACTGTATTGTTTTAAACCCAAGTGATTCAGTGTTATACTCTGCATTTCTAATACCATTCTCCATACCAGACCACACAGTAGATTCTAGATCCAGTGTTCTGCAGTATTTTGCATGTATGACCACTTATTTGATTACTGTTGCCTTAAAAATGCAGATTTTATTAATATTATCATTTATTATTATTATTATGATTATCATTAATAATAATGATTATTATAAGATTGCATGACTGATGCAGTATGAGGTGGATTACACACAATCATTGACTGCTGAGGGATTTACTGGAACTGGTAATTGTACAAAAAATGGCTGCTACTTGATTTTACAGTACATTAAATATGATGATAATATTATTTATATATTTGTTGAAAAATATTGCAGAAGGGTTTCAGAATAAGATTAAAGAGATGTTAAAGTTTAATGGCATTACTGTTTTTGAGAGTTGCCATTGTACTCTTGCCTGTGTCTTGTTAATGATATGATGGGGCATAGATTTGTTAATTTTGTCTTATCTGCTTGCTTTGGTTAATGAAAGCATACTATTGATATTTGTTTCCTCTTCATAAATATATATACCTGTATATAATTACACACATGTGTAATTACCTAAGTGTAGTTACAGGATGAGATCTCTGCTCATGGTGTACCGTCATTTCAGCACTCTTTGTCATATGATGATTTGAAACTTATGATAGTTTTGGTCTCCACAACTTTCTCACCTAACATGTTCCAACCGTCTACTATGCTTGCAAAAGAAAACTTTTTAATATTTGTTGGCACATTTGTTTCTTTAGCCTATGACCTCTTGTTCTTGAGGTTACTAGTTTCAGGAATTCCTCTTTGTCAATTTGGTCAATTCCCATAATTATTTTGTAAGTGGTGATCATGTCTCCTCTCTTCTATTTTGTAGCATTAGCATATTTAACACCTCTAGTTTCTCTTCATAACTCTTGTTTTTCAGTTCTGAAAGCCACTTTGTAGCGTGCCTTTGCACTTTTTCCAATTTATATATGTGCTTCTTGAGATATGGGTATCTTGAGATGAGATGATTTTGAGGCTTGGCGTCCCTGTAGCCTGGTCCTCGACCAGGCCTCATTTTTGTTACCCACCCCCCAGGAAGCAGCCCGTAGCAGCTAACTCCCAGGTACCTATTGACTGCTAAGTGAACAGGAGCATCAGGGTGAAAGAAACTCTGCCCATTTGTTTCCGCCTCCACCGGGGATTGAACCTGGAACCTCAGGACTACGAATCCCAAGCGCTGTCCACTCAGCTGTCAGGTCCATACCATACAACCATACAACTGCTGCATATTTCAATTTTGGTTTCACAAGTCATGAACAGTTTCCTTAGTATTTCACCATTCATGTAATTAAAATGATTCTGAAGTTGGAAAGTGCAGCATGTGCTCCTTGCACAATGTCCTTTATGTTTTTCTTCTGATGGCAGTCTTATTATCCTGAACTACCCCTAGATTCTTTGTTAAGGGTTCTTTTAAGTCTTTTCCACATAATTTGTAGGTTATGTGGTCTGTTTTCTCCTATTTAACATTCTATAATGTGGCATTTATTCACATTAAATTCCATTTGTCAAATGTTGCTCCATACACTTATTTTGTCCAAGTCATAGAAAATATACAAATAAAAAGAACATTTAAATGAATAAACTATATTTTTCCTGCCAGATTCTATCTAGAAATCACCTTGATTGATGTGAGAGATCTCTTAGCATTATATGTGTGTGTACTTACCTATTTGTACTCATCTATTTATGCCTGCAAGATCGAGCTCTAGCTCTTGAACCCCACTTTTCTAGCCGTTGGTTGTCTAATGAAATGCAATGACTTCTGGCCTATTTCCCCATCATACCTGCTTTTAAAGTTATGAATGAAGTTTGCCTCTACAACCTGCTCCCTTAGGTCATTCCATTTACTCACTAGGAGTGAAATTACCCAAGTGTAGTTATAGGATGTGGTGCCCAGTCTTCTCATTACTGTCACATAACGCATTGAAACTACTGACGGTTTTGACATTCATCGCCCTCTCATCATATTTCAACCGTCTTCCTCTGTTTGCAAAAAGTGACCTTTCTAATATTTTTTCCATATGCTCGCATTTCAACCATCGGATGTCTTATATATTGATTTCTAACCTATTTTTCTCAGTCATATACAGTATACTATATATATTTTACACCCTCCATCTCATCACTCCTCCCCTCTCTCTCCCTCCCTCACTACCTCTCCCCTCCCCCCCACCATCATTTTTGTTTTTTGTTTTTGTTTTATATTCAAGAGTTCTTACATTCTTGTAAAATGTAGTGTTTCGAGCAGGTCCTTAATCCTATTTTTTTCCCGGAATATGACCTGCCATATCGCTTAACAACCAGGTACGCATTCACTGCTGGGTGAACAGAGGCTACAGTTAAGGATTGGTACCCAGTCAATCCTCCCCGGCCAGAATACGAACTCAGGCCAAAGCACTTGTGAAGCGCTGGGCGAGTGCTTTACCACTGCACCACGGGGACTGTTAAATAAATTATTATAAATGATAAGTTAAAATGGTAAATTTATTAAAAATACTAAATGATAAATTTAAATTTCCTCCCTTCTCTCTCTCTCCCGCTCCTCATTCCCCCACCCTCACACTTCCTCTCCCCTCCCCCCCACCTTCACTCCTCTCTCCCCCCCTCCCTGCGCACTCCTGAGAGAGTACTTGAAAGATGGCGGCTACAAATAGAGCTCAACCTGTAACTATACTTAGGTAATTACACGCTCATACCACCCTCCATCCACCTACCTACACACGTACACTGACGTCCCCAGAATACAGCCCACAACAGCTGATTATCTGCCATGTACCGTTTTACTGTTGAGTGAATAGTGGCATCAGGTTACAGAAATTGTTTATTTGCTTCCACCTGGGCCAAGAATCGAACCTGGGTCGGTGGATTGCAAATATCAAACGCTGCCTGTGTGTCAGCATCTTTTAGAACAGGAATAACATAAATTAAAATGCTGCCCCCAATTGTTCTTTTATTTTGAGATGTGTGGGTTAGAAAACTGGGCCAGACATAAGTATTTTATTATTTCTTGTGTTAACAGCAAAACTGGTTAATTTTTCGTGTAAACTGCTTACACTTAATACTGTTATGATGTTCTTCTAAATGCAGTACTGTGTAGGTAAAAATACGAATAATCTGCTGTAATTTTTCTGTTATTTAGCTTAGAGCAGGAGGCCAGGTCGATGAAAGTACTGGAGTACTTCTACTCCAGACCTGGTCAAGGACCGGGCCGCAGGAACGTTGAGCCCCGAAATCATCGCAAGGTAAGGGTAAGGTTGACACTTGTGTGACAATGGAAATTCAGGAGAAATTTATCCCATTTCTTCATTTCAGGTATAGAACTTCTGGAGAACAACTTGGGACTCATCAGTGCCTCATGAATAAAGCGTCTATCTATTACCAGTGAAGAGTCATATTTTGCCTTTACAAAACCAAGTCCTCCCTGGATTTCCTCCTAATCCAATTAACAAGATGATTACTGAACATTTTAAGACATGTAATTTTCCACTATTGTATACTGTAATCACCATATAGTAAGCATATATAAAATCTTTGCAATTCATATGTATACTTATTATATTTTTTCTAATAAGCCAATAGTGTTTTATACCTTACCTACTACATATAAATATTATTGATATACTATATCTTGCTGTCAGAATTTCAGAAATCATTTGAAGCCACTGTAATGTTTTTTGCTCCCCCTCCCGGACACGTTCTGGGACGTCCCTCCCGGACACAGGTGTTCCGGGACGTCTCTCCCGGACACTGGTGTTCCGGGACGTCCTTCCCGGACACTGGTGTTCCCAGACGTCCCTCCCAGACACTGGTGTTCCGGGACGTCTCTCCCAGACACTGGTGTTCCGGGACGTCTCTCCCAGACACTGGTGTTCCGGGACGTCCCTCCCGGACACTGGTGTTCCGGGACGTCCCTCCCGGACACTGGTGTTCCGGGACGTTGAAGGCGGCACCTGCTGCTCTCGTTGTACACTGTACTATATATTAACGTGAGGTTGTTTATGCTTTGACTAGTTTCACAATTCAAATGAGATTGAGTGGCCAAAGATGCACTCAAAAGTATGTAGGAGTCAGTAGCATACTAATGGAGCGCCTGCATGATGAATGTAGCCTTTAGAGGACTGCAAATATTCAAGCAACCATGAGTCTCTTATTACTGCATAAATACAGAATGGCAGTATGGACAATAGAAGCCCATGCAGGATGAGGCGATGAAATTGGTTAATTTGATTATAGCCCATCCTTTAAATTTATGTATTTTCAGTGTTATTCAAATAATAATAAATAATATTAATCATTAATAATAAATAATTAGTTAGGAGTTTGAAAATGGTTTTGAACAATTTCTCTTAAATTCTCGAGTGTGAAGGCCTCTGTTCACCACAGACAGCCATTAACAGACTTCAGGGGTGTCTCTTCTGTTTATTCACATAAAGAATATGGGAATGTCTTCAGGCTGATCAACCAGGCTGTGACTTACCTGATCAACCAGGCTGTGACTTACCTGATCAACCAGGCTGTGACTCATACGTCAGGCTGCGAGCAGCCGCGTCTAACAGCCTGGTTGATCAGTCCAGCAACCAGGAGGCCTGGTCGACGACCGGGCCGCGGGGACACTAAGCCCCGGAAGCACCTCAAGGTAGCCAAGGTAGGTAGGCTTTAAGGTTAATGGGCTATATGCGGGACCGTGTTATTGTTCCACGATGACTGTTGTGGTGATTTAACTGTATAATTCTCTGGTGCTCCCCACTTAGATTATTTTATCCAAGCTTGGAGACCTCATCTTCTGAAGAAAATATAGCTGCTCTGGAGAAAGTACAACACCGGGCGACAAAAATAATTCCAGAACTGTCAACTTTCGTACTATAGAGGAATGATTGCTTTCGTGCCTTTGAAAAGCCGTCAGCTTCCGAGCCTCTTCGAGGCCACTAGTGTTAATGACCCTAAGGTAAATTCAGGTAAACTATTGGTCCTTGTTCGTGTTACATCTGACCTTTCCTGAGTAGCAAAATCTGGGTAAAACACAAGAATATCTTCCAATATTCGTGAGTGTATAAAGTAGTTCAAAGTACCTCGTACCATTTCATCTGAAATCATTGATAACAGGGCAGTCACAGATATAGTGATGGAGAGTATGGCATAGCTCTTGTTCACATAGTTTACAATTGGAGTGTTTACCAGTGGGAGATTCGAAAGCGCTCAAGTCCATTCTGATTTCATTTTTCACACACACTTTTTACGTTTGGAAAATGAATTATATCATCTCGGGAGATGTATACGAGTTGGAAAATGGGTATTGTGCGAAGTGGTGGACGAAATAGTATGAGGTACTTTGAGCTCTGTAATTACTTCATACACTCAGGAATATTGGAAGATATTCTTGCGCTGTACCTAGATTTTGTTAGTGGAAGCTAATAGATCAGCTTTACATTTCATGTTCTCTCCTAATTCCATGTATGACTGGCCGTCTTGTGAGGTGGAGATGTTGGATGAGCTTATAGCTGGTTTTCTATCTACAGTGTGGTCCTTCAAACAGAATGGGGATAGCATCACATTTCTGTGTACTTGAGCTTGTTAAAAAAATATATATTGTTTGAGAGGAGTCTTGTAGAAACTGGTAAGAGTAATTATAATATAATGTTTCCATGATTCAGTGCAACCATCCTATGAGGTGGGAATATTAGATGAACTTATAAATATTTTTTTTATCTACACTGTGTAATCTTTCATATAGAATAGGGTAGCAGCACATTGCTGTGCACACCTAAGCTTGTTAATAAAAAAAAAATGTGGAGATACAAGATACGTTACGCTGTCTGAAGTAACACCAGATCATACCTCAAGCTTCTTGCAGCCTCACCACCTCCACAGGTGAAAGGTTTGTGAACACAAAAATTAGCTATATTACCTTTAAATACATACATGGATAGATACGTCTTGAAAAGATTTTAATTATTACGTTCAAATATTTTAAATACCTTAACTTCAGATACTTCGCATTAAATATCTGCTACAGCAAATATACGATTGCACTTCTTCCATATACAGTATTTATTAAACAATATATAAGGTAACTTATTCACGTGTATTTTAATCCATAAACCTGCGTGCAATATTACTTGGCTGTCACGAAAATATGGCATAAATTAAATTATTATAACTATCTGCTGTGTTTTGGCGGCTCCACATATTGCTCTCATGCTTTCAGTTTTCAATCAAACATCTTTTATAACAAAATATGTCAATAAAACTCAAATATTTCAAATAGGAGCCAAGTTTATAGCCACAAATAATAATCGTAAATATTATAACGAATATAAAACTGAATGAACATACAACTACGACTTATAGGGCTAATATTGAGTGTATAGATAAATGTAAAGATGTATGGACGGGGGAGGCGAGAGAGTGTTGGAACTGGAGAGCGACTCGTCCCTGTCCGCCACCACGCGAGGTCACCGCCGAGATGGCCAAGAAAAACAAATCCAAGATGCTCGACAACGAAGACGATGGAGGTGCTGAAGAGGAGGAGCCGGACTTCAGCGATCCTGAAGACTTCGTGGAAGACATTACGGAGGAAGGTTGGTGTTGTGGGGTAACTAGGGAGGAGTGCAAGCAGGAGGGAAGAGGCATAGGGCCGCCTACCGGTACACTGCCCATGACAGCTGGACACGGGGTTTTATGACGTAGTCTCCTCGTTGGGCTGTAAGGGAATGTATTCAGGCTTAAAGGTAACTAATAAAAGACTGGCCTATATACGGGACCGTGTTATTGCTCCACGATAAGCGCAGAGTATATCGGTCACAATTCCTTCAGGCAGTACACACATCCTAATCAATAAGAGATCAGATTTGTCCCAAATATCATGGGGTTACGCCACAGTTGTCGCAAATCACGCTTTTGTGGTGGTTTCACGATGATGGATAACCTTACTTACCCAGAACTTGCATGTCCAAGTAATGCAGTGCCACATGGCATTGTTGTGTGCTATATGTAGGTCAAGTCTCGATGAAATGATTCAATATAAATACACATTAACAGATTGAATCATGCAAGACACAATCTGTTGAAACTGGAGATCCATTTCAAAGACTTGAAAAAGTCAGCATGTAATCGTAATCATTTTTGGCTCTATAGTCATACTTGCTTAGTGCATTCCTTGCCTCTCTTTTTGGCATCAAGTATTTTGTGTATATTACTTCTATATACGTACAGTATGTAGTCATACTGGCTTAGTGTTTTTTCCTCGTAATTACCTTACCTTAGTTGACAAAAGAACAGGCTTCTCCATATGGTACTATATTTTTTAACAAAATCACTTGAAATTTTTTTTTTTCAAAATATATTGTTTACATTTATCAGAACGATATTCTTGAAAAAGTTATTTAAAAAATCTTTATTTATTTTAAAGCACTTCATTAGTTCTCAGCTATAGTATCCTATGCCTACTGCAATCAGATATGCCTAAAATTGGAATCATACAGTACATAATGGTAAAACTGTGTTGAAGAAATATGAGGGAGGACCTATGACTAGCTGCTAGCTTCCTGTCCCCCATTGTCTCTAAAAAGGTGGGTAGCCCTTGGGTGAAAACCAAGTATTCAGCCTCAAAAATATATTTAATTGGAACTATGGGTACAGAATAGGCAGAAAAGTCGTCGTAGCCAAGATGGTATGGTTTCCTAATGAATTTTAAAATGTACCTAACTTTACCCAACCCAACATTATAGACCATATCACAGATTATGCATGGCCATCTTTTTAAATTTGTTTATTTATTTATATATACAAGACATTTCTATAGTCCTAATTTTTTCCAGAATATGATATGCCAAATAGTTTAACAACCAGGTACGCATTCACTGCTGGGTGAACAGAGGCTACAGTTAAGGATTGGCGCCCAGTCAATTTTCCCCGGCCAGGATACAAACCCAGGCCGAAGTGCTCGTGAAACACTGGGCGAGTGCTCTACCACTGTGCCACATAGTGAATGTCCTGCTTCCATCATTAACCTTATGGTAGACCACTGGCCACCCTGGTAACTGAACATTTATCAACCAAGTGTATTTTAGGTGTGTTGGCTAAAAGTATTAAAGTGAATAAGATGGGCCATAATTAACACTTTCGTTCGGGAGGGATATATACATTGTCTGTAATTAACTCCAAAAGCTGTGGATGTTCGGGAGGTACGTCTACAACGTCCAATTTTAATGTACAGTTTTTGTTAAAATTTCATTTTTTATCTGAATGCCAGGCTTTTGGGCTTTATCTGTATATATCCATGTAGAGCATTCTATTGCAAACAAATTGATACCAAAATTAACGACCTAGCAAAACATTTGACGTTATCAAACTAAATAAAAAAGATTATACACATTTGTGTGCAGGTGTAGTAGGTGTACAAATGCGTGCTCATTCATGGCAAACGCTTGGCTGACTTTCACCTTTGCTGCACGGAGGGGGGGGGGGCTCTGATTTTGGACTTTATATTCATATACCCCTGTAGGAATTCTATTGTGAGCAATTTGATACCTTATTGAAAGATGTAGGATGAGAATTGAGGTGAGAATCCCACAAAGAGTAGGCACATTTTGGTGGTGGTTCACACTCGCGGGTAACTCTTGGCCGTTTTGTGAGTTTGGTGCGGGTGGCACGCCAGACTTTTGGACTTCATATGTATATATCCCTGTAGGGGATATATACATATCAAGATATATGCATTACTATTGTGAACAAAAAGATACCAAAATTAATGCAGTAAGACAAAAATTGAGGTGAGAAAACTTAAAAAGAGTATACATATTTGCGTCTGGCTGTTCGCTCACATGCAACGTGTGGTGCACCTTAAGGTGGTCTAGTAAGCGTGCAGTGGGGATGGGAAAGTGTTAATATGGGTATTCTGGCAGACTTGCGGTTATACAAGTACGGGCAAATTTCCTTACAAATGTATGATACATCTAGGTGCCTGGCAACAGTTAGGCAGGACAACTCTTGTAGCACTACCTACTTGCCTACATTTTTGGTTACTGCTTTAACCACTGCACTATGCACCTGGTTTGGCAAAAACTTCATAATGCAACTGTTAACCACTGCCCTCCACATCTGGTTTTGGCAAAAACTTCATAATGCGGCTGTTAACCTTTGTACTGCACATCTGGTTTTGGCTAAAACTTTATAGTGCAATTGTCAAGGACATATTTTTGTTTTTATAAATGTTCAACTAAAGTTAGTCAAAATGTTTCCAAATGCCACCATTTTCATTTGAAAACACAGTGATGAAAACATTAAAACCATTAAAATCTAGCATAATTAAAAAAAAATAGCACAACTCACAGAGTGCCCGTGCAGTACAGTGGTTAAGGACATATTTTTGTTGTTTTTATAAACATTCAGGTAAAGTTAATGTCAAAATATGTCCAAACTCAACCATTTTCATTTCAAAACAGTAATGAAAACATTAAAAAATGTTTTTTTTTTTTTTTTTTTTCGAGATATATACAAGAGTTGTTTCATTCTTGTACATGTTAAAATATATCCCAATTGAAAAAAATAACACAACTCTCAGAGTGCCTTAGGGCTCACTGCACAGTACAGTGGTTAATGAGTATTGCATCTGTGCATGTAGATTTTGGTGTCATTTACAAGCCTATACATTCCATTAGCATATTCTTCTTTTTAATTCCGATTTCATAAACCAATAATTCACCTATGAGGGCTGAATTCTAGTGACTACAATATTAATGAAGAATCAAATGTCCCTTAAATTGCTAGTATGTATTGTTAACAATTTTAAGATGACATACTGTACTGTACAAATGTTTAGGACATGTCCTTCACAATTAGCTACATTTGTAATGAGTTTTTAAACAATTAGCTTTTATGTTAGGGGATATCCCTTTCATTACTTTGCTTATATTTAGTCAAGGATGCAAAAGCTTCCTGGAGTCATATGCCAATGTGACTACTTTAAAATAGTGTTCAACTTTTCCGTGAATGAGGTGGCATAGGCCTCGATGGCCTGTACATATGCATTGTATTGTTTTTATTATTCTGTATATGGTGTATATAAAAAATAGCTAAAATTTTAGGGCATCATTTCACTGTTCTTTTAAGAGTACATTACATTGAAATCTGTTTGGGTAAATCATGATGGATAATATGTTTATTTGTTTGAGAATTAAGTATTATTGGATTCAAAATACTAAAAGTAATATAATCAACAGAAATAGAACACACATGAAAATAAAAGAAACTAGCATTAACAGATGAGTATTTACTTGGATTGGGTACATTAAATGTATTTAACTTTAAATTGATTGAAAACTGGATTTTAGAAGGTTACCATGTATTTGGTACTGCACATTATCAGTCTTATTAAAATACATACCTTAGTCTTTTGAGAAATGTTTAAAGCCAATTCGGTGCACTGTAATACGCTATGATTAAATTCGTGGTGTAGGTTTTTGTTGTAGTTTTGTTCATTAAACAAAAACACCTGCTATAGCTTTAAATGACAGATAAAATGCAATACACTACACAAATGCAAGTACAGTTCTGTTTTTGTGTAGATAATTTGGTTTTATTAATTTGTATAAAGCTACTTGAACTTGATATTTAATGGATGTGCTGATAAATTTTCATTATAGGTTGTCTTCACTTGTTTTACAAGTTTATTAATATAATTTGGTACAGTAGTGTTATACATTTAATATATAAATTTTTATTCAGAACTTTTAGGAGATTTGCTTCGCCAAAAACCGAAGGAAACTGATGGCGTAGAGTCTGTCATCATTGTTGATGGTGTGCCATCAGTTGGCGCTGAGAGATTAGAGAAGTTGAAGAATGTTGTTCGTAAAATCTTCAAAGAATTTGGTGCCATTATCAATGAATTCTACCCCACAAATGAAGATGGAAAGACTAAAGGGTAGGTGTTGATTTATATTATAGCTCACGGACTGAAATGTTAAAATTTTTAACTACTGTGTACAGTTATTTGATTTTCTTCATTCTTAGCAAGTATTTGCTATTGGATTTTACACTGCAAGCATCCATGTAATATCTAATGTTAAAAAGTATCTAAAATCTTGCCTAAATGACATTTCTCCAATATGTAATGTTATATTGTACAGCATTTTAGTTGGAGTGCAAGCAGTGGGAGACTGATTAAGGCTATTTGTACAATTATTCACAGAAGAGTACAGTGTGAACAAGAAACTAGCCATCTCTGGCAGCCAAAAAAAAATTACTGTATGACCTAAGCAAATGCTGATTAATATCAGTATATGAGCACTGTTGAGTGGGCAGCTTTACTTTTGAAATGACGTTCTAAAAAGTTTGCACAATTGATAGTTACTGCATGTATTTTTCTTGTTTTTTGTTACCCATCTGCTTTGTATGCATGTGTATGTGAAGGTGTGTATGTCTTCGTATGATGGGGCTGCAGGAATAGTAGTTGCTGTATTTGTGCTTTATTGGGTTATGGCCAAAATATGAACATTTAAAACATTGTTAATTTTCTCAACATCACTGTAGCATGTTGCATATTAAAGAGAAAAGAATTGATTTGAATTTTTGTTTTCAAAACATTTACAGAAATTAGCTGGCAGCCAGTGCCAAAAATTGTCATGGGGGTCTGAATGTATTCTGGTGACCCTAATCTCCCTATGTGTTCATCCCAGACCCCAGATCCATTATTTCTGTCAGTTTGGGTGACACCAGTCCTACGTGTCTGGCCTCCAACTTTGAACACGTACACTTATAGTATAGATATACTGTACTATGGTCTTCTTTTTATAACTCATATACTTGGGCTGCTTTTTTATCATATAGCAGTGTTGGATATATATAATTTTGTTACTGTTACTCCCTTTTTGTATTACCCTTTGATATATTCTTAGGAAAAAGTTCTTGTTTACAGATACATCTTCCTTGAGTTCAAGGATCGAGCTGCTGCCGAGGAAGCAGTGAGACAGCGCAACAACTACAAATTGGACAAACAGCACACTTTCCTATGCAATCTTTTCACTGATTTTGAAAAGTATGAAGACATTCCTGAAGAATTTGTTGCACCTGTACCTCAGCCATACAAAGTATGTAGTTTTTTTATACCATGGTGGAATTAATTTTTTAACAATTATTGTTGGAGCTGTAAATACTATTATTTAGCTAATACCAGCATACTAAATTTTATGGTGGTATGTGTAAGGAAGGAAGCTATTCATGGAGATTTAATTTTAAAGAATTGTAGTTGAAGCATTTACTTAAGACTATATTTAGTTAAGTTTGGTTGAATATGTAAAACATTAACATATCTTTATATATAACTTGTCATTTTCAGGATATGGGAAATATGAGCTATTATCTGCTTGATGAAAACTGCTTTGACCAGTTCTCAATTATCTATGACGGAGGCACAACCACTGCTATCTACCTAAATGTTGTCCCAGAAGCTGTAGAGGTCGCCAAAAGAGAGGTGATTGAGATTGGTTTGTTTTAAAAATTGTTCCATTGGTATTTGAAATACAGTAGTCATTACTTTGAATTTGCTAATGATTTAGTTTTTCATTCTTTCATAGAGATGGACAGAGACGTATGTACGTTGGTCACCAAGGGGAACTTACCTAGCTACATTCCATGGCAAAGGTATCGCTCTTTGGGGTGGGGAAGAGTTTCGTCAAGTTCAAAAATTCAGCCATCCAGGTGTTCAATTTATTGACTTTTCTCCTTGTGAAAAGTGAGTATAACCTTTGAATATTAGTGCAATATTACTTTCTAGATGATGAAAAACTTTGTCCAGAAAGAAAATGTTGGTTACAAGGCTTAATCTTTTCTGAAAAAAAATAAATAAATAAATTCATTGGTAAAGCTGCAATTCGGATAATAATAATAACTATTCATCAAAGGTACATTGTGACTTTCTCACCACACGTTGACCAACGATCTGAAGAGCCTCAGTCTATTATTGTTTGGGATGTTCGTTCTGGGCTGAAGAAACGAGCCTTCAATGCTGAAAGACCTCCAGTTTGGCCAGTGTTCAAATGGTCTAATGATGACAAGTATTTTGCAAGAATTGGTGAAGATTGTCTTAGCGTGTACGAAACTCCAGTAAGAATTATTGATTTTTTTGTTACAGGTGCTATGTGCTTATGTACGTACATGCCTATGTTGTATTTTAAACATCTTGTTCTATATATTGGATGGTTTTACACTACTATATGTATAATTATAAAGTATAACTTTTAAACTTGTAATTTTGTTGGGTATTTGTTTTAATCTTAATCTCTATTTTTCCTCCAATTAAGTTAAAGTTTTTATCATATTAATGAAACAAGGAAAGAGTTATTATATAAATTATGTTTTCCAGTCATTTGGTTTATTGGACAAGAAGAGTATCAAAGTTATGGGAATCAAAGACTTCAGCTGGTCTCCAACAGACAATATATTGGCTTACTGGATTGCTGAGGATAAGGATGTGCCTGCAAAGGTGTCCCTTGTCTCTATTCCAAGTCGAGAAGAAGTAAGTGATGTAACTAAGGTTAAGTGGTTAAAGCATTATCCATCTGTATTGATTTTTTTTTTTTTTTTTTTGCATAGAGGAGGGTTTGCTGTACTTAACCAGGCAGAATGGCCATAATCGAGGCTCTAGAATTGTTGAAGTTCACATCTGAGAAGGAAATTGTCAAAGGAAAAGTACAAGTTTGGCAGATTAATTGCATTCTATTGAAATGTTATTTGTTTATTCAGTTTATTATACAAATTAGTTCTTATATTGATGAAAATAATTTATGTAACATAATTTTTACATATTAGATGTACAGTAATCTAGAGTTGAAACTAAAAGAATTAGGCAGTCAAAGTTTACAATTAATGTTCTCTTTAAGATGTACTATGTAAGCTTCCCAATTACCTGCTTGACATATTACTTCAAATTTATTAATCTAGTTTAATAAATATACATTTTTACCCTGGATGCTTTATTGGCATGTTGAGGATTACTGTGTTAACATAAATTAAATTTATATTTTAAGGAAAATTGCTAAAATTTCTTGTATAATTGAATTTCATCCTAGTTCAATTTTTGGTAAATTCCAGTATTCCAGTAGGAAAACTAAATATTGGGTGGTAAAAAACTTGCATAAGTACATTTATATTCTTTTATTGACACTTAATTCATTTACCAGGTCAGTAACAGAAGTGACAACCAGATTACAGGTTTTCAACCCTGTGGTCTAATGTTGAGGGTGTACCTTGGGCCAGATCTTAGCCTGACAAAAACTTAGTTTTAAAAGTATTAAAATAAGGTAATTGTGTGATAGGAAGGAAGGGGGTGGAATTGTTTGTATATTAGGTAAATTCTCATAGCAAAATAGTCTTCCTAGCTTTGTGCTTTCTTTCGATACTTACTCATAGGTATGTTATGAAAATAGACGTAGGGGATTTTGATGCATAGGTACCTTGTTAGTTTGTCAGGAAATAATGTAAGTTTCATATTGTAGGCATCAGTATGATTTGAAAAATGTTCATATACCCTGTAAGATACAAAAGCTGTTTATGGTTCGTCTCCAGACCTCTTATACAGTACCTCTTGTGATAATTACCTTTCTACATTCAAGTTCTTGTCATACTGATTCTTGAAGTTGTGGATGGATGTAATTTCAACAACTTCCTCTTCCAATACATTCCAATTGCTATCACCCTCATAGGATATGAAGACTTCCAAACATCTCTGGTACTTGAATGCATATCCAGCTTCCACTGCTGTTCCTTTGTCCTACTTCCTTTCAATTTAAATAGGCTGCTATTGACCACATTGTCTATTCTCAGTATCTTGTATGTAGTTATAATATTCCCCCTCTTCTTTTTTGCTTCATGAAGTTGGAGTTCCATGCCAGTGCTGTATATTCTGGTAATGGTTTCACATAAGTGTATATGCAGTTCTTATGTTCACTAACTTCCCATAAACCACTGAAGTTATCTTGTTCACGAGCTGGTGATAGCGCTGGGATTATATTTATCTCCAGGTCTTTTTCTCTTTGTGTATTGTTTCTTAGTTGCCTTTCCATCCGTTATGGTGTAAATTTCTACAATATCTATCTCCCTTTCAAATCTTCTTTACTGTATACGTATTTGGATTGAATTCCAGCAGTCATTTATTGGCTCACTCCTGAAGTTTGTCAAAAAAAATTTTAGCATCTTAGTTTAAAGTTCCTATTAACTTTGCATCATCAGCATACAGTACATTGATATGAATGGGCAAACTCCCTCTGGTTTATAGAGGGAGATTTTTTTGTTTACATATTTTTGTTTACATAAATTAGAAAGTGTACTTTTTAATTTGAATATTACACTAGAGTGTACTTTTGCAAAATGTTTCACTATTCTTCTCCAAATAAGTAATGTAAAATCTCTGTAGTTTCCTTTACTAATCATGGTGATACCTGGTCTGGACTTGCTACATTTAGTTCTTCTAGTTTTTGTTTTTATTTTTAACTTCCTCAATAACTTCAGTTCTGTTTAGTGCTGTTTGTGGCTATCTCTTATTGGACATCACTGGTACAGGCTTGTAGGCCTGGAATGTTTTGTTAAGTTCTTTATTCACTTTATCATTCTCCAAATGTAACTGTCCCAAGTCTAATCACATGATTTTGTACACTTTTTTCTCCATATATGGCTATGCAGCAGTTGAGGCTAATTTTTTTGTTGTTGCAATGTAGTTTTCAACTGATGCTCTGCTGCCCTTCTGATTCTGGTGTAATTGTTTCTGGTGCTCTTAAGTACCTCCCTATTTTCTTCCATACCCTTATAATTTGTCCATTACTTTTTTCTTCTCCTTTTCCTTGTTACTCTGTCTATTGAACCTTAGGTATGCTGTTCTTATCATCCACTTACTACCTGAAAGGTGATCTTTCTTGTTGCTTCTACGCATTTGCTGTAAATTCCATCTCCTCAGTATTGCATACTTTTTTTCACTCAGTCTTGCATTATTAATGTGTTTTATTTTCATAGATCCGTACCAAGAACTTGTTTAATGTGGCAGACTGCAAGATGCACTGGCAGAAGTGTGGTGATTATCTTTGCGTCAAGGTTGCCAGGTATGCCAAGGCCAAGCGTGAAAAAAATGAAGTGAAGTATTCTGGTATCTACTACAACTTTGAGATTTTCCATATGAGAGAGAAAGGCATTCCAGTGGATAGCTTGGAAATCAAGGAAAATATACAGGTATTTAATATTCTAAGTCTTTTTACTTAATGGGTGTAAATTTAGTAATATATTTCTGTTGAATGTAGAGTTTAGAAATTGATCAACTAGGTTCTGTTGTGGCTTGTATTCATATATTAAATAATAAATTTGATGTTAAAGGGAGTTGATCAGTTGTCCAATGATGATCTGTGGTCTGTGTCCTCAGCTTACAACTGAGGGTCCCAAATTCAATCTCCAAGTGGGACAAGTGATTGGGTACATTTCCTTTCACCTAAGAGTTAGACAATTGTTGTGGGTGGCATCCTGGAGAAGATCAGTAGTTGGACTAGAGTAACCATGATAAGTATAAGTACTTGTATCTTCTCCCTGACAACAGAAATTATAAATTAAGAATACTGTAGTTCTGTAGTAAAGTGCCAAACCCTGCAGGATTGTTGTTGTACTTTCCACCATCTTGACCTCTCATTAGTAGCTGGCATGTTTAATCTTTGCATCAGAAATATTTGGAAAAAATGAAATAGTGGTATTTCCATTTACAAATTTAATTCGTTCCCAGAGATAACTCTAAGTGAATTTTCCCATAAGAAATAATGTAAATTCAATTAATCCATACCACACTCCAAAAAATATTAACTTTAAAATACATTTTATACATAATACACACATTCTGTACTATAGTATGTACAAGTTTTAGCTTACCTTTATTGATGACTTTTGTTGGTGTATGGAAGATGGTGAGGAGGGGGAGAGGACGTGAGATGTTACTGTTTGGAACGGGGGCCCCCTTCCACTATAACATCAGGCAGTGATGACTTCTCTGGGGTGTACTCTTCTACATTTTGCCTGCATACCACTAGAACCTGGTTGTGGCTCATTGTCTGTTTTTCTCACTAAGAACCTTTCCATAGAGACTTGTTTCCCTATGTTTTAATATTTGTCTGCAGTGAGGCTTCACAGTTGAAAAGGTTAAGGCAATGGCCTACTGCAGCTTGATTTGGGCGAGTCGTTTCAACAAAACTGCATTTCTTCCCTTACCACACACCACTCCTTAATTGTTGAGGAACCCATGGCATGGTATATAATAATTTAATGTTTAGAAAGCAAAAAAGCTGAAAAAAAAGGAAATTTTTTACAAAGAATTCAAGCGCGATTGTCACTAAGCGGGTGATCTAGTAAACTGAAGCAGGGTCTCGCCCATGCCACTAGGAGCCACGTGCGCCATCGACCCATACGTGTATCAACAAAAGGTCGCAAGTCAAGGCAAAGGTCGTAAGTAGAGTTGAATTTTCCGATGAAATTGGGGTCGTAAGTTGAGGTTCCACTGCACCTGTATTAAAATACTACGTATAATGAAATAATTTTTTAGATCTTTGTCAGAAGAGAATTCTGGTGGAAAAGAAAATTAAACAAAATTGAGATGTTCAGTTAAAGCAGTTGACAAGGATATATATATATATATATATATATATATATATATATATATATATATATATATATATATATATATATATATAATGTGTATGTGTGTGTGTGTGTGTGTGTGTGTGTCGTACCTAATAGCCAGAACGCACTTCTCAGCCAACTATGCATGGCCCAATTTGCCTAATAAGCCAAGTTTTCATGAATTAATGTTTTTTCGACTACCTAACCTACCTAACCTAACCTAACCTAACTTTTTCTGCTACCTAACCTAACCTAACCTAACCGATAGAGATAGGTTAGGTTAGGTTAGGTAGGGTTGGTTAGGTTCGGTCATATATCTACGTTAATTTTAACTCCAATAACAGAACATTGACCTCATACATAATGAAATGGGTAGCTTTATCATTTCATAAGAAAAAATTTAGAAGAAATATATTAATTCAAGAAAACTTGGCTTATTAGGCAAATCGGGCCTTGCATAGTAGGCTGAGAAGTGCGTTCTGGCTATTAGGTACGACATATATATATATATATATATATATATATATATATATATCTATATATATATATATATATATATATATATATATATATATATATATATATATATATATATATATATATATATATATATATATATATATATATATATATATATATATATATATAATTTATTTTTAGTCTTCAAAAATAAAATTGAAAATTAAGTTTTATTGTATACCATAATTGAAATTTTGACTACATAATTTTTTATATTGTATGCAATAATGAAAAAAAAATAATGTGAGATCTCAAAATATGTAACTTGGATAATCTGGAATGGGTTTTGAACAATGGTCTGGATTTTGGAGATTTTATATATACTGTATATGTATATATATACTATAATCACAAGAGCATCCCAGGAGTTAAGTGAGACTGGCTTGTACATACTTTTATTCATTTTTGGTTACAGAAATTTTGTCATTAGCATGGAAATAGGCAATATTAGTTTATCAGTTTGAAACTTTTTGACAGCTAAATCAGTGGATTGTAACTTGCATCCTAAGCAAATTTGCCCTTCTGAGTTAATTCAACCTGGAAAGTGTGTTGTAACTGATAATTTGTCGATTTGCAGTTGCACTTTATTTTCAGTCATTAGTAAGTCAGAATTCAACTTGTGTTATATATATTGCAAACTTCTTTCAGCTTTCTGGTCAGATTGACCAGATTTCTATTTAAGACAGTATCATATTCTACTTTGAGTAGCCTGTTATTTTGTATCCCTCTCTTCCATCCACCATCTTCACCTTGTTCTCTTCCTTTTGCCATTGTCACCTTGTTCTGTTCCCTCTGCTGCTGCCATTGCATTATTTTCTTCCTGCCCCTACCACCACCACCACCACCACCACCACATTATTCTTTTTTCTCTGCCCTCATCACCTTATTTTACCATGAGGTGACTACATCATTTCATTTTCTTCCCCCTCTGCCCCCAGCCACCATCACCTCATTCTCTTTCCCTGCCGCCACCACCTCGTTTTCTTTCCCTGCCGCCACCACCTCGTTTTCTTTCCTTGCCGCTACAACCTCATTCTCTTCCCCTATGCCATCTCCTCCAACACTCGCTTCCCTGCATTACCACCACCTCGTTCTTTTCATCTTTGCAGTGCCACCAGGTAATTTTCTTCACTCTGCCACCACTCTCGTGTAATTAAACTATCCAGTATTTACATTTGTTGCATACACAATTGTCAATGCATCATAGGACAAGATCTTTTTCTTGGAATTTATTTATTGTTCCCCTTTTGGGTGAGCAGATAACTTCCTTGAGTGACCTTGCCTTATGACCTAACCTAGGTTTCTATTTACCTAAATTATTTAGGTTTCTAAGGATCTAATGTTGCTGAACAAGATTAGATTGTATTGACAATGAACCCCCTTGCTAACCGGACACACAGTTTTCACTTCAGTTGATGGTGCTTCTGTACTTCGGTCCAGCGGCGTCTCCTGCTAGTGGGTGTGTTGTGGATTGGTTACCAAGTCTGTTTAATATGCTAGAGTATTATGCCAGATGGGCACTGTTTTCCTTCTGAAATCATGCATTTCAGAGAGGGCTTTGTCTTGGCAAACAAATTACTAACTGATGGGTATTAGTATGCCATCTTAGACATGAAACTAATCTTTTTATTTTTATTTATAACTATATTATAAAATTAAGAAAAAGCCTTATTGTTTTATCCTTAAGTTTCTATTGATTCCAGAGGATAATTTTAACACAGGAAATGGTAGTCAAGGATTTGCCTCTTAACCCTCAACTTTGGTCATAATTATTTATCACACCTGGTTCACTGTGGTTATAGTTTTTTTATTTATGATTTTTATTATTGTCTTGTTTGTATACTAATGGTAATGTTATAACTGTATACATGTAATAGTTAACCAAAATCATAATGGAAAGAATTAGGCTGTTATAATGGCTTGCTTTGCAATGAGGTTATGTACTAGGAGCCTATAGCTGTCAAATAACAGTTTGATCTTTGTTTCCAGTGTTTGAATCCATTCCTAGATGATATTCCTAGACAGAATCACAGAAAAGGAGTGGGTTGCAAGGCACTTCCTTCATGTGGTGCCTTTTGATGCTTTGTTCACCAATGGGTGTGTAGATTTAAATGTTCTTATTTACATAAATGCATGACAAATACAATTTGTTTACAGGCCTTTGCATGGGAGCCAGTAAACAACAAGTTTGGTATCATCAGTGGTGAGCCTCCAACTGTAAATGTAACTTTCTTCCAAGTCAACAAAGGCCAAGCTCCTACAGAACTCAAGAAACTGGAAAAGCGGCCTTGCAACAACCTCTTCTGGTCGCCTCAGGGTCAGTTTGTTGTGCTGGCTGGCTTGCGTAACATGAGTGGAGCTTTGGAATTCATTGATACTAAAGATTTCCAGGTAAGGATTGTACATTGAACTGATGTACATATTTAATTGAAATTAATTTATCTTTGCGATCATTAAAAAAAATAATTCGGTGCTGCTTTTAGTGTTTTACAAGGAAGGTTGGGACTGTGCCAATGAAATCGTAAAATGGTTCTGGTTCAGGCAGGCAAGGTGGGAATTTGATAGTCAGTATTTTGGTCATATAGAAAACTAGCCCGGACGGTTTTTTCCAACATTATTTATGTGGAACCCTTCTTTCCTTCTCTGTTTTGTACTAAAAAATTAGGTACATTTTGGATTTGAGGAAAGGTATTAGAATGTTATATATGTTACAAAAAATTAAACATTGATTAAAATCATTACAAGAATAACTGGATAATGCACAGTAAATGAGAGTTAGGTAAGTGCAGCATTATAAGCATTTATGAATCTGTATAATGAGCAAGGTGAAGTCATGTGGGATATTTGGTCATGAACAAGGGTGTCACTACATATAATAAGTCGTTCTATATAATTGGCACTATATAATCCCTACACCTTTTGGTGTAGGGATTATACCTTTACTTGCCTCATAAGCAAGAACACTTGTATTTGTACCCTGGGCCCTTTATGCACCCAGCAGTAATTTAGAACTATTGGCAGATTGTATTCTGGAAAAACCCATTGGTAAATCTTTTAAATACATGTAGTTGTGAAAGAGAGAGGTCATAGTCGGCAACTAATCAAATCTTCTGAACCTTTAAATGTGTGTACAAAAATATAACTGAGTATAGTTAAATTATAAATTTTAATTTGCCAAATACATATCATTGTTCATATTTTAATTATACATATACAGTGTATGTTTTTTCCTTACATAAATACTTTCACGTGGATTTGGAGGTACTGTATTAATTATTAATATTCAGTGAAAGTTATATGTATTTGTAAAGTGGAGGGGAAGGGAAGGGAAGACAAGTAGTGTATTGTCTCAAGGAAGATGTTAAATATATTGAGGTAGACAATTTATAACTATTTTCCACATTGGTACATCCGTATACTTGTATTGCTTTGATATTTGTTCCATGTGGACATTTTTTTTTTTTTCGTTAGGATGCAGGAATGGCTGGGATTTACTAAAGAATGCTTTTAGTGGAAAATATGCTTGTTTATTCTTGTGATCTCTATTTGGTTTACCTCCAAAATTTAGTTCAATGATAGGTTAGCCAGACTAAATTAACAAGTGGGTTAAGGGATACTTTTTTTTTTTTTTACTCATGTTATCAAATTTAAATGTCCCCCTGAAGGTTATGATGAGCACAGAGCACTTCATGGCCACTGACATAGAGTGGGACCCCACGGGCCGATATGTTGCATCTTGTGTGTCTTGGTGGGGACACAAGGTAGGTTAATGTTCCATATTTATGAGACTTTAAAAATGTGTGTATATTTTTATATTGAACTATAATATTGTGGTCTTCTAAGTACAAAGTTGGTTGGAAAATATTATACTCAATAGTGTAGTTCATGTCTCGATTTGCAGTCTGTGTTACTTGTCTTATTTGGTGTGTTTTATAATTAACTCATTATGAAAAACAGGTGGACAATGCATACTGGTTGTGGTCTTTCCAAGGCAAAATTTTGAAACGGCAAACTGTGGACAAGTTTTGCCAGCTGTTGTGGAGACCAAGACCGCCACCTCTTCTTACAACGCAAGATATAAAGGTACCATACATAACAATTGTTACCTCTTACTTAAAATTATTGCTGTATGTGTGATTTTTCTTAATTACATTACAGTATTTGACATGTTTTCCCACCTTATTCTAAGTCCTTGTTCTACTCATCCATCTCATGAACACTTCAATAATATTTCTTCTTTGTATGCATATCTTTTAGTTTTTTCTTGTAATTTCCTTTCCCCTTCACTATACAAGTAGATGCATCTGCAATGTCATTTGGTCCCTCTTTCTGTCCCATTATTATTTCATGGTAATATATTTTTAATTATTTTTAATTGCCTACTAGGAGAGTTAGAACAGAAGGATAGCTTTTTTTCCCTTGATATAGATAATAGAGATAATGGCTAAATTTCTGAGTGATGGTGGATTACACTGATTATATTTTAGGGAGATGTATATACTCATAGTAATGTACCTTGTGTTTGCAGGATATTAAGAAGAACATGAAGAAATATGCAGCCAGCTTTGAGGTACAAGATAAAATGAGATACAGCAAGGCCAGTCGTGAAATTATTGAAAAACGTCAAAAACAGATGCTTACTTTCACTGAATACCGACAGAAGATGATAGAGAAGTTTGAAGAAGATAAAGATACACGGCTTGCTCTTCGTGACGGTGAGTCATTTCTACAAAATATTTTAGAATTAATTCTGGGCACGAGTTAAACTATAAACATGTATTTTGTATGTTTTTGTATTGTGTCCTTGTGAGTTAGAGGCTATCTCTTCCATTTCAGATATCTGTTGCAACACTAAAAATTTCTTATAATACTGTCATTGCTATATTTCAAGCTGTGGATTAAGCTGTCCGTCCAAGTGGGTGGGCACTTTCCCCTTCGGTTTTATCTCAAATTCTTACCTTCACATCCCTTCTAAGTGCTATATAGTCATTATGACTTAGAGCTCTCTCCTCATAATTACTTCAGTTTATACCAAGTGTTTACTATTCGTACATTGAAAATATAAATGCTTTGCCTCTCCACCTATGTCCTAGTTCTACTTTTTCATTTAGATGTCTCTCCACTTTCTCTGTATCTTGCACATTGTGACCATTAAGTTTCTTTCTAGTGTTTGTAGATTTAAATAGTAGATGTATATTGTAATATTTCATAGCACAAAATACATGCTAGAGTTAAACTTTCCTCTAAAGAAGTTGGTGGGCTTTTGCAGGCAGGTATGTGTAACATCTCTAAATCATTGAAATGTATACAAAAAATATGTACACATAAATAACATTAATGTGATGTTTCAATGAGAAAATCATTAGAGGCCATGAGGAGGATTTGAACCTGCACATGGTTACTCCCAAGCACACCTTAGACTATTTAGAGCCTATCCATATAAAAAGGGGGAGTGGCACGAAGCCCTAAACTACAGGCCGGTGTCCTTAACGTTTATACCATGCAAAGGGATTTTTTTTTTTAATTATTATTATTATTAGGTGGGCATTCTATGCTGGTTCAGCCTCCTCCAGTACTAGTCCAACATAAGAGTAGTGTGTATTTTAAGATAGATTCTGTAAGGCTGCATCAGCTGCTAATCTAGCATTCGCTTCTGGTATGATCCACTCTTAGGGCAGTTTCTCTAGCAAAGCATTTAGTTGCTTCTTTGTGTATTTTGTTTTTTCTCCCCTTTTCCATTTTCATAACTGCATTTATTAGGGTTGAATGTTAACAGCCATTTGTCAGTATTCCTCCAGGCTGTTTAGGTCCTGCAATATTTTGCAGTACTCGCATGCTTTTACTCATATTAACTTAGTAAACAAATCAAATGAAGTGGGTTCGTATATCAAGAGAAACTTTTCTGACCAAAACTTTTTAAACTACAAATGAGGTTATGGAGGTATTAGAATCAAAGCAGAGAACGAGAGCTTCATTATTATTCTTAATATATAAACCTCAAGATGCAACAGTTGAGAAATTCACAACAGATTTAATAAAATTTTCTCAGTTATTTTGAAAATTTGGTTACAGATATTATCTTGGAGACTTGACTACTCAGTTTAAGATAGATTATAAATACAATAACATAACATATAATCAATCTGGAAATTGCCAAACACAAACCAGATTGCCTTAGATTTGATTTTTTCTTAATCAGCCATTAACACAATTAAGAGTGCTGTATTTAGAAAGGAAAATACTCCAGATTCCATTTACAGTGTCAATGAACCAATAATCAGGGACAATATATACAAATGCCAGTACTATGCATTCAGATCACAAGCTCATGGAAGACCAATCAAAAAGTAATAGACATGTCAACAAATTAAATGACACACATGAAGTGCTTCTCGGTAAATACATTTTTAACAAAGAGGATTGGGAAAATAAAGGTTGTTTTTCAACTGAGTGTGTAGTTCTAAGTGCCAAAACTCAAAGAGAATACAAAAACACTGCAGCAGCAGGAAAAGAATAACTGAAATACTCAAGTGAGATTTTTTTCTCTGGAAAAGTAGCTGGTGAAAGATGAATACGGTATACCAGTAAATACTGTTAGAGAGGAAGATAGGAGAGAATGAGATGGAGAATTGTAGAGTGGGTGAAGTTCACTACACTAAGTGGTTTGGACATGTAAGTAGGATGCCTGAGAATTATGTAGTGACTATAATGTATAAGGGTGAAAGAATAGAACACTGTAAAAGAAAGGATAAGAGTTAAATTGCATGAAAGAATGAAAGGGTTGTGTGGTGATAGCCTCCTTGGAGAATCTTCTGCTGTGGGCCACCCCGTAATATGGAGATCAAATATTATGTGGATTTTACATATGCATGTATGTATGTATTTACATGCACATTCAGTTGATTTTTTTTTACAAGTAATTCTGCATTTCTACTTTATTTTTTCTTCTTCACAGGACAAGACACTGACACACTAACTTCAAATGAAAATGACTTCGAGGAAGAAACTGTAGAGTTCTTAGTCAAGAAGGAAACGGTTGTAATTGACGAGTAATCCCCAGGAGTCTTAAGTCCCTTGGCTATCTTTGGTGTGGCCTCGACGATTGGTGGTGGTGGTAACGGAACCTGAAAAAGATCGAAGGACGTTGTCACAATTTGTTAAATAACTTTCTGCACATTGGTGCCTGACTAAGGGTAAAAAGACTACACAGGGATCTGAGTGTTCCACAAAGAGTTCATCTAGTGTGAGGACATTATAACCAGTTTGCAATATCTGATATTGTTTTTAGTGACACCTGTTACTGTTCATAAGGTACATGCATCAGTGACATTGCCATAGCTTTTATATAAAAGGACTTTAACCATGTCATTTTGGGCTTTTTGGTGTGTCTTACTGACTACTTTATTGTATTACAGTGGGTTATTTCATATCCCATTCAGGAAAAATATTGGCTTGGTTATTAAATTATGTATGAATATTTTTGTATCATTTTACATTTTATATTGATGCTTCTATGTTGATGAAAATTGAAATCTAGTTTATTGAGGTAAAATACACACGAAGGGATGAGGTAGCTCAAGCTATTCTCACCCCGTTCAATACAACGTGTTCATACATATATAGACACACATCACAAACAATAAACATATTGCTGAACATTCTGAGAGATAAACATGAACAATTCCTCCTTTACACAAGTATATGGTATCAGACGTACACACAAATACTTTTATGACTTGGGTATACTGTATAGACAATTTGCAAGACATGCAGATCATTCAACAAAAGATTAGTCTTGGTGCAAAATTCTTATATCTCTCCAGAATATCATCAACCTTTCTGTTGACACATCCAGGCTATTTGTTCAGGAACAGTCCTTATCTCAGTGTTTCTATATACATTAATCAACGGACAATCAAGAATATAATTTCAAGGTTGAGAGACATTTTGATGAAAATGTGTTCTTTAAACAGCACATATGTGTGTGGTATTGTATTGGACATACTGTACTGGACGAATTAATGGCTAGTGTATTGTGAGAATGTTTTAAGATATAAGGTAAACAGATTGTGAATGCTTATTGAAAAAATAACATAGTTCAGCTAAGGCTTAAGAGAGGTAAATAATAAATCTGAAAATTTAATACAAAAAACTATTACTGTACAGTATTTAAATACATTTGACAATTTTTTTTTTAATTACTGTATTGGACTTAAACAATTGAGGCCAGACACTTGGGGCAAGCCTAACTAAACTTTGCAGGGTGACAGGTGGTCGTTTGGGGATGGTCATATGTGGGTCAGGGTCGAACTGCAAGTCCTCTCTCTTTGCATGAAATGGCAAATGATACCAATTTCCAATCTTGATAAATGCCAAATTCCATCCTCATTAAGATTCATCCAGCATATTATTTTCTACGTGATTAAATGTTAGTTTGTCTTGTCGTTTGTTTACTGAAGACAATGATGTGTTATTGTGGCAAATGTGAAGAAAAGGAAAAGTGAAGGAGAGGGAAGGTTAGAGTGATGATGGTTGCAGATGGAGTACCAGGTTTTGCGTGAGAAGTGATAACGTATTGTAGTGGAAATGGATACATAGGTGATGGTTGTGCAGTAAACGTGGTTAGTGATGAATAGTGAAGATGTGGACTCTTATTACCCAAGCAACACCGTGTGTTGCTTGGTGTTTACTGTGTGTGTGTGTGTGTGTGTAAAGTAAGAGATTCTGTAACAGCCAAATATTCTATATGGTTCCAGTAACAGGGACTAGCCAAACCCCATTATAACCATTTAATTTATAATAATTTAAACTTGAAAGAACAGTGGAAATCATTTTAATTTAAAGGATTTTTTTTAATACCCCCAAATAATAAATGCATGTTACACACGCCCTTTAGTGACGTTGATGTCATTTAATAATAGAAAAAATAACATTGCCTATTAAGTTTTTAAATTCAAATTAATTACAAATTACTTATAAGGTAATAGCTGCTAACAGGGTGGGGGCAGCCGACGTAGGGTAAGGGGTGGTTGAGATGGTGAGAAGTCTCAATACAAGGTCCCAGGTGTGGTCTTTCAGTTTCTTAATTTGTTACATTTCTCAAGTCTTCTTGAGAGGTCTGCTTACCCATCCTCAGTGTCCAAATATCAAGCAAAGTACATCATGCTTGGATCTACAGTAATTACAAAATACATTTTTAATCCGTACAGAATTCTTAAAAATATCAAGTCAACTTTTACTTGGGTGCTAATAGCTTCTTAATTTTAGATAAGAATTTAGTAAGAGGGCCTGGTCAGAGACTTGGTTGAGAAACTAGTGATTCTGGAACGACTTAACTAGGTCAGTTATTTCCATACTAAGGTTGTATTCTAATTGGGTATTATTATATCAGTCTGTGTACGGTGCTACATAGTCTCCTTGGCTTGGTGCCTTTTGACAATTACTGTACTTATATTGTTCTTTTGGGTTGGTCAGCTATCACTGCTGGGCCAGTTAAGTATGGCAGTATCCTCAGGTGTTGACGTTCTAAAGAGGGCATTATCCTAGTCTGTTACCTGCATATGCCAATCAAAAACTATTTTAATCTAGACAATTTTAGTTGTGGAGACGAGTTTAATGTAGATATGGATGGGTATAAATTAAAGTACTTTGGCCTAGCACGCTACTTTTTTCAGTTATTCAGTGCTGCTTACAGATTATACAGTATACTGTACATGTATGCATACAAATGAATTTTTTTTAGACTTCATTAAATATTTGTTCATTCTGATCTTGTAAAGTGTACTTTTTATGGCAATAATTATGTACCTAATTTAAATAGACAACATTATTTTTCGTTTCTTTAGGACTACGCTGAAACTATATCTTAATCAGATACTGCAATTTTATCAGGAGCCATAGTATCTTGGCCAGAGCTTATTTTCTCACCAGGTGACATTCTCTTTAATTGGTTCACAAAATAAAGATGATGTAATCGACGTCATTGCACTGGTAGTAAGGTGGGGGAGAATGCAGCAGGAGGTGCGCATGACTCGCCAGGATGAAGCTGGCAGATTACACAGCCTCTTGCAGTTAAGCCAGCCAGTTCGCTCTACCGAAGGTGCTGTTGGCCATGGTAAGGTCTGTTCTACAGTTCATGGTATGAAATGTCTTTAATTCCCCAGAGCTCTGAGAGCTGCCTTGATTCCAGTGCTTGCACAATTTTGTTTAATTTAGGTTACCAAATACGTATGATGGAGCAATGATTTACTTCTCCCGTCGCCCTCAGGTGATAAGGCATCGGTGTGCAAATCGCCTGCTCCACCAATTGTGTATGGAAGCTAATGGACACTTTGAGACCTTTGACAATCATTTGCCATCTTGGAAACAACCTGAAACAACAACCTTAGTTTCCTTTCTGGGCCTTAGTAAAGTGATGGGCACCATGTTTGGTGCATCACCGCCTATTTGATACCATGCAAAATTTCAAGGACTTTAATGGATCTGGAAAATCTTGGTGGTGGTGAATCTATTACAAATTGTTAACTTTAAAATTATCCCTCAATGTTCAACTTTCTTCACCAAACTAAACTAACTTTGGTCACTATGACCAAACTAAAATGAATGTATTTTTTATATTTTTCCCAACATCAGTAAGCAATGTTTTTCTATTTTAAATTTTTCTGATCAAAGGGAAATTGACCTAACTTTAGATAGGCATTTAATGAGTTGAGGCTTGACTTTGTGAACGAGAATCTGCTGCAAAGAAGTTTTGCAGTGGCCAAACCCTTGAGATAAATTATTCTTTCAGTGTAACAAGTCTTGCATAAAAGTGTGTCCCTCTGAAAGACAGTAACTGTTCATTCCAAAACTGCCAACAAAGCGTCTTGAGTAAATTGACTTGTTCGGCAGAGCTTTCTATTTAATCGCCATCGAATGCAAAATTCTAACTTAGTTTTTGACAGGAACATCATAGCCCAAATTGGAAGTCATCTGGAGTCTAGCTCACTAGGGCAGTGATTCGCAACTGTATTACCTTGGCAGAATCCCCCTAAAATATCTGAGGAACCCTACCAATGTAACCATACCTGTATATCAATAGTTTGTTTATACGTTTGCTGGGGTTAATAGCAATGTTTTCTGGGGCTGTAGCCTATTTCCAAGTTAATTTTAGAATAAGTAGAGCATTTTAAACAACAGTGATGACAACCTGGATAGAATAATGTCTTGCATACGTATTTACTGTTCCAATATTGACAAGAATTATACATGCATATAAAACTGCCAACGAGAACTGGAATATAGAATTGTATAGAGAGTAAAAAAAAATGGTTATATAGTTTATTTTAAGGAGATTCAACAAATTGGTAAGTACAATAGACCCATTCTGAGGTGGAGACTTTCAGGGCGGCTGGTGGATGAGAGTTGTGGGTGTGGTGGTGGTCCTGGTGCAGAGGCCGTCACCCAGCACTACTCTGGACGTCACTTGGGCTCGGCCTCCTGCAGGTCAGCAGCAACAGGAAGAGGATGTGGTGGGTCTCCTGAGCGAGGTGGCTAGCGGGCGCCTCACTGTCTGCCACACTATCATCCTCACACCAACCATCGCTTCACCTCGCCTCCACAACGTCATTCTTGCAGTAAGCGTTGTAATACACAGCTAGTGATAGGTTTATATTACAATGTTTTGGTAATAGTGAGTTGGGATTCACCAATACTCTTGTAACTAGAAACCAATACTATTAGTTCCTAGTTATAAGTTGTGTGGATGGTGCGCCGGTGGGAAAAGCCTAATGGTGTGAAATATTTAAAATATATAATAGTTTACCTTTGAGAAAAGGGCGGGACTTGAAAAATACTCTGAAGCTGTGGTAGAATCCTCTGTTTTTTGTTACTGTGAGCATATTAGGATATAAAATTTATGTTAATTTCGCCAAGATCAGCGTATAATTTTTCTTATTACTGTAAAAAAAAAGTTTTTTGAGATTTTTATTTGTCAAATATTTACCTAAAGGGCAGTGCCAAATCAGCCACGGGATGATCAATGTGACTATGGTACTCTCTCTCAGTTTGAAATATGTTTACCCCTGTATAGAAATATGTATAGGGCGCCTAACAGCTGGGTGGACAGCGCTTCGGATTCGTAGTCCTGAGGTTCCGGGTTCGATCCCCGGTGGGGCGGAGACAAATGGGCAAAAATGTTTCTTTCACCCTGATGTCCCTGTTACCTAGCAGTATATAGCAGTAAATAGGTACCTGGAAGTTAGACAGCTGCTACGGGCTACTTCCTGGGGGTGTGTGTGTAACAAAAAGGAGGCCTGATCGAGGACCGGGCCGCGGGGACGCTAAGCCCCGAAATTATCTCAAGATAACCCTGACCAACTTATGTCTGTTTCTCTGCCATAATTACTTCTGATGATTGAAAGGCCTTTCATCCAACTCCAAACCTTTACGTCAATTCAGTGTTCCTCCGGCAGCTGCAGCACATCTTGACCAACACCTTCCTGACCTACGATGTGGAGGCCTTCCTGGAGAACACCTCGCCGCCGCGACAGATCGTCCGTCACCGCCCACCACTGTCTGACGGCACCTACTGCGTCACCTATTTCATCCTGGCTCCGCTCACCCTCCTCCCTCTCGCTCTCACCGCCATACCTAAGACAAGTAAACGTCCATTTGGATTAAACATTTTAACATTTCTTGAATGCCAGTGTTTATTATTTTCGCGTTAAATTCACAGCGAGTTGAGTTTACATTGGGTAATACCTATATCAGGGAAGTGTAAACTCAAGAAAATTATTTCCCAGGATAAGCTGGGCAGTATAATTGTATTAATTATTATGTTATCCGGCAATTTGTTCCTTAAATCAACAACCATGTTTAAAGACCTGCTTGTCAAGGTTGGAAATTAAGCTTTTAAAATCTTATTCATACGGAAGGTTTCTAAGTTTTGGAATTAACTTTGTCATCCTTTTCTGTGCACATTAAAGTGAAAGGATATTTAAGTACGGCGCCCAAAACTGAACTGCATAATCTAAATGAGGCCTAAGAAGGGAGGATAAAGTTGAAGAATAATGTTTGATGCTGAGTACGCCTACACATAGTAAGGGTTGATGTATTTATGTAGCTAATGTGTACTTTTGTCCTAAAGATGTTTTCAAATCAAGACAAGCCAAAATTTACCTGATTAAAAAAGCCTTTAAAACGGAAAAAAATATTATACGCTGTTTGCCCAGTTTTTCCCTGGGTATAGCTTTATACTTGAGATATCTTTGAGCATTCATATATTCCCATACAGTTTAATACACACAATAACACACTCAAATGCTCCTGTTGCCGAGTTAATAGTTTAATATGGTTTTTCTCCTCCCGCTCTCTTACCAACTCTTCTCCGTCATCATGGTGGGCAGACTGGTTTCCGGGTGCTACGAGGTACTTCGTGTGCTACACAGGAAGGAGTTTAGCTGTAAGGACCCTGCAGGAAGATCCGTTTCTTCTCGCGTCCTACAACACCCTCTACGTGAGCCACAATGAACATCATGATCCCAAGAACACCAGGTCCTGGGCTCTTGACCTCTTCTGTACGTTGCCTTATCTAAAGTATGTCTGTCTGTCTCTGTCTGTCTGACTGACTGACTGACTGACTGACTGACTGACTGACTGACTGACTGACTGACTGACTGACTGACTGACTGACTGACTGACTGACTGACTGACTGACGGACGGACGGACGGACGGATTGACGGACGGACGGACGGACGGACTGACTGACTGACTGACTGACTGACTGACTGACTGACTGACTGACTGACTGACTGACTGACTGACTGACTGACTGACTGACTGACTGACTGACTGACTGACTGACTGACTGACTGACTGACTGACTGACTGACTGACTGACTGACTGACTGACTGACTGACTGACTGACTGACTGACTGACTGACTGACTGACTGACTGACTGACTGACTGACTGACTGACTGACTGACTGACTGACTGACTGACTGACTGACTGACTGACTGACTGACTGACTGACTGACTGACTGACTGACTGACTGACTGACTGACTGACTGACTGACTGACTGACTGACTGACTGACTGACTGACTGACTGACTGACTGACTGACTGACTGACTGACTGACTGACTGACTGACTGACTGACTGACTGACTGACTGACTGACTGACTGACTGACTGACTGACTGACTGACTGACTGACTGACTGACTGACTGACTGACTGACTGACTGACTGACTGACTGACTGACTGACTGACTGACTGACTGACTGACTGACAACACTGACTGACTGACTGACTGACTGACAACACTGACTGACTGACTGACTGACTGACAACACTGACGAGTTGTAATTTTTTTTAGTAATTTAAAGGGGTTTAGTAATTGTTACAATATACATTTAATGAGGCTGCTAATACGCAAAGCATTTTGGACATAAGTCTTCAACTGAAGAGGGTGCCGGTGAGCACCACATCTGAAGAGTTCGCCATTTGTGTTCATATTAGGAACTTATAGATCATGTAAAGGAATTAAGACATCTTGAAACCATAGCATTCCTAGTCACTCTTTATTGTACTTCTTGCAGCTAACTGTCCATTTTGTCGAGGCGGGGAGCCCGAAGTCATCCATCGCAACCGGTGGAGTCCTAGACGTGGCCTTCAGGAACGTTCTGACCTCTTCCCTGACCTCTTCACGGACTTTAACGGCCACATCTTCAGGTGGGTAGGTGGTGAGAGGTGGCCATGGTAATGATACAGATAATACTGACGATGTTGTGAGTATAGTTCCAACAGTTGCTGTTTGTAAAGGCTTCCATGGCATTTTTATGAATTTTAACACACCAAGCATTTTAGAGAATTGATAAACAAAGGGTATGTCTTTAATGACTAGATATCTGAAGTATATACATTTTAACAGGCGTGCAAAGTGTCTGAAATGTAGTAATATTTTCTCTGAACATTCCTTGAAAAAATGGGGTTAAACAATGAACTCTGTTTAGTCCTTTATTATTTCTTGTCTGTCTTGATTCACTGTTGCAAGAGTAAAGATAGATGGTCCACTGAAGTGCTGACTGTCACATACTAATGTTTTATTGCTTTGCTTATAATTTTCTTCTATTAATAGCAGCCAAAGATGGTCCTGACACATCTATAAAATGATGTAAATATAATCTCACGTTCAATCCTAGTTCATGTAATTTGCTTATTTTTAACTCAATGAACTCGTATTGTCCAACTTTTCAACTCATGCTACTAGGTAGTCCTGTGCATGGCATTTGGATCACATTATATCCTGCAAGTGCCAACTCGCCAGTGTTACAGTGCCATCAGAAACCTGAAAGTTTAAGCAAATATTATACTGAGTTTGGTCATCTTGACGCCTACTCGTAAGAATTGTTACTTTATATTCGGTGTCTCAGTTTGTGTTGCTGTGGATTACGAGACCTGAGAAATTGTGGCCATAGTAAGATCAACTGGAGGAAATGCTCGAGGTGTATCTTAGGTGTCCATACTCGCACTCATTGCTACCCAGCGGGCACACCATCCAAATATAACGTTAATTCGCCGTTCAGTTGACGTTGATTCAATGTTGAATTAACGTCACTCTTGGATAGCGAGCCTATGGGTGCTAGCTACCTGGCCTGATGTTCACATCTACCCTTGGAAAAATAACTCACAGACGAATGATCTGTTTTGATTTTTTCAGGTATTGCCATTATTACAGGCCACTATATCTTTGGTATAGATGGTTCAATTATTATAAGGAAGTACAGCTTGAGGACTTATGTACAGATTGGTGTGACGGTTATATAGGACAGAAGAGAACAATTAGTCATCAGGGGAAATAAAGCTTTAGAAATGTACACTTTAAGTGCTATACTTATACTGGTTTAGCATTTCCTCCACATAATTATCTTATCTTGGGTCTAATCAGTATCTGCCACGATAGTTTAGATGAGTTATTCTAGGATCATACGCTTATAGCTAATCAAAGGCGCGCAAATTAAACGCCTGTAAAAATCACTCAAAATCGTGAGGAAAAGCTGGGGAAAGCAGCAGGAATGCCCCCTATGAATGCTTGATATTATTAAGAAATTACCGTTATAAGGAAATGGCTTACCAACTAACACTGTAAATGTTGTCTAAGTCAGATCCTGTTACAGGAGGTGTGGGCTCGGTGACTGATCTGGGCTTTCCCCTAAACTGCTGATGACGTAGTCGTTAACATTATGTAGGCTAACTGTGGCTCTGAGAAGGGGCTCTCTTACATAATTTATGTAAATCAACTCATCAGAATTTAAGCTATATGTTTTGTCTACTGTTACAAACAACATGTTATTGGAATTTTGAAACTTGAAACATATGGCTATAGAATTTATGAATTCTGTCAGAACTGTAACGGTTTGCATAATGAGTTACGAATAAACTTTCTGATCAAGGTTATCCTAATGATGTTGATGATACTGATGGCAATATAATTGATGATGAAAGTATAGATAGATGATAATGATAGTGCAAATATCGGCAACAACTGCGATAGCGAATATACTATATATAATCATCTTCCCAATGATGACGATTATCTCTGTTTATAGCTTTTCTCCTTCTAGTGATCCCTTCCTGCCCCTATAATTTCCTCATTCTCTCCTACCTGTCCATAGGGCGGTGACCCTCAACTTCCCTCCCTTCAGCCACTACTCCGCTGGAAACTCCACCTACCCTCTCGTCATGGAGGATTGCCTCGATAAACGGATTGTTGACACTATAGCCAAGATCCACAACTTTACCTACCTGGTCAGTGCTATTATTATTATTATTATTATTCACACTATATCTTTTGGAGGTTTGGAAATTACTCAAGAAAGCCTCAACTGATTTTTTAAAATTTAATAGTGTACTCGTAAGTGCTTAAGTATTGTCGTAATAGGCAGCTGACTTGTCACTGTTCGGTGTGGCTTTGTCTTAATGACACTGGACGCTAATTTTGCTTCGATGTCAGTGGTAACCTGATTCATGACAATATCCTCCCACCAAAATGTTCCTAGAAATGTACAGCTGTCAGGTTTTAGTACCAGCATATATACTGAGGAGTCAGATCCTAGTACAGTACAAAGAATTTACAGTGTAGTCAGATGCTAACACAGTACAAAGAATATACTGAATAGTCAGATGCGTGTCATGGATTATACTAAGTAATCAGATCTTGTACCAAGGAATATACTGAGTAAATTAAATAATTTTGTTAAAGCCATTTGTTGTCTAAATTCTGGACGTTTCATGAGTTCTTTATGTAAAGCAGTGTACGTTTTACGGACCCACGAATAATAATTTTTTTTTTACGAATTAAAAGTTTAATTTAAATTGGGATATATTTGGTTTACATCAGTGGCTGAACAATGCTTGAAACTGTCTTAAACTTGGTGAACCTTTTGATCCTATAATGCCCTTAGATTAGTGCTTTGTTATTTCTTGTAGTAGTTCAAAGTGTCAGTATTCTCAGATCATTATTAGTGGTTATCATAATATTAATCTTTGAGTTGCAAATCTGGTATATCGTCAATATCTGGCTCTGGGAGTCTATAATTTTATATTTCTTGGGATCTTTGTGCTTGGTGGCAACCTTAGTTATGTTTCATCTCATGGTAACTATAGAGTTAATTTCTCATCAGTATCTAAACAAAATGATATTGGGACAGGAATATTATATGCAATGTATTTTGAAATGAAAATATAATTTCTTTAGTACAGTAATTTTAAAGTGAGAGAAGCGGGATACATTTATAACAGAACGAACTTCTAGAGTGAAATGGAACAAATTGAAATGATTTCTGTAGTGGGACATGTGATCTTAATAAAGCGGACTGAAGTTGTCTAGTAGGGCCCTTATAGGAGGGAAGACATATCTGTATGTAGTAAAGATATCATAGTTATAGTAAAAAGAACAATCGTGAACCGTTGACATAACTAAAACAAAAATACAGTGAGTGCCATCCATATGTACGGGTGACCATCCATGTATGGGGTGACCACCCATGTATGGGAGAGCATGCATACGTGAACGAGAGACACCAACGACTCTACAACAACCTACACAGGTGTTTGAACCAGCAGACGGAAAGTGGGGCTACCAGCTGGACAACGGGAGCTTCACTGGGGTGCTGGGCGAGATACAGACAAACAAGAAAGACTTCTCGCTTGATCTCTCCATCACGGCGGAGAGGGAGGAGGTGATCGACTTCACCATCGGGTACCACTGGGAGCCCCTAACCTTTGTCACCAGCAAGCCAAAGGTGAGCTGTAGATTCTTGGGGGTGGGGGGGGGGGGAATGTGTAGGGTCATGGAGTGAATTGTGACGTTATTGTGAGCCGTTGTCCTAGGAGTAAGGTGCAGGATCATGGGGTGAGTTGTGGGGTAATGGGGGATAAACTGTGGGTTCATGGGGGTAAGCTGTGGGTTTATGGGATGAGCTATGTTGTTGTAGGGTGAGCTATGAAGTCATGGGGGGAGTTGTGCGGTTATGGGTTATAACCGACACTGTTTGGTTGTGAAGCAGTCGGGCTGACTGCTGCGCTATGTACAGTACAGACATGACAGATTTACTTGGCAAGAATTACCCTAGCGTGAGGCCCCATAGGCACAAGGCTCAGTTGGTAGCAATTGGTTTAAAATCGGCCCAACTAATTTGTTATTCGGTCACCTATCATAGACCTTTTACATGGCACTATTTCCTTGTACATACGGGTGACACCAGTGCCTTTTCCTGCTCAGGGGAACTACCTCCTTCAGAGTGGCACCACCTCCTTCTGCTCTGTGTCACACAACTCTCTTTCTTCTGAATAGTTCTACCTCTTGTTCTGCATTACACCATAATACAGCTGTTGTCATTATTGTTCCAGCCTCTGCCGCAGTGGTTGGCTCTAGTGCGTCCCTTCCAGAGCTACGTGTGGCTGTGTCTGCTGCTTGTGACGGCTGCTGGCGGACCTGTTCTGTGGCTTCTTCAGCGGCTCTCAGGCAATTCCTTCCCCCTCCCCAGTGCCGTCTTCCTCGTGTTTGCCTCAATGATGGCACAGGTGAGGAAATCAGTTCTTCCGCTGTTTGTTGTACTATATATCCTGTTTTTGTGTGTGTGCTCTAGTATCTACAGTGGGGTATTGTGTGTGCTCTAGTATCTACAGTGGGGTATTGTGTGTGCTCTAGTATCTACAGTGGGGTATTGTGTGTACTCTAGTAACTATGTGTGTGTTCTTCTGTGTGCTCTGCTGCAAGGAAGGGGTCGTTTTGTAAGGCGGAAATAAGGTGTGAAATAGTGTTGTAATGGCAGTGAAGAGTTGAATCTATTTGTTTGAAAATGAAAATAGGCGCAGAGAGTCAAAATTCGGCTCAAAAATCTCAAATGGGAGTCAAGTTTCTGACATTTCAGATATTTTGAAAACTGCAGGGGGGTTTGGGCAAAATATGACCTATCGCAGTTTTAAGTAATTTACATATTTTCGGTATAAAAATCGTAATTTGAAAATGAAAATAAGTGCAGAGAGTCAGAATGTAGCTCAAAAGTCACGCCCAGGAGTCAAATTTCCGACATTTCAGATATTTTGAAAACTGCAGGGGGGTTTGTGCAAAATATGACCCATCGCCGTTTTCAATAATTGGCATATTTTCGGTATAAAAATTTGTAATTTGAAAATTAAAATAGGTGCAGAGAGTCAGAATTCGGCTCAAAAATCACCCTCAGGAGTCAAATTTCCGACTTTTCAGATATTTGGAAACTGCAGGGGGGTTTGGGCAAAATACGACCCATTGTAGTTTTCAGTAATTGACATATTTACAATATAAAAATCGTAATTCGAAAATGAAAATAGGTCCAGAGAGTCATAATTTGGCTCAAAAATCACGCTCAGGTATCAAATTTCCGACATTTCAGATATTTTGAAAAATGCAGGGGGGTTTAAGCAAAATATGACCCAACGCCGTTTTCGATAATTGGCATATTTTCGATATTAAAAGTCATAATTTGAAAATGAAAATAGGTGCACAGAGTCAGAATTCGGCTCAAAAATCACGCCCAGGAGTCAAATTTCCGACATTTCAGATATTTTGAAAACTGCAGGGGGGTTTGGGCAAAATATGACCCATCGCCGTTTTCAATATTTGGCATATTTTCGGTATATAAATTCGTAATTTGAAAATGAAAATAGGTGCAGAGAGTCAGAATTCGACTCAAAAATCACGCTCAGGAGTCAAATTGCCGAATTTTCAAATATTTTGAAAACTGCAGGGGGGTTTGGGCAAATTATGACCCATCGCATTTTTAAATTTTTGGCATATTTTTGGTATAAAAAGTCGTAATATGAAATTTAAAATAGGTGCAGAGAGTCAGAATTCGACTCAAAAATCACGCTCAAGAGTCAAATTTCCGACATTTCAGATATTTTGAAAACTGCAGAGGGGTTTAGGCAAAATACGACCCATCGCAGTTTTCAGTAATTGGCATATTTACAGTATAAAAAGTTGTAAATTGAAAATATAAATAGGTGCAGAGAGTCAGAATTTGGCTCAAAAATCACGCTCAGGAGTCAAATTTCCGACTTTTCAGATATTTTGAAAACTGCAGGGGGGTTTGGGCAAAATATGACCCATCGCCGTTTTCTGTAATTGGCATATTTTCTGTATAAAAAGTTGTAATTTGAAAATAAAATGGGTGCAGAGAGTCGGAATTCGGCTCAAAAATTACGCTCAGGAGTCAAATTTCCGACTTTTCAGATATTATGAAAACTGCAGGGGGGTTTGGGCAAATTATGACCCATCGCCGTTTTCAGTTATTGGCATATTTTTTGTATAAAAAGTCGTAATTTGAAAATGTAAATAGGTGCAGAGAGTCAGAATTTGGCTCAAAAATCACGCTCAGGAGTCAAATTTCCGACATTTCAGATATTTTGAAAGCTGCAGAGAGGTTTGGGCAAAATATGACCTATCGCAGTTTTCAGTAATAAGCATATTTACAGTATTAAAAGTCGTAATTCGAGAATGAAAATAGGTGCAGTGAGTCAGAATTCGGCTCAAAAATTACGCCCAGGAATCAAATTTCCGACATTTCAGATATTTTGAAAACTGCAGGGGGGTTTGGGCAAATTATGACCAATCGCCGTTTTCTGTATTTGGCATATTTTCGGTATAAAAAGTAGTAATTTGAATTTGAAAACAGGTGTAGAGAGTTAGAATTCGCCTCAAAAATCACGCTCAGGAGTCAAATTTCCGAAATTTTAGGTATTTTGAGAACTACAGGGGGGATTTTGGGCAAAATATGACCCATCGCCGTTTTCAGTAATTGGCATATTTTTGGTATAAAAAGTCGTAATTTGAAAATTAAAATAGCTGCAGAGAGTCAGAATTCGGCTCAAAAATCTCGCTCAAGAGTCAAATTTCGGACATTTCAGATATTTTGAAAACTGCAGGGGGGTTTGGCTAAAATATGACCTATTGCCGTTTTCAGTAGTTGGCATATTTTCGATAAAAAAAGTCGTAATCTGAAAATTAAAATAGGTGCAGAGAGTCAGAATTCGGCTCAAAAATCACGCTCAGGAGTCAAATTATCGACATTTCAGATATTTTGAAAACTGCAGGGGGGTTTGAGCGAAATATGACCCACCGTTTAAGGTGTGTAAATTATGTAGTATGCCGCACGCCCACACCTTAGAATATTATGTATTAGAGTGTCAACTTATTGATAACTATAGAAATAAGGAAATAAATAGTGTACCACATCAAGTTGTTTGGATGTGTGATAATGGTATGATAGACAGAATACTTAGGAGCTACAAGAATTTTGCCCCAAGAGTGTAACAATTATATGCTGTACTTACTATATTAACCTGCAATGTTAAATGGGATTCTTGTAATGTTATTTGTCTATTTGTACTCACTGAATTTGTGCGCCCCTTGAGGGACTTGATGTAGAGGGGGGGGGGGGGAGGGGGGTAGAAATAGCCTAAGCTACTCTATCCCTTTGAGATGTATTTTTTGCTTATCTCAATAAACATACTTGAACTTGAACTAATTAACCTTAAAATCTATATGTCAGAAGGAAGGAAGATGTAGACGTTAATGTGACAACATTTCAAGAAATATCTCTCTCTTTAAAGTTAAATAATACAATCCTATCGCCGGTGTCCGGACACATGAAAGCTACTTAGGTATCAGTGGCCAGCCAGGTGGAGATCACAGGCTGTACAATACTGATAAATTATGTAATTCACAGAGATACGTTGATAAATATTAATGTTTTATATTTTATTAAAAATACAGATATATACTTTGTTTCATACGTTAAATGTAACAATATTTCAGTATATATTATATAAGCATAGTATATATAATTCAGTATATACAATATATAATAAGAGTGTCAGACCACGGAGGAAGAATTGAAACAGGAATTTCCTTTAGTACTTTCTTATATTAATACATCTTCAGAGCGAACCATTCCTTCTGAAGATGTATTAATATACGAAAGTACTTAGAGCATTCTATTGTGGTTTTAATATTGAACAATTATACATATACGAAACAGACAAATCTGGTGTCCGAAATAGTAAAAATATTAGTGTGCGATGTGATCAATGTAAGGGGGATATTGGGTGTGCCTCGTATCCCCTACAACAACAAGAAGTTCGAGAGCGATGAGGCCGCCACCTACTAGCTTCAGAATGTCGTCGAATCTAAATCAACAATATACTACCGCCGCTACTTTCTCGGAAACGTAAGTACCTGTCGCTTTACTTCTCTCACCCTGCCTAGCCTGGCCTGGCCTGACCTGGCCTAGCCAGACCTGGCCTAGCCAGACCTGGCCTAGCCAGACCTGACCAGACCTGACCTGGCCTAGCCTTACCTAGCCTAGTCTGACCTGACCTGGCCTAGCCTTACCCAACACTAATCACCACACGTGACAGCCCAAACGAATCGCAAATAAGTACACGTAACAAGTCATATGCCCGGACACTCTTTCACCTTGGGGACTGAATGGTAACTATTGTATAGAAGAGCCGGCTCCCTGAGAGTGGTAAGAGGGCGTGATAAGAGGCTAACGTGTGGTCTTGAAGGAAGTCGATAAAGCAGACAATTTTCAAAAGGAAGGGCAGCATAACGAGCAGACAGGAATGGACAGACAGTCGGTTATCCCATAATGTGTAATACGCCCCGCACAGCATGGGTGGAGTGGGGGGGGGGGTTGTAGCAGGGCACAGTATGGTGATGGTGCGGGTGAAGTACACACCCACTGAATTCCTGCCATCAATAATTGTTTTCATAACCATTAGAACAATGGCATCCCTCCAGCCACCATCCTTCCACTGACCCCCTCCTCTGGTCCTCCACCTCAGACAATAACCCCCCTCACCCCCTCTCCCTTCCAGACATCAGCATGTCAAAATCAGTACTATAATGTGTTTAAACTATTTAAACTAAGTCATTGTGTATCTCAAGGTATCTTAATTCATTTGAAAGTGTACATGTGCATTCGTTCATATACTCGCCTAATTGTGCTTGCTGGGGTTGAGCTCTGGCTCTTTAGTTCCACCTCTCAACCATCAATCAACAGGTGTACAGGTTTCTGAGCCTATTGGGCTCTATCATATCTACACTTGAACCTGTGTATGGAGTCAGCCTCCACCACATCACTTACTAATGCATTCCATTAGATATAATCATATATGATTACACATAATCATAATCATTCTATACACATAATCATATATGTGTACGTCAACGTATACATACATGCGTATATATACCTCATATTAAAATACTGATAAATGAATGACCACGAACAAATTAATTTATAATTGTAGCATTATATATAATTTTAATAGACTAATTACATGTTTATACATTTGAATGGTCCAGACAGGTGGCCAGCCTTGGACATATACACTTCTGGTAGGCACAATGACCTCATGTTAGACCCTTGATAGATTATGTGAGAGAGAGAGAGAGCTGGGGCAGGGAGGTGCGTGCCCCAGGGAGATAATCCATGCCCATGCCACGCCTCGAGGTCAGTTCTCGAGTCACACCAAGAATAACAATCGAGCAAGTTGTCCTGACCAGGATGTGGCATATTAGGGAGGGTTGAGGAATAGGAAGCCTGTCTGATAGGGCTCTTGGCAAGCAGCTCTCCCTCAGTCTACCTATCTATATGGAAGAAATGTATCTAGGCCCTCCTCCCCCCTCTCCCCCACCTTTCTTCCTTCATTTCCTCCCTCCTTCCCTCCCCCTCACTGGTGAGAGAGTAGGAGTGTGAGAGTAGTTAGAGAACTCGTAGTTCTCATGCTCGTGAAATTGTCTGCGACCCTGGAAGAGTAGAGCGGAGGGGGGGGGGTGAAAGTAGGTGACGATGGAGGAGTAGAGGGGAGCATTATATGCAGTGAACGTAGGTGTCTATGGAAGAGTACATCATAGAGGAGGGTGAAAGGAAGGTGACGATGGAGGAGGAGAAGGGAGGGGGTGTGAAGGTAGGTGATGATGGAGGAGTAGAGGGGAGGAGGGGGGCAAAGGTAGGTGTCTATGGAAGAGTACATCATAGAGGGGGGTGAAGGTAGGTGGCGATGGAGTAGAGCAAAAGGAGTGGGGGTTGAAAGTAATCCTGAGTTTAATTTTTTAGTTATATATAGTGACACCTCGGCTTACGAATGAATATTTATGAACTTTTCGGGTTACAAGCCTAATTTCTTCGAAAAATTTGAATCGGGTTACAAACTTTGCCTCGGGAAAGGAGTTTGTTGATATACGTAAGGGCTGACCTAGCGCGTGGTGGCATGGTGATCGCGCCTCAGTTTACCAGTGTCTCCTGCCTAGTAACTATCGCGCCTGAATTCTTTATAAAGCATTACATTTGTTTTGGGATTTTGGGCTATTTGAACATAAAATTTGTTATTATATATCTTGCCATGAGTCCCAAGAAAGCCAGTGGTAAGGTTCAAGCCAAGAAAACACATGTGAGAATGACCATAGAGGAAAAACAAGAGAGCATTCATAAACGTCAAAACGGTGCACAGGTTGTTGAACTAGCTAGGCAGTACAACAAATCTATGTCAACAATATGCACTATACTTGCTAAGAAAAAGGACATTATGAGCGTTAAAGTGTCAAAAGGCATATCAACAATCCCGAAACAAAGAACACAAACACTTGAGGATGTTGAAAAGTTTTTATTAATTTGGATACACAACAAAGAGTTAGCAGGTGATAGCATTTCAGAGGCCATCATTTGTGAGAAACCAAGGCATTTGCATGAAGACCTTTTAAAGAAAACCCCTGGAACGAGAGGGAAAAAGATGAATCAAGTTTGAAAATGTGAAAAGTTTGTGTGACAATAGAGCCTCGTGGAAAACTTTTGCTGTGGTCATTACCTGGTGGAATGCACCCAGGATGGAGTATCAGGGCTATACATCTTTTAAATCATAAAAGTAATAAACATTTCCCATCAACCTTACAAACCATATTAACCTATTTTCATGTATTTCCCCCATGTGCACTTTAACAAAGTTACTAAATTGCCTTTATCATTCTGTAAAATTTCAATTACAGTATACTGTATATAATTTTGTTAGTATAAATGGACTGAATATTCTGAAATCACTATTAATTTTACAATTTCAGATTCAAAGGTGGTCTGGACACCCAATTTGGTCAGACAGGTGAAGAGAGCATTTAGGATAGTTCGAAGAGATGAAGATGGTCACAATTGTGTTTGAAAAGGCAAACGCCCCCCTTTGCTCCTGACATTATGTTCAGCCTATTGACCCCTGCACACCTAACACAAGGTAGGTTGAAAACTCCTCCTTCATATGCAGGCGATGAGTCACAATAACGTGGCTGAAGTATGTTGAACTTGAATTAAACATTGGATTCACATTCGACTTGAGAATGGTCCAGGACGGACCGAAACGTCGTCGTCCCTTCAACTTTTAGTGTGTGGTCTGGTCAACTCCTCCTTCATGTCATTGGTTCATTAGCCAGAAACTTAGGGCCCATGCAGGAATATCCCTAAAAAAAAAAAAGTGGCCCCAACAATGCATCCTCCAAGTCTGGAGGATGAGCAGGAGCATTGTCGAGAAGCAGGCCCTTTAGTGTCAAACTTTTCTCTTGCAGATATTTTTTGATGGCAGGGCAAACCACTCTACATCACAGTTTTTCTGCACGTTATATATTTTTTAAAACTCTTGGATTTTCGGAATGATACACGAGCAAGGGTTTAATTTTCAAATCGCCACACAGCACAAGAGTTAGCCTATCCTGACACAAGTTAGCCCAAGTTAGCTTGTGTCCGGGCAGTGACGTCTCCTCTTGGGTAATGTATGTCCTCTTCGGCAATTTTTTCTAGAATAGCCATGTCTCCTCACAATTAAACACTTGTTGTGGAATATATCCATCAATACAGTATCTACAAAATCTTTAAAATCACGAACAAATCTTTCAGCCCCTACTTTGTCTGAGCTGGCACCCTCACCATGCCTCACAACACTATGAATACCACGTCTTTTTTCAAAATTTCTCAAACCATACCCTACTCACCTTAAACTCTTTCGTATCTGCAAAACTCATTCTAGGGGTTTTCTTTATAAGATCTTGCATGAAGATTTCATTGTTGACCAAACCACACACTGGAAATTGAATAGACGACGACATTTCGATCCGTCCTGGACCATTATAAAGTCGATTGTGATGAGATGAGGGAAGCAAGAGCATTAAGTAGGCAAGAGAGAGAGGTGAGGAGATGGCAAGTATGTACGTATGTACATGAATAAAACATGTACATACTTATACATAACGTGTGTAAATAGTGTAATAAACACAATAACAGTATTTTGGGAGGAGGAATGTTGGCGAGTAATGTGTTGGAGGAGGGAGGGAGGACTGGCAGGGTGTGGCAGCTCACTCATGTTTTTTGGGCTCACCATACCGACATAGTGGATCGTTATGGTGAATACATACGTAGATGGGTATATACAATGTGTGTATATAGTGTAATAACAGCAAAAACACTGTTTGATTGTAGAATATGTCGCATATATGAGGCCCATAATTTTGAGCATAGCGATGTTCTATGCTTTGAATTACATAAATTCCACAAATTACACACTTTTAAATAATATTACAGCAAAAAAAAAGAAGAAATAAATGAGAAACTTCAAAATAATTGCGCAACATTTTATTCGCAGCAACTGCCGTCGCACGGGGTGGCGGGGCCGACAGACCCCCATCGCTCCAACGCTCAGCGCCCATAATTTGCTCAACTTCCCAGCTCCATCGCAGCTAAAGTAAGTCACATACAATATTTTTTGTTTAGTTTCCCCGTGATCAGACTCTGCATTTTAACAATATAAGAAGAGAAAAAAATTTGTTGGAAAGAATTATTTCTTGTGCACCAGGGTGTTATTTGGAGACAGAGCAGTTCAGTGGTTAACTACTAAATTTTTTTTCTCCCACACACGCACCCCCCTAGGAAGCAGCCTGTAACAGCTAACTCCCAGATACCTATTTACTGTTAGGTAACAGGGGTCATCCCCTTTTGTACAAAGAATCTGCTAAAGCTTTTAGGGCTAATCTTTGACACTCGTTTGTCTTTGTCGCCCCATATTTTTTACGTCCGAGTTGAATGCTCTAAGGCCCTTAACTAACTTTAGGTCATGTTCCATACTTCTTGGGGAGCTAATCGACACTGCTCCTCTCTTTACATTCCTCTCTCGTTCTGTCTAAACTCGATTATGGCCCTGTTTACTCGTCTGCTTCTCCTTCTACCCTTCACCATCTGGACACACTGCATCATACTGGGTTACGGCTCAGCTCTGGTACCTTTCCTTCGACACCTACCCTAAGCCTGTATGTTGAAACTGGCGTCCTGTTTCTACAGGATCGCCATGATCGCTACTGTCTTCTCCACCTTGCAAGGTCCTTACAGCACCCTCACTCTTGCTTATGTCATGCCTTGACCTTTACCCATCCTGTGGTTCCTGTTCCCCTTCACCACCTATCTCTTTCTGTACGGTTGTGTCTCTTACAAAATGCTCTTTCAGTTTGTGTTACCAATATTTCCCCTCTTGTCATTCCGTCTTTGCCCCTATGGAGGGGTCCCCGTTCCTAAATTCTGTAAGCCTTGACCCACATGACTAAAACTTTTACCCCTCCTACAGTTCTAAATCACCTTTTCCTTGAACACTTTTCTTCACACTTCCACTCTATTTCCGTCTTCACCAATGGGTCTTAAGTCTGCAGACGGTGTAGGCTACTCTGTTGTTTTTCCTGACTGCACCTTTGTGTCTCCTGCCTCCGGAGACTAGCATCTTCATGGCAGAACTTTATGCTATTCTCTATGCTCTTCATCAACTCTTTTCTCGCTGTCAATCCTCCTCTGTGTTTGTAGTTGACACTTGCAGTGCCCTCATGGCTCTAGAATCCTTTAATCCAGTCCATCCTTTGGTAGTTGAAATTCAACATTGGCTGTTTCTTATCTCCAGTAGATTTAAGACAGTGGAATTTCGCTGGATTCCCACCCATATTGGTGTGTTCTTAAATGAGCGTGCGGACACTGCCGCTAAGGAAGCTATCCGCACCTGTCCCATCTCCCGTAAAGGTATTCCTTATTATGACTTGTACCCAGTTATTCATTTCCCCATTCTTGCCCGTTGTCAGGGTTGTTGGTCTTCTGTTACTGGTAACAAACTGCGTGCTCTTAAGAGTAGTGTGTTCCCGTGGCCTTTCTCCTACCACCGTAACCGGTGGTGGGAAACGGCTCTGGCGAGGTTGTATATTGGTCATACACGTTTAACTCACGGGCACTTAATGGAGCGCTGCCCTGCTTCTTATTGTCCAAACCGTTGTCTCTACATGTCCTGACTTCCAGGACTTACGTGTCTTGCTTCCCGACCATCCCTCACTGTCAATTGTCCCTCGATAAAATTCTTGGTAAATTCAATACCTTTGATATTGTTCGCCGTATGCGTTTTTGTTCTTGTATTGGCGACGTTAGTGATATTTAGCGCACTATGATTATCCCACACATTTGATGGTTTGATAAATACTGTACTGTACAGTACTTTGGTTTGGAATGTATCAAATAAAGTTGTTTCATGTATTGAAATGTGTGAGAAAATCCACTGGGGCTGTGAGATGAAGCGAACCTGTAACAAAGGCATTGCCAGTTGCATACTCTACCACCACTGATGGTAAAAGTCTTACAACTGGATATCTTGTGTGACGGGTTATGGTATCACAGCTATACTGAACCAAGATGGTATGGCTCTCCCTCACATAAATGAAAGAAATGCTGCTATTGGCCTTGCAGTGTATAAGTTGCAGGTGGAAACAAATGAAAATTATCAAATAAATAATTAAACAATTTACTGAAATAGTAATGAACAAAAATAACACATGACAATACTTGACTATCATGTAATGCAAAGGTGAACAAGTTAGTATGACCTTAAATGCAAAAAATAAACTATAAGCAATGAATAAAAGTATGAAGATATACTGGTGTTCTGAAGACAGCTACCATACCACCATGGCATCAGTCACACGACGTTGGCTGGAAGTGGACGACGGGTTAGAGACACCAAGGTGATCCTAGAGCACTAAGGGAGAGATTGCCTCTCCAGGGAGGCAGCGCTCTTTATATAGTCCGGCGGTGATGACTCATCCAGTGTCAACACGAGGTGGACATCTGGTCAACTAGCAAACTGCTCGTTGTGGCTGGCGGTGCCTTTGTGTTGAGCTGTACCACTGTCAGTTGAAGGCGGCTAACTGCTTGTTTGTGGGGACAAACTGCCAGTTAGCAGTGGCGCCCGGCTTGCCTCTGAGTCGTACCAGGCCGTGCCAGGCCCTGGGGGGTATGGAGAGGTGGCAGGACTGATGACTCTTCTGGGCTGGTGTAGATGTATACTTCCAGTGCAGAGGCATTGAAGGTGAAGGGAAAAGGCAGTTCCACTGCTATGCAGGGGATTCACGTGACACTTGTGAAGCCACAGAAAGTCTGGAGGCCCTACTGAAGCCAGTCCAAGTATTAAATAAAACCCCTGAAGTACGCCGGTGAAGGGTAAAGTGAAGGGTGAAGCAAGACCGTATGCCCCAACTTCAGGCACACGCAGAAAATCACGTTTTGGTCCCGCCTCTCAACTGTGTATTTGAAGTTGGGGCGTATGGTGTTGAACTGCTTCAGCCTTCACCCGAGTGCTTGTAGGTCTTACGTAAGACGTTGACTCAAGGAGGGGCCTCAAAACTTGCTGTGATTTATGGGGAAATCCGGTTGTAAGACTTTTACAAAGTCAGTAATATACTGTGGTAGAGTATGCAGCTGCCAGTGCCTTGGGCAAGGGTTTACGTCGCCTCACAGCTCCAGTGGATTTTCTGCTTGGTGTATATCAGGTTGTGATTTTGTGTGTGTACCGTATTGTTATGATCGCCGTCTGATAAGTCCTTTCTGGCCTCAAGAGTCATTTTTACCCACCTAGAAAGATTGCAGATGGCCAAAGCAGTTATTTAAGTTAAGAAGGGACAAGTCTTAAACAGAATTTTGCATAATATTTGACTGTAAAGGGGTAAATTGAGGTAGATTGAAAAACAAAATGGTGAACCGGGCAGGCGGTACTCACAATTAGGCGAGTACACTCGGGAACTTTTAAAGTGCAACCAAACATGCTTTAGGCTCTCACAACAAGAGGTGAGTGGTGGTGGCTCAGGTGCTCAGCCAATCAGAGCACCTAAGGAGGGAGGGCAGGAGTGAGAGGGGGGGGGGGGTGGTATGTGGAAGTTTGGTGACAGTTGTGTGTAGTTTGTTCATCTTCATTGTAAGTTTCATGGCTTGGTGTGCATTTCCCTAGTAAATTTAATTAGGGAAAAATTCAGGTGTTTGATTTTTTAAATCAACTTTTTAAATGTTGAGTTGTTAAAGCCTCAAAGTGCATGGAGTTGGTTTGGGAGTATGGCATCCTCATGCTGCTGCGTGCTCGCGTGAGGTAGCAAAGGTGATGTAAAGTTGTGGGGTGTACATGCTTGGGACGTCCTCTCTAGGGATGGCTGGTGTTAGACCTGTGTGTTTGTCGGTTGTTGAAAAGCCGTCATCCTTTGCTGTTGTGGTATTGATTTTACATTGTTCATCTTGTAATTAATACTGTAGTGCGATATCTAGGGCTACCATTTGTAGGTTTAAAATGTCTAATACAAACAGTTGTCCAATGAGTTTTAATAGGAAATATCATCCACCAAGCACCATTGTACAATTATATTAATTGATAGTATATGGATTGTGCAGAACTGCTTAGAATGATCTTTAACACTTGGCTATATTGGTCATGTCAAATACCTGCACGGTGAATGCTCAAAGACCCTTTCTTTATTCAGTGTTGTCACATACCTCATGGGGGTATGGATAGGCAAACACTCATTCGGTTAAACTTGCCTTGTAGTACTTTCAGAGCTCAGTAATTTGGAATGTGGTTAGCACTTTCCAAATAAATTGACCTTTAAAGTGAATTCCTATTTAGGTTTAAAACATTATACCGAATGAGAAACTCGGATTATATAGCCGAACACCAGAAATGTTGTTATTCAATTTGGTTGCCTAAAGCACATTCAAGGACTACACATTACATGGCATTCCAGGATTCCTCTATACCTTGCCTTATGCTGTAAACATTGCCACAACCCTGTGTTTTATTGATTTAAATGGCCACAGGGAGGCATACAACACTGCAGATTATGATGTCATTAGTTATCCACTGTGCTGACAAGTGGGCTGACTGATGTTCGTTGACACCTGTATCGTGCTTCAATTTAATCGCCAGGAGATCACCCTCTCACTAGACTCGTCTGTAGGAAGTACAGTATAGTATGTCAAATTACCTTGGATCATAAATAGCATAAGACTTGGGGTAGGAGAGGGTTGCAGTGTGTCATGGCTCTCAGTTGTTCCTGGTATTAGGCAATTTAGTTCTGGAATCATTTTTGTTGGCCAATGTTAAACTTTTTTGAAAGTAGATGTTTTTCTGAAAGGGATGGGGGGGGGGGACCTCTATGCTTGGATACAGTTATCTAAGTGAATACTTAGATTTATACAGTAGAATAACTACCTTCTTTTCCTTAGTCAAAAAGGTTGCTTGTTTATTTCTAGGGACTTGTATTTTCTTTTATTTTTAACTGCAGCAACTTTCAGTGAATGATAGATTCTTACTGAAAGGACCTTTACTTCATTGTTGTTGCTTTATGGTCATCTCATTGTGTACAGGGATTCCGCGAAGCTTTTGGGGTTAGTCTTTGACACTCGTTTGTCTTGGTCAGCCCATATCTCTTGCCTCCGAGTTGAATGCTCTAAGGCCCTTAACCTCCTTAAGGTTTTGTCCCATACTTCTTGGGGAGCGGATAGGCGCACGCTCCTCTATTTGCACTCCTCTCTCGTCCTGTCTAAACTCAATTATGGTTGCCCTGCATACTCTTCTGCTTCTCCTTCTACTCTTGCCATCTTGATGCTTTGCACCATACTGGGTTGCGTCTTGGCTCTGGTGGGTTTCGTTCGACTCCCGCCCTTAGTTTGTATGTTGACACTGGCTTTCTCTCTCTTCAGGACTGCCGTGATCGCTACTGTCTTCACTATCTTGCGCGGTCCTTCCAACATCCTTCCTCTCGCCTCTGTCGTGCATTGACTTTTCCTCCTCCTGTGGTTCCTGTTCCTCTTCATTGTCTCCCACTTTCTGTCCAGTTATCTCGCTTACAGGATTCTCTTTCTGTTCATATTTCTAATGTTTCTCCTCGTATTGTTCCTTCATTACCTCCGTGGAGAGTCCCCCTTCCCAAGTTTTGTACGTCCTTGACTTGTATTACTAAAGCCTTTACCCCTCCTACAATTCTGAAAAGCCTCTTCCTTGAGCACTTTTCTTCGCACTCCCACTCTATTTCCATCTTCCCTGATGGGTCTAAGTCTGCGGATGGTGTGGGCTACTCTGTTGTTTTTCCTGACCGTACTTACATGTGCCGCCTCCCTTCGGAGGCTAGCGTCTTTACGGCAGAACTTTATGCTATTCTCTATGCTCTTCGTCTCTTGCTTTCTCATTCTTTGGCACGGCTGTGTTAAACCCGCCATGGTCATACCCGCTTAACCCACGGTCACTTAATGGAGCGCCGCCCTGCTCCTTATTGTCCGAATTGCGTTGTCCCTTACAGTTGTGCATATCCTTGTTGAATGTCCTGACTTCCAGGACGAGCGTGTGTCTTGCTTTCCGACCGTCCCTCGCAGTCACTTGTCCCTCGATAGAATTCTAGGTGAATCGGATACTTTTGATATCGTTCGCCTTATGCGTTTTTGTTCTTGTATTGGCATTCTTGGTGATATTTAGCGCCCTCTGATTATTTCGCACTTTGGTGCCTTCTTTTGGTAATTACCTTACCTTCATTGTTGTTTCATTTTAATGTGGTAGTTGTGACATGGATTGTTCTGGCTCACGTGCAAGGTCTTGGATTTTTTTCTGTTTTATATTAAGAAATTGCCAGTCTTGTTACTATTTGTAGAGTTAGAGATCTGCATTAAGGCCTCAATATTATATTTATTTTTTTTATAACATGTTATCAGCAATTTTTGTGATTGGTAATATTTAGATTAATGTCAGTGATGTATATGACAAGGGTTAAGACCCCTTGTGGTATGACAGCATTTTTCCCAGTCATTTCTTTAACAAATGAAAGGGTCCTCGTAACCATTCTTTTGTCCTTTCTACCATGTACCCGTTTGTTGCTTCTTTGTTTTAATAGCCAAAGTACCAAATGAAAGACCATGGCCTTTGGTAATGTTGCAATTACCGTTTAAAAAAAAAATGAGCAGGTTCATTAGGCAGGGTTTGTTTTTAGCAAACAGTTTTTTTTTGTAAATTCCATTCCTTCAGGACCTTGCAGATGTCAGGTCAAACTAATTGACAGTAATCTGTTTTGCCCTTTCAAACAATGATGGTTTTAATCTAGGTAAAATATTTCAGAATCTGAAGTTTGGCAGACAAATCATTTAAGAGCTTTTATTAAATTTAAGTTACCAAAGACACTGTGAAAACCATGTTGTATAGATGCTTCAGTGTCACTATTCTAATATTTTGTAAATTTAACAATGATCTTTAAATTAACTAAATATAATTTGTACAAAGCTTAGGTGTTTCATAGCTTTAAATTTACTTTCAAATATGAAAACTAAATATTGACTAAAGTTTCTTCCACTTTAATATTTCAGACTAATTTGCAATATTTGTTAGTTTATGAAAGTTGAATAGGTAGTCCACTTTTACATCTTTTCAATGCATTTTGCATGCACCTATGTAAAGTTACATATAGGTGTAAATTTTACCAAGTATTTATTTAAGTAAAAAAAATTCAGATGTTTAATAATTTCAGGATAAGGTATATAAAGTAGTTTCATTAAAATTGTTTTATTTAATAAGTTTTACATATAGTATTTATAATAAATCTAATATTTATTACTGTTTCAGGTTGTGGGACAGATGCTCCTAGATGAACAGAAGATCCAAAAGGCCAAGACAACTCCAGAGACAATCACCTGTAAAAGAAAAATAAACATTAAACAGGGACACTACTTTTATTATCACCAATGCCTAATAATAAGCCCAAAAAATCCTAACAGCCTATCTTTTAAGGCAGGCTCAGCAAGGCCTATCCCTTCCTCTGATTATAGTGCAAAGCTTGTTCCCTGAATGGGTGCATTACATCCACCACTTTAGTGCCATCAACACATTGTACATATGCTTTACTGAAAGCACTGTACAATGCATGCCAGGCACTAAAGTTTTAGATGCATCCACCCATTCAGCAAACAAGCCCTGTGAGAATTAACAATGTAACCATTGTTAAGGGTCCCTAAACCTATGCAAATCTAGTCCATCTATTAGATGGGTAGTAGAGCAAATCTCTGAAAAAGCCAAGACAGGGAAATCTGCAGGACTGCCTGGTCCCCTTTTATGAAATGGGGTAGGATCAGTACAAGCTGCATCATCCCCTGTGGGTTGTAACAGTAGGACATGGTTACACACCTATAAATGGACTAGATAAGAGAATTAAGATTAGGTCATTGATATAGCTAAAACATAAAATTCAAACTACCCACTTTTGTAGATTTCCTTTTGCAGAGTAAAGGAGACTCACTCCAAGCCAGTCCATACATCACAATCACTTTCACCTGAAAAATATTTCAACAAATTATTTTCAGATTTAAAGCCAATCTTGCTTTACTTTTCAAATTAGCATTCAGTACTTTACAAATTCAGATGGAAAAAATTTCTTTAAGGAATTTACCTTTCCTACATATTCTAGTAGCAGTAGTAAAAATCTAATTTAGAAAATATATATGGCATCAATTTGCCAAGTTTCAGTAAATGTCATTTGAGAAACTATCCACAACTGCACTTCAATGGCAATTTACATTTATCTTTAGCCAATGCTATATTGTTTAAAGTTATTACTATTTATTTACTTTTATGCAAATCTATTCAGATTAACCTTTACTACAACTCACCTGATTCTGTTGAAGCAGGTGACAGAGGGACTGGGACTTTCCAAACCACATTCTGGAAAATTATATATATTTAAAACCAAGCTAAAGTAAACATTGAATATTTTTTTTTACTTTCAAGGGAAAAATACCATCACTTAGAACAAAACTTTTCCTGCCATTAACTTTGACTCATGATTACCCTTAACAGTGTTATACATTTATAGATTAAAGCTTATTTAACAAACATTTAATGCTAACTAAAGATTTATATTTCATTAAAATTATTAATAAAACACCCTCAACTATGCTGTTTAAGATCTAATGCCCCACATTACAATTTTCACAATTTCAACATACCATTCTATTCAATACATTCCTGGAAGGACTAAACTTGCAGATATGGTACCCACTAGCCTAAGCCTAGACTTCCATACCCTAATATTTAATAGGTTTTTAGCAATTAACTTCTACCCTCTAATTCCAATGTACACAACACTACTTACTGTAGATCTGCAAGTATTTTCCTGCAGCTCTGTTGCCAGGACCTTCCACAACCTGTCATGTGAACAGTAAATATTACTAAAAAGTTTTTTGCATAGCTATGTTATTTTGTTCATACCTGTACCACCAGTTTAACAGTTTAGTATAAGCCACACTTTCTCCCCCCCCCCCTTCCTCCCAACTGTTCAGTGTCAAAAAGGGAGGGGGGGGGGGTGTCCATTTACTGTACCACTTACATTTTAGTGTGGGCTTCATCCACTATTCTGATGTTAGCTGGAACATTTGTGCCAGCTGCTAGTTTGAAAGGGAGGCATACCATGTGCCAATTCAGGAAGCTTTCCACGTTCCTCACTGCATGTCAGCTCAGGACCTCACTACCATGTTGGGAGGCAGTTGAAGACTAACCAATCAACATCCCAGGCTGGAGAGCAGTGCCAGCTCAGGGAGAATTTACCACCTGCAACAAATTTAACTCTTAACAATCTACAATATCTTTACCTAGCCCCCAAACCTTACATTTGTCAGCATTAAACTGCATCTGGTAGTCAACCATTTCAAAACTATATAGGGCATCAGTATTTTTTATTTGCCAATTCTGCAACTATTGCAGTCTAAACCATAATCTTGCGAATAACCAAGGTCCAAGGAGAGCTTTTAGGCACTACTTACAACACTTCTCCCAACTTAACCCCAATTATACTAATTTTGTTTGGTATAGCCATGACCTAATCAACTTCAGTCAGCATTCCCAATGATCCAAGCCCCTATCAATTTTGCGCCACTATCAAAATCTCTGCTGAAGTCAAGGTACACAAAATCACAAATCTTATCACCATTTCCTCAACTATGCAACCTAATCCATGAACATTTAGTAATAAAACTATGCGATTCATGTATCTAGTCATGTTTCTCAAAAAGAGTAGAGAAATGGCACTTGCAATGTTAGATTCTAGTAACTTTCCTCACAATAGACTAAGCTAATTGGTCACTAACTTAAGCGTTAAAGTTAACTCAAACTTTTCCTTTAAAACTTGCTATATTAGGAACTTTTCACGACCGGCCTTTACCCGACATAATTAAATAGGGTAAAAACGGTATATTAAATGCAGTAAAACTACGGTAAATTCAATATGATAAACTTGCATTCTTTAAGCATGGGCTGCATACTAAGTGAACTAAACTAAATGTTAAGCACCCTGGCAAACCACTTTGTTCTATTCAATTTATTTAATCACTTTGTCCAGCTAGAATTTTTAGATTAGAGTAAAGATACACCCTCCCTGGTAACGGCTGAACTAAACCAAATACAAATACTGTATTTAGGTAAAATTACTCTCATAAAACCCGTCTACTTCCCCCACCAGTGGACTTGTTCAGCTAAAGGCATAATGTAATGTTCCACTTTAGTAAATAAAGACTTAAAAAAACACTACCCCATCTGTGTAGTTACCGGTTACCTGACATTCTACGCTAAAAAGAACCCATCTATTCCCCATAATTGTTCGATATAACTTACCTCTCACCCGCTGGTCGAGTACACAGCAGTATATATCCTCCTCCATCACTCACAGCGTGGATACTATTTCACTCTGGCCGCAAATTGCCTCAAATCACCTACGTTGTCCATAAACATATATAGAAGAGCAACTGACCATAACACCCGTATAGCGATCATCACATAACGTGGGAACATTAGTAGTACTGCTGTCAAAACATAGATGGCGCCAGGACAAACGGTAATTCCTATGGACTCGCCTAGTTATGCGTAGGGAATTGAGCTTCAGCTGTTTGGTCCCGCCCCTCAGCTGTATTCATCTAGTTGTACTCACCTAATTTGTGCTTGCAGGGGTTGAGCTTTGGTTCTTTGGTCCTGACTCAACCGTCAATCAACAGGTGTACAGGTTCCTGAGCCTATTGGGCTCTATCACATCTACATTTGAAATTGTGTATGGAGTCAGCCTCCACCACATCACTGCTTAATACATTCCATTTGTTAACTACTCTGACACTGAAAAAAATTCTTTCTAATATCTCTGCGGCTCATTTGGGTACTAAGTTCCCCTTGTTCGTGTTCCACCCGTGTTAAAGAGCTGTCTTTGTAACTATCAAAATGCATATATCTTTGCTTTCACTTCAGTTATATTTATGACAAGGGATTTAAAATTTGCCTATATTTCTGCTTCTCTGATGACATTAAAAACTTTCGTTTATTACAGTATCTACATAAAATTAACATTTATCTTCATTAGGTTGTAGTTCTCATCAATAGGGAGAGCGTCGGTAAACAAAAAATTGTTTAATTATAAATATCTTTCCTCTCAATAATATGCCCAAAACGCTATGCGTACTAGTGGCTTTAGGTATTGTATGTACTAGCTCTATCTATAAATCCAATATTATGTTTGTAAATCGACTATTTATGTACTTTCCTGAATAAAATGAACTTTACTTTACTAATATCTAATCTCTGTGACTAAAACGTAAGAACTACTTTATCTATGCCTTTTTGATAACATATGGTCACTGCTTCACAAGCGGGGATTTTTCTGGCGGGGGAGAAAGAAACAATTGCGCAGCGCGTCCTGCGGCGTTGCGCGGGCAGTTTGGGGCCGTATAAATACGGGCGCACAATGGGGCTCTGCCTCACTCCGCCTGCCCTCGCCGCTGCCCTCGCAAAACCCCATCCTCCCCCCCTTTGCAAGCGGCTGCTTTTGTACCCCCGTCATGCTTTGCACAGTTGTCCCGATTGTCTCCCCACTGCATGTGGGAAGGGGGGTGCAGCGCCGGTCCCCAAGTGTCCCGCTGTCCGCAGCTAATACTTTGCCCAGTCTAGGTGCTAGTAAGCCCTACTTGTAGTCACACCCCCTTCTCCTTATCCATTAGGTCTTTTACGGCCTCTTGGCCGGGTACATTACGTGTTATGTGGTCTCTCACTTATTAGTTATTCTTTGTGTCCTGCCTGTTATATCCTAGTGTTATATAATTACTACACATTTGCACTCGGCCTTAATTCTAGTACCAGTTAACCTTTAGGTTTCTGCAGAATTAGTTTCCATGTCACTATAGGCTAAGGTCTCATACTTACTACGGGTGTACCTTAAGTTAAATCTAGTCCTTGGACTTGGAATTGTTACTGTTAATTCTTACTTTATATATTTACTTTATATATTTTGATATAAACGTTATATATTTACTTTATATATTTACATGTTCAATATTAAGTTTAATATAATATCAACTTTGTTATAAGTCTATAATATAAACCGTGTTTAATATAGACTTTATATAATTACTTACTTTATATTTGAACTCTATATATTTACATGTTCTGCAGAATTTAATCCTCAATAAACTTTAACGCCCCATACTGCCAGTATCTTTCTCCCCCTGGTCAGAAAATGGTCACTGCTTCACAAGCGGGGATTTTTCTGGCGGGGGAGAAAGAAACAATTGCGCAGCGCGTCCCGCGGCGTTGCGCGGGCAGTTTGGGGCCGTATAAATACGGGCGCACAATGGGGCTCTGCCTCACTCCGCCCGCCCTCGCCGCTGCCCTCGCAATACATATACATATGCCCTCGCAATACAATACATAACATATACAATTATAAGCTTTATTAGTGAATCTCTATTAATTAAACAATATATCAGAGAGTGTGTAAGGTTCGGTGTTCCATGTGCGAAGAGACATGGGAGATTTTACATCAGTACAGTAAATGTTTTAAGTATCGAACGCATACTAACGAATAACGATTAGTATAGACCAACACTATTGTTCTATGAAGTCGATTTAACTTCCAGACATGTATTTTTCAATAAGTCTTAAATATTTTCTGGCTAGTTATGTTAGATATTATTAGAAATACGTATTCTACTTGTTAATATAATAAACTAAATTTGCGATCATTTAAGGAGAGAAGTGCGACGACTGGATCACTGTGTACAGAAGGTTGATATGCCAACACTTTCCAGACAATATATCTTGGATAAGTCGCTCCACAACATTGACACCTGGACCGTTGACTTCCTATGAGGCCACATATTTACTTATTTCATAATGGAAGTATATTATTTTATAGTAAATATATGTTTTCTCGTGTTCTGCATTAAGTACCAACATTATAGTGAATAAATATACCATATTTCTTCATTATTTAAGTAATGCTAGGAGGCTTTGAGTAGCTTTGGGTCATTAGGTGAACAGAATCTCCAATAGATGGGGCGAGAGTCGCGCTATCTCTCGCCCGAGCGAGAGTCGAAACTTATTTTAGAATTGATATATCTGTAACGGTTCTATTGTTACGTAAAGTATGGTGACAAATAAACACAGACACTAAGATACTATATATATATTTGGTCGAATATACAGAAGTACACAGGTGATACGTTGGTGAGTTGAGCGCACTGAGCGTTGGTACAGTATCTCGCAAGTGTCTGCTCTAGACCACACTTGAAAGTAGACTCTTGTTTATGTTTGCTATCCTGCTGCTTATATGCCCGGGCAACTCCTCACCGTATTGCCCGGGCAACGCCTCACCTCATTCATCTCCAAAGGTTGACAGGAAAATTAACAATGCATTTGGAGCGAGTATATTATTGGATAATCTACTCGCTACAGAACTCCCCCTCCCAGGGGATGAAAGGAAAAATACTTGATCAAGGAACTTAGCTGGTCAGTGAATTGTACGCCCTGCTCGCGTTACATAACCATCAAAGTTAACTTCCTCCTCTTCGCTGAAGCCTGGAGCAGAGCAGAGAGCTGAGTGAGGCCGGAGTCGTGGAGCTCTATGTGGGAGAGCGTGGCGGCTCGATTGAGAATTGTGAGTGTCTAAACTCGGGGAGCGAGAGCGTGGCGGCTCGATTGAGAATTGTGAGTGTCTAAACTCGGGGAGCGAGAGCGTGGCGGCTCGATGCGGTCGTAGTCTGCTGTCTGCTCTGTGTGGAAGCTGTAACGTCTTGGGTTGATTAGGACTGTACACGCCGAGTACTACATTGTTGACTGTGGAAATTGTAGTCTGGTACCAAAAGATGTAGGCAGTGTGTGGACAAGCTCGGTGTAGCAGGAGAGAAGAATGTGCATAATTGTTGCGTCCTTGGGTCGCTGGTGGAGCATTTAGATCCGGGGCGAATGGGCTCGGGCACCAGGACATTAGGAGGTAATGTAGGCACGTAGTTAGGACAACGAGGTAATCACTGCTAGAGCTGAATTGTCCTGGAGGCGACGAAGAGTCGGAAACGCAAGCTGTAAGTCCTGTACTGCGCAAAGGGCTTGAGTCGGCAGAGTATCAAAATGCAGTGAACGTGTAGATGAATCTGACGAAAGAGCAGCTTTCGTGGGCGCCCCTGTAGAACAAGCAGTGCCCTGGCAGCGACGGAGAGTCGGCAGGACAGGCTGTAGATCACACATTATGTAGTTACTGATGAAGCTGCCAGATGAGTGAGTAGTGATCGTGGAGCAGCAAAGCCGTAGTAGATGAAAATGCAGAGACGATCGCGATGAAAATCATAGCTATGGCAAGGGTGTTGGCAACGTTCCATGACAGGTGGCTGCGGTCCACAGCAAGCAGCAGCAGTGGAGGTCCAGTGAGAGTCCATGTTGTAGTCCATCGTGGCTGGGTATCGTCGAAACTCTCTGGGGTCACCAATGTAACGGTTCTATTGTTACGTAAAGTATGGTGACAAATAAACACAGACACTAAGATACTATATATATATTTGGTCGAATATACAGAAGTACACAGGTGATACGTTGGTGAGTTGAGCGCACTGAGCGTTGGTACAGTATCTCGCAAGTGTCTGCTCTAGACCACACTTGAAAGTAGACTCTTGTTTATGTTTGCTATCCTGCTGCTTATATGCCCGGGCAACTCCTCACCGTATTGCCCGGGCAACGCCTCACCTCATTCATCTCCAAAGGTTGACAGGAAAATTAACAATGCATTTGGAGCGAGTATATTATTGGATAATCTACTCGCTACATATCTTTGTCCTCCAACAAGATATATTTCCTTTGGTGCACTCACAATAACGAGCATATCTCTATCTTTCTGAAGGCATATAATATTTTAGGCTTTATAAGCGTATCTTTGTTAATTACACACTATATTGGCAAGTGAACGAACAAAACGATTCTTCGCGGCAGGGGATCGTATTCCAGGGACCATAGGATTAAGGACTTGCCCGAAACGCTACGCGTACTAGTGGCTGTACAAGAATGTAACAACTCTTGTATATATCTCAAAAAAAAAAAAAAAAAAAGTGCGTAGGCTTCTGCATTCCATGACCGACAAGCTACTGAATGCCACTATAAAAACGTATGTATCTTCACTTGAGCTTTATATATGTCTAATATTAATGTATTTAAAATGAAGCTTATATTTCTATCTTTCTTGAGACATATAAAACATATGTGTTTATTAACGAATTTACGTGAAATAAGCATTGTTCTGAGAGAGAGTTGCTCTGTCGATCAGTCTGTGCGGGGTCGGAGCTCGGCGATTATTAAAACACATGTATCTTCATTAGAACTTTATATATATCTATGGTAAAGTATTTAAAATGAAGCTTATATTTCTATCTTTCTCAATACATATAAAAACATTTGCGTTTATTAACGAATTTTTCGTGAAATAAGCATTGTTCTGAGAGAGAGTTACTCCGTTGCTCGATCTGTGCGGGATCGGAGCTCGCCGATTAGAAAAATACACGTATCTTCGCTTTAAATACAAATATGCCCATGGTAAGGCATTTAAAATGAAGATTATGTTTCTATCTTTCTTGAGACGTATAAAAATCTTACGTTTATTAACGATTCTGCGTGAAATAAGCATTGTTCTGAGATGAATATTGCGGATTTCCGGCTCTACGACCGATGAAAAAATGCAACTTTTATACAACTACAAATATCTTTAGTTTTACTTTAAATTTTGTCCTGAAAGAGTTTTCATATATAGATCCAGTTTCTGCCGTTCTTCTGACATGAAAAGACCTTTGGTTTAATAAGTTATCAAGATGTTTTCAACAATATTACTAGGGCGTTCACCGATTCTAACATGGGCGACCCTTTTGGAAACGCAACACATGGGTTGACCTGATTGATATATGGGTCAGATTCCATTAAGGTTCGGAACACTATCAATGAATACAATGGTAAAGTTATATGGCTTAGATACAAATAATGAGGGATTGGGCAGCATTAGATACAGTGCAAGTTTAAAGCACTAGGTTGGAAACTATGAAGATGAAATTAGGTACTTTTTAGTTTTGTTTTTGAATAAGGCAAAAGTTGGACAGCTTTTCAGTTTGTTAGAGTGAGTTCCATAGACTAGGTCCCTTTATTTGCAGAGTGCTTACACAGTTAAGTTTGACTCGGGATATCAAAGAGATATTTATTTTTCCTGTGAACAGTATTTTTCCCCTTACCTGGTAGTACAGTCGGATTTGTTCTCGATGCACAATTGAGAATTCTGGATTTGAATTCCGAGTGAGACAGGAATGGTTGGGCACATTTCCTTTCAGCTAATGGCTCTGTTCACCTAGCAGTGAGTAGGTAATCAGGAGTTAGTCAGCTTATTGTGGGGTTGCATCCTTGACAGGGTCAGTAATTCGGCCTTGGTGAGGGAGGGGGGAAACCTCGATATAAGCCTAACTTGTATGAATACACTCTGGGTTCCTGTCCCCCAACACAATGAATTAGAATTATTATACCAATCCTGTGGGCAGGAGAGCTGTATACTCTACCCAATTCATGTTTTGTAATACATAATGTACGATCCATTTTATGCAATTTGCATAGTGTATATTATAATTTGGCACCAATTGAAATATATACAGATAATGTTTCATAGAATAATTGTTATAATTTACTGAGAATTACCAGGATTTCTCAAAACAAAACTACAGTACGTGCCTTCAATAGGGTGTAGCTGCTCAGTGATATTCGAATAGGATGGAAAATGGTATGCAAATCTCACACCAGCAGTGGGAATGGAAAATTACAATTATTGTTCAACATTCAGCAAATAGACTATTATGCTGTCCACAGCAATGGGACGAGTACTATGCGACGTACTATGGTACGTGAGGAAGGGTGGGAGCCTGGTGATAGCTAATAACTTTAAATCTACAATAGGAAAACTATGAACATTAGCAGCATAGGAACTATGCGCATTATGTGACGTAAGTACTATGGTATACCGAGGACAGATTGCTAGATAACATTAACATTGATCTTCGAAGAGTCGTAGTTCCCATTGATAAGGAGTGCGTCGGCCAAGAAATCTTCTTTAAAATATGATTATCTTTCCTCTCTAGTAAGGTATAATCTCTGTGATGGATTCACAAACACTATATTTTCTCTGCCTTTCTGATAACATGTACAAATATAAGCTTTATTTGTGAATCTATTAAGCAATGTATCAGAGAGCGTATAGGATTCAATGTTTTACGAGTGAAAAGACATGGGTAAATAAAATAGCCAATGCATACCAACGAATAACGATTAGTATCTATATAACAAAACTATTGTCCCTATGGAATTGATTTAACTTCCATACACATATATTTAAATAAATCTTAAATGTTTTGTGGCTATTTATGATAGATACTATATTATAAATATGCATTCTACTTGTTAATATTCCCAAATAAATTTGTGATAATTTGAGCAGAGAAGCACGATGACTGGATCACAGTGTACAGGGGGCTGATATACCAGCAAACACTCTCCAGTCAACAATACATCTGGGAAAATTCACTTCACAACATTGTCACTTGTTGTACTGAATGGGGTGAGAATAGCTTGAGCTACCTCATCCCTTTGTGTGTATTAATACCTCAATAAACTTATTTAAATTTCAATTGTCGCTTGGACTGTCGACTTACTATGCAACTAAAATGTGTAAAATGATATGCAACAACTCCATTCAAATAAAAGGGCCTAGTCTTTGGAACTCACCCCCTGATGAATTAAAAAAAAAAAATTCAATCCATGCTCTATTCAAAAGTCAAACCATAAAGTACCTAATTTCATCCTCATAGTCTCCTACCTTGTGCTTCAGACTCCCACTGTATTTTGCAGTACCTACTTCCCCAATATTAGTGTACAGTACTTAAGACATATATCTTTACCAGTGTAATCCCCTCTGTCAGTTTATATTGTAGTTATTTGTTCATGTAAAACGTTGCTACAATGTACTGTACCTTTTCATCTTATCGGATATTTTTTTTTTTTTTTTTTTTTTTTTTTTTTGTGATATATACAAGAGTTGTTACATTCTTGTACAGCCACTAGTACGCGTAGCGTTTCGGGCAAGTCCTTAATCCTATGGTCCCTGGAATACGATCCCCTGCCGCGAAGAATCGTTTAAGATATGAATCGTTTAAGATAAGAATCGATATGTTAGATTAAGGTCCTGCCTGAAACTCTGTGCATGTTAGTGGCTTTGCAAGAATGTAAAAATATCACTATGTAATCTCACCAACCCATTGGTGAGATTCTTGTAAATAAAATATTATACTATGGCATCACCTGCCACATATTTACTTATTTCATTATGAAATGAGGTTATTTCAGAGTATACACAGGTTTTTTCATGTTCTGCATTCTGCACCAACATTGTAGTTAGTAAATATACCATATTTCTTCATTACTTGTGTAATGTCAGGAGGCTTTGGGTAATTCCACAGATCAACGGGGGACTGCATTCTTATATTGGGCTCTATCATAACTACATTTGAAACTGTATGGAGTCTGCCTCTGCCTCCTGAGTATAAGTCCTTACTTTGAGGTTACCTTGATGATTCCGAGGCTTAGTGACCCCGCTGCCCGGTTGTCAACCAGGCCTCCTGGTTGCTGGACTGGTCAACCAGGCTGTTGGACGTGGCTGCTCGCAGCCTGACATATGAGTCACAGCCTGGTTGATCAGGTATCCTTTGGAGGTGTTTGTCAAGTTCTCTCTTGAACACTGTGAGGGGTCGGCCAGTTGTGCCCCTAATGTGTAGCGGAAGCATGTTGAACAGTCTCGGGCCTCTGATGTTGATAGAGTTCTCTCTCAAAGTACCTGTTGCACCTCTGCTCTTCAACGGGGGTATTCTGCACATCCTGCCATGCCTTCTGGTCTCATGTGCTGTTATTTCTGTGTGCAGGTTTGGGACCAGCCCCTCTACTATTTTCCATGTGTAAATTATTATGTATCTCTCCCACCTGCGCTCAAGAGAATACAGATTTAGGCTCTTTAGTCGGCCCCAATAGTTTAGATGTTTTATTGAGTGGATTCTAGCAGTAAAAGATCTCTGCACGCTCGCCAGGTCAGCAATTTCTCCAGCTTTGAAAGGGGCTGTCACTGTGCAGCAGTATTCCACTCTAGAGAGCACTAGCTTCTTGAAAAGTATCATCATCGGTATAGCAACTCTAGTGTGAAAGGTTCTTGTTTGTCTGCCAGCTGCACATTGCTTCGTAATGCATTCCATTTGTTAACTACTCTCACACTGAACAAATTCTTTCTAATGTTGCTGTGGTTCATTTGGGTACTAAGTTTCCAACTTGTTCGAGTGGCACTCGAACAAGGGTGCTACACAAACCATCCATGCTAAATAGCTTGTCTCTCTAACCTGTCAGTTCATCTGAGAATTTTTTTTTTTTGATAATTATGTCTGTGCTAACACTTCAATCTTCTAGTGTTATGAAGTTTAATTCCAGTAGGCTTTCCCCATAGTCTTTACCTCTCAGCTTGTAAACTAGCCTGGTGCATACCTATTAACCTTTTCTAACTTCGTTTTGTGTTTAACTAGATATGGACTTCATGTTGGAGCTGCATACCTCAGTATTGGTCCTACATATAAGGTATATAAGGTTCTGAATGATTCCTTACACAAGTTTCTGAAAGCAGTTCTTATTTTTGCCAGCCTCACATACATCACTGATGATTTAATTTTGATGTGGGCTTCGGGGGGCAGGTCTGGCATAGTACCAACCCCCAGATCTTTCTCTCCTGATTCTTGAAGGATTTCATCTCCCAGCTGGTAAGTTATAGTAGCCATTTGGTGGACCATTCCTTCAGCCTGTCTAGGTCTTCTTGTAGTCTCTTGCTATCCTCCTCTGCCTTAGTCCTTCTCATAATTTTAGCATCATCAGTTAACATTGAGAGCAATGAGTCTATATCCTCTGGAAGACCATTCATATACAGTATATCAGAAGCAAGATAGATCCGAGTACAGATCCCTGTGGGACTCCGCTGGTGACTTCATGCCATTCTGAGGTCTCGGCTCTCACGGTAACTCAATACTTCTTGTTGCTTAGGTACTCCCTAATCCACTGGGAGCACCTTACCTATTACTCCAGCCAGTTTCTCCAACCATTTCTTATTGGGGTACTGTATCAAAGCTTTCTGACAGAGACTTTTTGGCAGTCCAGAAATATGCAATCTGCACATACTTCTCTGTCCTGCCGTATTCTTATTACTTTATCATATAACTCCATTAAGTTTTTTAGGCATTATTTTCCTTCCCCAAAGCCATGTTGGTATTTGTTTACATACCTAATTCTCTCTCAGTGTGTAACTAGTCTCAACCTGATGATGCAAGAACAGTACAGTACTTTACAGGGCATGCTTGTCAGTGATACTGGTCTGTAGATGAATGTGTGTGTACTCACCTATTTGTGCCTGCAGGACTGAGCATTGACTCTTGGATGTGTGTGTGTAATTACCTAAGTGTAGTTATAGGATGAGAGCTACGCTCGTGGTGGCCCGTCTTCCCAGCACTCTGTCGTATATCTCTTTGAAACTACTGACCGTTTTGGCCTCCATCACCTTCTCACCTAATTTGTTTCAACCATCTACCACTGTTTGGGAAATTTAATTTTCTTATATTTCTTTGACAGCTTTGTTTAGTTACTTTAAATCTATGACCTTGAAGTTCCAGGTCTCAGGAATTCTTCCCTATCAATTTTATCGATTCCAGTTACTATTTTGTATGTAGTAATCTTATTGCCTCCTTTTTTTCTTCTAATGTGACACCTTGTTTACGAATGCCCTTCTTTATGAAGTTTTCGGGTTACGAGCCCACTTTCTTCGTAAAATCCGAAATGGGTTACAAACTTTGCCTCGGGAAACATAGTTTGTTGATATGCGTATGGCTGACCTAGTGTGTGGTGGCACGGCGACTGCACCTCAATTTACCGGTGCCTCCCGCCTAGTGACAATTGTGCCTGAATTCTTTGTAAAGAATTTTTTTTTTTTTAAGATTTTTGGGTATTTGAACATAAGTTATTATTATATATCTCGCCATGGGTCCCAAGAAAGCCAGTGGTAAGGTTCAAGCCAAGAAAATACATGTGAGAATGACCATAGAGAAAAAACAAGAGATCATTCGTAAACATGAAAATGGTACACGGGTTGTAGAACTAGCAAGGCAGTACAACAAATCTATGTCAATGCAATGCTCTATAATTGCTAAGAATAAGGACATTATGAGTGCTAAAGTGGCAAAAGATGTATCAACCATCAAGAAACAAAGAACATAAACACTTGAGGATGTCGAAAAGTTGTTATTAATATGGATACACAAGAAGATGTTAGCAGGATAGCATTTCAGAGGCCATCATTTGTGAGAAAGCAAGGCAATTGCATGAAGACCTTTTAAAGAAAACCCCTGGAAAGAGTGATGTAAATACAAGAGAGTTTAAGGCAAGCAAGGGATGGTTTGAGAAATTTAGAAAAAGATGTGGCATTCAGTGTTGTGAGGCATGAGGAGGCTGCCAGCTCAGACAAACCAGCGGCTGAATGAGTTGTTGACAAATTTAAAGATTTTTTAGAGTGAGGGATACCTACCACAACAAGTGTTTAATTATGACAAGGCAGGACTATTCTGGAAAAGATTGCCTAAGAGGACATATATTACCCAGGAGGAGAAGTCATTGCCCAGACACAAGCCTATGAAAGATAGGCTAACTCTTGTATTGTGTGGTAATGTGAGTGGCGATTTGAAAATTAAACCCTTGCTTGTGTATCATTCTGAAAATCCAAGGATTTAAAAAAAAATACAATGTGCAGAAAACCCAAATGTGTGTGATGTGGAGGGCTAATAGTAAGGCATTGGTGACAAGGCAATTTTTTTATGGAGTGGGTGAATGAGGTGGTTTGCCCTTTACATAAACAAATATCTGCAGGAGAAAAGTTTGCCACTCAAGACCTTGACAATGCTCCTGCCTCTCCTCCAGGCTTGGAAGATGCATTGTTGGACAAATTTAATTTTGTTACAATAAAGTTTCTTCCTCCTAACACCACTCCTCTAATTCAGCCTATGGACCAGAAAATCATATTTAATTTTAAGATACTTAATGAAAGGGTACTTTTCCGGAAATGTTTCGAAGTGACTGATTCTACAAACCTCACTCTCAAAGTTCTGGAAAAAACATTTTAACATTTATAGTGCTTTAAAACTCATTGACAAAGCCTGGCAAGAAGTGACTCAAAGAACCCTGATCTCTGGCTGGAGAAAATTGTGTCCTGAATGTGTTTCAGAACTAGACTTTAAGGGGTTTGAGTCTGGACCTGAAGTGCCAATTGTTGAGGAAATTGTTACTCTGGGCTGGAAATTGGGCTTGGAGTTGGATGGTGCTGATGTGGAGGAGTTGGTGGAGGAACACAGCGAAGAACTGACCACCGAAACACTCCTAGCCCTTCACAATGAGCAGCAACAAGAGGCAGCTGAGGAAATGTCTTCAGGGAAGAGGAGACAGTACAGATTGTCCCTTCCTCAACAATTAAGAAGTGGTGTAGACTGTGGGAAGAAATGCAAACTTTTGTTGAAATGACTCGCCCAGAGCAAGCTGTAGTAGGCCATTGCATTAACCTTTTTAATAACAATGTGATGCCTCACTACAGAGAAGTGTTACAACGAAGGGAAAACAATCCTCTATGGATAGATTTTTAGTGAGAAAATCAAGCAGTGAGCCACAAGCAGGTTCTAGTGGTATGCAGGCAAAACGTGCCAGAGAGTGTACCCCCAGAGAAGTCATCACTGCCTGATGTTATAATGGAAGGGGACTCCTCTTCCAAACACTAACACCACTTCTCCTCCTCCCTTCCTCACCATTTTCCATACGCCAACAAGAGTCATCAATAAAGGTAAACAATAACTTGTACATAGTACTTTAGTACTGAAGAATTGGGTGAATTAAGTATAAAATTTACTTTGAAGTTAATTTTTTGGGGAGTGTGGAATGGATTAATTCAATTTACATTATTTCTTATGGGAAAATTCACTTCGGTTTATGAACCGTCTATAGGAACGGATTAAATTCGTAAGCCGAGGTACCACTATTTTTTAGTTTTAGTATATTTAATGTCTCTAACCTCTCCTCATTGCTCTTGTTCTTCAGTTCTGGGAGCTATTTAGTGGCATATCTTTGCATGTTTTCCAGTTTGTTGATGTGCTTCTTAAGATATGGGCACCATACAACTGCTGCATTTTTCAGCTTTGGTCTAACAAAAGTCGTGAACAATTTCTTTAGTATTTCACCATCCATGTATTTCACCAACCTCAGGACTATGAATCCGAAGCGCTGTCCACTCAGCTGTTAGGTGCCCCTTAGGAGAAGAGTAAAATGTATATATATTTTACCTAAGGGCAACCAGTACTAGGGGCCTTGATGAGGACAGAAAGCTGGCTTGTTAAAGGTTCCCCCATTTGCCCTAATGATCTTTTCCAGCAATTCTGAAATTATCAAGTGTAGCATAGGCTCCTCGTACAATGTTCTTTATGTGGATAGTTTTCTATCTAGAACCACCCTTATATCTCTTTCTTTATCCAAATTCTTTAAAGATTTCTCACATAATTTATAGGTTGTGTGGGGGTCTATGTTCTCCAATTCCACATTCCATAACATGGCATTTATTCACATTAAATTCCATTTGCCAAGTGGTGCTCATTACACTTATTTTGTCCAGGTCTTCTTGAAGGGCATGGCAATCATCTAAGTTTCTTATCTTCACTATTATCTTAGCATCATTAGCAAACATGTTCATATAATTCTGTATTCCATCTGGTAGATCATTTATGTAGACAATGAACATTACTGGTGCAAGAACTGAACCCTGTGGTACTCCACCTGTGACATAGTAGTGTGGATAAGTGTGTATGTTTTTTTGAGTCTACAAGTACAAGTCCCAAACCCTATGTTCGGTAGATCTATAATTACGTTGGATTAATGCAGTAATGTGTTGCAGGGACAAAGATGGCCATCTAGCTCGATGGTGCGGGTGTTTTCAGTGTTCTGGCTGCTTTTCTGTCTGGTGGCGACCGTGTGCTATGTGGGGAACCTGACAGCCTTCCTCACAGTGCCAGCACTCTCCCCAACCATCGACAGACTCGAGGACCTCCTTGACTCAAACTTCGTGTGGGGTATTAACAGCTTTGGCGCTGCTGACTACCAGCTGTTCAAGACGAGCAAGGTACAGGTATCTGTATTTGTTGGATCAACTTTCAGATCTTGGACTTTGTCTTTCTTACCACCAATTGTCTAATGCAATAATTTCCGACTTTACTTTCTTATTTAGTTTTCCATTATCCTGCTACTTTTATGGTTATGCTGTTAAGTGATTATCCCATTTTCTTTTTCCACTGTGTCAATTTCCTTAAGTATTTTTATATGTCTACCATATCCATTCTTTTTTTTTTTTTAGCATCGTTATGGCCAGCAATTCAGTACATTTTTAAGTATACATATGTGATTTTTGAGGTGGTTGGCTCCACAACAGGGGCTGCATACTCTAGGATTGGCCCTACATATGTGGTGTACATTATTCAGAATGCATCCCCCAATGTTCTCCATCTACCCTTAATTTCCCTACAGGTGCCCCTCTACCAGGAGATCTTTCGAGGGCTGACGTTCTGTCCATCGCTGGTGGAGTGTGTCCAGCGGGCCCTGAAAGAACGATTTGCTTTCATCTCCTTTAAGACATACCTAAGGGATGCCATTGCCATGCATTTCGTCGACAAGAACGGGGACACCCGGGTGTATCTGGCTAAAGACAGCTTCTTCCCTGCAGACACAGGCTACGCTGTGCAGAAAGGGTCACCCATGAAAGTGAGTTTCATGTTTGAAGAAGACTGTGTAGTACTAATTCCTTTCGTGCTTGAACCATAATTACTTGAGTTTACCAGGTAAACGCAAGTAAGGAACCATTGGTTTAACCTCCCTCCACAGCCCCTCTCCTGTGCCAGGTAAGTCCAGTACGGGCTCACCATAGTCCATGCTACTTGGAACTTTTGTTTTGAGTAACTGAATCTAAAACAACAACATAACCTCCCTCCCTCCCCCCAACACACGCACAGCACTCATACACACAAGCACATTTTGATCCATCTTGAAACTTAATCAAGCAGAAACAATAATAAGTTGAAAGGAAACCGTCATAAGACCAGAGAGGGGAAGAAGTTATTTTGAGGTTATCTTGAGATGATTTCGGGTCTTAGTGTCCCCGCGGCCCGGTCCTCGACCAGGCCTTCTTTTTGTTACTAACCCCCCAGGAAGCAACCCGTAGCAGCTGTCTAACTCCCAGGTACCTGTTTACTGCTAGTTAACAGGGGCATCAGGATGAAAGACACTTTTTGCCCCATTTGCCTCCATCTCCACCAGGGAATCGAACTTGGAACCTCAGGACTATGAATCCGAAGCGCTGTCCACTCAGCTGTTAGGCGCCCCTCAGGAGATGAGTAAAATGTATATATATTTTACCTAAGGGCAACCAGTACTAGGGGGCCTTGATGAGGACAGAAAGCTGGCTTGTCAAAGGTCCCCCCATTTGCCCTGATGATCTTTTCCAACTGCATTTTAAAACCCAGCAGAGTTTAGGCGGTTATGACTTCGGCGGGTAGGCGGTTTCACGGGTTTACAACCCTATGGGTGAAAAAGCATTTCCTGTTTTCTGTCTTACATTGTGGTTTGTTGAGCTTGAACCCGTTGCTCCTCGTTCGTGTTACATCTGACCTTTGGAAGAAATTGTCCACATTGATATCCTCCAAATTGTTCAGTATTTTAAAGGTTTCAATGAAATCCGCCCTGTCATGCCTGGTTTGCAGTGTTGTTAGCCCAGTGGCCCCTCAACCATTCCTGATAGGTGAGATGACTAAGTTCTGGTATGATTTTTGTTGCCCAGTGTTGCACCTTCTCCAGAGCAGCTATGTCTTGCCGAAGATGAGGTATCCATGCCTGGATGCAATAATCCAGATGGAGGCGCACCAGATTTGGCACCAGATATACAATTGAATGACTATTTTCTTTTCCTTGAAGGTAAAGGTATGCTTGATTATTCCCAGGGATTGGTTCGCTTTTTTTACTGCCGCTCCCACTTCTTGTGCAAATTTTAGTGAATGATAGATTCTGACTCCAAGGTCTTTTTCTTCATCTATCTGTTGTAAGGCAGTGCTGCCAATTTGGTAATTGTGACATGGATTGTTGTGCCCCACATGCAAAGTCTTGCATTTATTGATATTAAACAGCATTTGCCAGTCATCTGACCATTTATGGAGTTCATGTAGTTCTTTGTAAGGTCTCAATATCATCTTCATTTCCCACTAAACCATATATCTTAGTGTCATCTTAGTAAGCATGGAGAATTTGTAATATTCTCATCTATGTCATTGATGTATATGGCAAAAAGGGTTGGCCCAAAAATGGTTCCCTGTGGGGCACCCCACTTAGCACATTTCCCCAGTCAGATTCATTCCCATTTAGCACAACCCTTCGTTTTCTATGTTTCAACCATTCCAGTATTCTCCCATTTATTCCATGTGCCTGTAATTTCCTTGCCAGTCTCTCATGTGATACCTTGTCAAAGCTTTAGCAAAGTCCATGAAAGCTACATCTACCGGAAGTCCTTTGTCTGAATAGCTAGTTACCGTCTCCAGAAATGTGCAGGTTAGTAAGTCAGGATCTATTTTTAACAAACCCATGTTGCATTGATTTTTACAAGATTGTTATAAGATGTTGTATGATTCCTTCCTTTAGGATTCTCTCCATGAGAAGACAGAAAAGAGAGCACTCTGTCCAATGACCAGAACAGCTCAGGTGGCGCATGAGCAGGCCGAAGGTGAAACAACACACGAGACAGCTTGCGAAACAGCGCAGAAGTAACATCAATACCGAAAGCAAGCTGAAGCAGCTCTGCCAGCGCCGTACGATACGAGGCAACAGTATTTGGCATAAGATGATGGTCCTGGAACAACCAAGAGAGAAATGACAACACCACCTGAACAGAAAGCGAAGCACAGCGACAGAGTCAAAAAGAACCAGAAAGACCGCCAGGAAACTTCAGACTGCCGCCGAGACAAAGCCCGCAGGTGGGACACTAACAAGGAAGCCACCTGATGATAAACTCGAGTCAAAAATACCATATGCGAAGACTCGAGAAGAAGATCGAACCAGCCATGTGAAGCACCGGTCCGATCTGCTGGAAGAGGCGGAGCCGCGGGAAAACCTCCGGGTTTGGACAGCGAGCAAGCAGCGCCTGAAACCACGGCTGGGCCGGCCCCATAGGACCAAGAGGACTACTCTCTCCTGGTAAGTCTCCAAGCAAGTCAGGACCTGGAGCAATAGCTGAACCAGGGGAAAGAGGTACAGGAACCCCCACCTCGACCAGTCCTGCCGAAAGGCATCGACCCCGACGGCCTCGCAGTCGGGGAAGAGCGCGACATAAAGAGGAAGGCGACACGACCACACTGACGCGAAGAGGTCCACCTTAGGTGGCCCGAACATCTGGCAAAGCCAACAGGAGTCGGCATCGACCGTACATTCAGTGGACAGGGGAACGAAACGAGACATGCCATCTGCCAAGACGCTGGACACTCCCCGCACGTGAACAGCCAGGAGAGCCAAACCCCAAGAACTCAGCAGACGAGTCACCTGAAGCGACCAGCGCCAAAGAGCCAAGGACCGCATCGAACCCCCTTGGTTCAGGCAATGAACCACCGGGGAGCAATCTGAATGGAGCCGGATCGTTGATCCGCGGGCGACCCGAACCCTCCTTAGAGCAAACCACACTGCTGCGAACTCCCGCACCATGCTGTGGGCCTGACGGAAGGACAGACCCCACTGTCTCTGGCCGGCCTGCTGAGCACTAGTCACAAAGCCCTAGCCAAGAGACGACGCGTCCGTGAACACATCGAGCGAGGGCTCAGGCAGGCGCCAAGGCACTGAATCCCGAAAAACCTGAAGAGGAAGCCGGCAACGCAACAGCCGACGCAAGGTCCCCGGGGGCCCGAACTCAGTGATCGCGAGAGAGGCGGAAGGGACATCCCCGAAGGAACCGGAACAGCCGACGAAGCCAAACCCGACCTGACGGGTAGACCATCATTGCAAAGTTCAGCCTCCCGTACAGACCCTCGAGCAACCGCCAGGTGACCCGGGAGCCCTCCAGAAACAGGTACATGCGGGACTGCAGCTGTAGGAAAGACTCCGGAGGAAGAGACAAGGAAGCGGTCCGAGAGTCCCACACAAGACCAAGCTAGGTCCAAACCTGGGAAGGAACCAGATGGGACTTCCTCCAGTTCACCAAGAACCTGAACCCGGCGAGCTGGGAAAAAACCAAATCCCTGGCTAGCAGACATGAGGACTGGCTGGGAGCCCGAACCAGTCAGTCGTCAAGATAGGCCAACACCTGAACACCTAAAAAACACAGATGGGCCACGACGACCACAGCATCAGCCTTAGAACTGGAGGGTGGATGGCCGGCACGGGGGTCTGGGGCTCTCCCTTCCCCCTCCCGGGGAGGAGGGAGCTGCACCGACAGCAGCGCGGCGACGTGTGACGTCATGTTTGTTGGCTCGTTTTTTTTGGGGGGAGTTCTATCCACTTGTTCAGCTTTTTGTAGCAACTTTCACCAGAATAGGGGTTTGTTTTGGGACACTTACCTTTCTGGGTGCCTGACCCAGTCGATGGCAGACATAGAATGCTTCCAACCACACAGAGGTTTCTATAGGCCATTGCTCCCCATGCCTCTCTGAAAGGGGCCAGGTTCTGGCTCGTGGTCCCTGGTAGGCCCACATAACTGATGCCAAAGTCTGATATTAGCATATTAGCCTGGATAGCTCTGGGGAGCCGAAGGGGCTCCCCCCAGTAAGGAAGGATTTCGGAGGTTAAAATCTCTGTTGGGTACCTCTGAAAGTCTATTTCCTTTTTGAGAGCATCCATGGTCTGGTTGGCAAAGCATGTGGAGAGTATGGTTATAATAATAATAAGTTTTGTATGAAGTAAGAGATTACTAGAATTTACAGATTTTTAACTCATAATTCTTAATCACCAATAATTATAATATATACCACAGCAAATGTCAAATCTCACATATTAGTCAATGCTTATAACAATGAGTAAACCAAAAGTAAAAGCCTTTTTAATTTTCACTGCATTACCTGCAATGCCCAAGGCAATGATCAAGTAAATGAACCTAACACTGCCATTGAGAATAGAGTGGGAAAATGTAAGAGTATAAAGAGGAAAAATTTTACGACAAAATAAAAAGATTACAAGAAGGTCAGAAGGAACTGGTGAAACAGTTTATAGATTTTTAATAGTCATGATGCCTGTGGTAAACAAGGAGGTAATCCAGCAATAAGGAATAAAGCTGGGAATGCAGGCAGAGTTGAGTAAAAGGATTTGGAAGCTATTGAGAGAGATTCAGAAGCTTTGATGAGAAAGAATTAAAAAATAACCTCATTATAAGAAACTTTGTGAAAATAGAAGGCACAGTAATACTAATCAGAAAAACATTGAAGAAATGATGGAACAGCTGACAGGCAAAGAGAACGATCAGGTTCTCAGGTAGGGAGGTTAGGTAAGCCTGAGGCAAATTTGGTACGCATAATTGATAGCAAATCTTGTTCACAGAAGACAGATACTCAGAAATATACAAAATGTAAAAGATGTGGATAGGTACAGTATAGCAACGTTTACGTTGCTATACTCATCCATATCTTATAGTTAGATTTAAACATGCAAATGTCACCCCATTTTTAAAAAAGGCAGAAAGGGCTCATTAGACTACCGACCAATCACTCTAACCTCATGTATCTGCAAGCTTTTGATTGATTGCTACTGCCAGAGGTGGCTAGTTTATTGTGCACCCCATACTCATCCTGTGAGCAGTAGCACAAAAAGGATTACAGAGGGCACAAAAGTTCTTTATCAGACCTGAACGGTGATCTTCTTGAATCTTCTTATCTTGAGATGATTTCAGGGCTTAGCGTCCCTGTGGCCTGGTTCTCGACCAGGCCTCCTTTTTGTTGCACACCCCCAGGGAAGCAGCCCATAGCAGCTCTCTGATGATAAAGATGAAGCCACCCAAGAGGTGGCACGGGCATGAATAACCCGTAATCAGCTGTCTAATTCCTTGGTACCTATTTACTGCTAGGTAACAGGGGCATCAGGGTGAATAAAACATTTTGCCCATTTGTCTCCGCCTCCACCGGGCATCAAACCCGGAACCTCAGGACTACGAATCCGAAGCGCTGTCCACCCAGCTGTCAGGCGCCCTTGATGTGATGGTTACATTAACAATTTCATCTATCTTTCACACTTCATGGAGGGAATCCTAAGGGAGGAAATCATTCACCGACTTACAGTGAATCTTGTAAAATCTATGCAACTTAGTTTTGTTAAATATAAATCCTTCCTTACTATCCTACTCACATTTTTGGAAACGGTAATGAGGTATTCACACAAAGGACTTCCAGTAGATGTAGGCATGGACTTCTCTAAAGCTCTTGATAAGGGCTTTAGAGAGTGACTGGCAAGGAAATCACAAGCACATGCAATGAATGGTAGAATACTAAAAAAGCCATAAAAGCTTGTTTTCAACAATAAAGCAATGGTTGAAACAAAGAAAGCAAAGGGCTAAATGGAAATGAATTTGACTGGAAAAATGGGGTAAGTGGGATACCACAAGGTCCATCTTGGACCAACTCTTTTTGTCACAAATCAATAACATTGTTGAGAATATTACCAACCATATTGTCAGATTTGCAGATGACACTAAGATCTATAGTAAAGTAGGAAACGAAAACAAAATTGAACCATACAAAGGTCTCTAACTGAATGCCACAAATGGTCAGAAGACCAGCTTGTTAATACTGAAAACACAAAATCTTGCATGTGGGGCATAACAATGCATATCACAACGATCAAATCAACACTACCATGCAGCAGATTGATGAAGAATAGGACGTGGTAGGTCCTATCCACCAGTTATTGAAAGTTGCTCAACAAGTGGGAGCTGCAGTAAAAGAGCCAACAAAACCCTAGGGATAGTCAAATGAGCCTTTGCCTTCAAGGAAAGGAATGTGATTACTCAACTTTACAAGTCTCTGGTGGATCCCCATTTGGACTACTGTATCCAAGCATGGAGACATCACCCTCAGAAGTACATGTCTGCTTTGGAGAAAGATAAACACAAAGCACAAAAATTATCCCAGAACTTGACTCTCATGCCAGGAATGGTTGAGGGCCTCAGGACTAACAACACTTCAGACATAAAAGGGCTGTTCACATTGAGACCCTTATAACAAGTTGGAGGATATTAATCCAGACCACTTCTTTAGGTCAAATGAAATGCATACAAGGTGCAACAGCTTCAAGTTCAACAAGCCACAGTGTAGAACAGAAAACTGGAAATTCTTTTTCACCCAACCAAGGCGTATATACTCTTCAAACTGCCTAACTGCTCAAGCCAAATATGCCAAGATATTACTTCAAATCAAAATCTAGTTGGCAAAAATACTTAGGAATAATAGGGAGGACTTTTGCCAAGCCACTGGCTTCCTATCCCTTGTCGGGGTCACTAGAGAGAGAGTAGTGGCCATGGTGAAAATATCTATTATTAAGGAGTATACTAAATTTTTTATTTATATATTTATCATTTTGTTATATTAATTTAATTACTAACCTTGTCTTATCCCATTTAATAATTTAATGTGAACCTTGGCAGCGCGTGTTTGATGGAATTTTGAAGCGACTGCTGGGTGGTGGCTTCGTCGCCAAGTGGATGTCGAATCTTATTGAACAACACACACTGACCACACGTAGGAGGGCTGCAGTGAGTAATTATGTTGGATATTAAAGCAGATGAATAGATGAGAGATAGAGCTGAGTAAAATTTTAAGATAACAGCTGAGTAAAATTTAAAGATAACTGTGTGAAGGAGACAGTGTCAAAGGGAGCTGTATGAAGTATTTATTTCATACACAGGATTAGCATGAAATACAACATGACAAATGTGACATGCTTCATAGGAACAGGTGTGTAGTAATGACATCAATAAGACAGGTATTCAGTAGTTACTTGTTACACCTTCAGGAGGCTGCGGGGATGAGGGGAGAGATGGAAGCGACGCAAGAACGGGCAAATCTGAGCCTCACCTTATACCACCTGCAGGGAGTCTTCCTAGTCTACACTGCTGGGCTGATCCTGGCTGATCTTGTTTTCATCTGGGAGCTTGCCTTCAAGAGCCTCTCCAGAAGCATGAGACAGGTAGGTTGAGATCACTAATTGCTACACCACACGGTATTTCATAGATTCACAAAAGTCCAAAATCAAATCAAATAATGTAGCACTGATGAATTTCTCTGAGATAGACAAAGTAGCAAAGAATAGGTATAGATTGACTTATGTAAATATACCATACCATCTCACATTTATGAAAGAATGATATGTAAGAAAAATCAGAAAATTACCAACTACTCTACAACTACTGTACAAAGCGACCATATAAGTCATAAATACTCATACTCCGCCCAAGTAAAGCAGAAACAAGCAACACTTAGTGGGCCAGCCAGAGGCTTAGGGCCTGTGCAGGAATATCCCTGCAAAAAAAAAAAAAAAAAAAAAAAAATTGTACATGTATCTGGCTGTCACTCCCACCTTCAGCAACAAACATCAGCATTGGCTTCACTGACACACCAACACATGTTTTCCATCCTAAATAAATACCCAATGCAGATACTCAGAATGTTTTATTTTGTGTATACCTTTATCTCTGTATACCCTTGCCTAGTTTTTGAAAGAATCACCAGTGAATGAGAAGTAAATAAGTAAGTAATTAATCATCAAAAGAAGGCACCAACCAGGGAAGACTTATGTAGCACAATGTCACCTAAGATTCAAAAGGTCCTGAATATCATTCAGGATGACAATATGAGAACATAGGGACACAAGGCAAGTAGCATCAAAGGTATCAGATTCTATCAAGGTAGAAGTGACCTAGAAGAACATTCGGAATGCAATATGAATAATAATCCTGAAAATCTCGACATTCTAACCCCATCATCTCCCAAGCTTGTAGTTCAGTAATATTTCTAGATTATTTGCAACTATTTAATGAGCACTTTGTACTTCATATGTTAGTGTACATGTTACAAATATGCCCGGCACCTTTCATTTAGCACTTTCAGCCTGAATCCTCATAATACAAGACTAGTTCTGTCACTCAATTTGGTTTAGAAAAAACATAACGGGCAAACAATGTTTATCAAATGCATTTTGAATGTTAAATGAACAGTTTATTTTCTTTATAAAGTTAAATACTGTAGTTTATAATGATTTTGTGGATAGTAAAGGCTATTAATATTACACTATATCTTAAGACCAAATATATCCTTCCAATCTGAAGCTTTGTACAATACCAGGCACACATTTAGTTATTTTTTGTTTAAATTATATCGAGCAACGGTGTAGCTCATTAAAACATTATGTATATTAAAAGTATCTTCAGCCCTATGTTGTATATGCAATGCTTTGTTGTTTTCTTTGAGGTTCTACCAAATTGGGCAGAGACAAACACTTGCTCTGGAAAACAAACACTTTATTTATGCAATTATTTATATATTTCACAATGATTTTGGTACAAATACATGTAATTACCTCTACCTTAATGAATGATCGACAAAATGCCATATGCAGGTGGTACGACTCATTTTGACCTGTCAACTTGTAGCCCTCCTCCCCCCAACATCACATGCCACAGTGTTAATTCCCTGTTTAGTATCATACACTTCTAAGCATTAGTCCCCTGACAGTCTTAAGTGATGACAAAAGCATTACCATATGGTTTCATTATTTCATGCACACCCCCCTAAGCAATAATAGTTTTGTTTTACAATGAAATGGAGAGATACCTCCATTGCCCCCATTAAGATCAATGTTTTTATTTTCCTCCACCTGCGACTCACAAGCAGACAGGCCAGAGAAAATTCAGTAGATTACTATGGAGAAGCTTCTAACAGGATGTATCACCGTGCATAAGGATGTTCCAGGTGTAGCAGATCATAAAGTGCTATACCTTGGGCACCTTCAAAGTTATAGGGCTGAGATTGAGAACACATAGCTTGACTGGAACGTCCATATGTACTTGGTTGTTTGATATCTAGATTTTTTTGGCAATATACAATGAAGCCACAAGTATAAGGTGTGCAGACTCATTCCTATCTGTAATCATATGTGATAAAGAGATATTTTTTTATGTAGATTACATTTTACATAACCTCCTTCAGTAGTAGGAGATGTTTTGATATATTGGCAGTTATTATTTCTGCATAACAGTAACATACAATATGTTGATGCACTTCTTGCACACGAACCATGAAATGACGAAAAAAATAAAACGTACCATATTTCTAATGTGCATTTGACAGATTTCATTAATAAAAACAATGAAGAGTTTGTGTGCCAGTCAATCAGTAATTTTAATATATTCACAGCTCATTTGGTATTTATAGTGTATATTATTGTTAGCATTTCTAAATAATTTCTTCAAGTGATCATTCTGAAGATGTCTAAATAACCCTACAAGTAACACCTGTGTCTTTGGAGGAGAGATTTATCGGCATCACAAGATAAGTTCTCACAGTAAGACAGGAGTGTTGAAACATAGTTCTACATTGTAATCATATTAGATATAATCTTCATAGAAATTCACCATGCAGCTTGAGTCCCTTTTGAAGGCAGCTAGTTATCATTCATTATCTTTTAACAATTTGTTAGCTGATGAAGATGTTCTTCCATAAGTTTCTCAGTATCTTACCTCTGAGAAAAATCATCCAATTACATTATAATAAATGAATCTAAAAAGGAAACTAAGCACTTTACTCCTATATGCTTTTTACAATGATGAATTTATGTAAAATTTACATATGAACCTCTATCAGTAAACTATGTACACATCATTCTCTTTCTTTCTTAGCCTGTAATTAATGTCAGGAACATCAATGTAATTATCCTGCTAAAAATAGAAATAAATAAAATAATATATAACAACCTATCTTCAAACAGTGCCACTACAATGTATTAATGACAAAAATATTTGTGTAATATTTGTTTTATATTAAAAATTTTAAATATTCAATAAAATGGATAAAAATTCAGAATGTCATAAATATTGAGCTAATAAAAAATTCTAAATAGTGCAATGTCAGTGCATACATTAGGTTTGATGTTCACTTGGTAGTACTGGAGAGATACTGTATTAAGAGTTACTAATACTGTCTACACAAGTACCTTGGGGGCTGTAAAATGCTATACAACACCTGTCAGTGTGAACATTTCAACGTTTTAAAAGACCACAAGTGACTCAAGATTACTGTCTTAACGTGTCAATCTATATTCACTCGTCATTCTAGACTTGTTGACTTTACAAACTCACAAATATATACTGTATTAAAGATATGGACTAATAACAAATATTAGTCTGAGAAAGTGAAACAGTATATGATGTTAGTGTTTGAGGACATTAGTTTTATTGTAACCAGACTGAGTTATTGTTGAGAACAAAATTAAGAATAAACGAGCCATTGTTGCAAAATGTTTAAATTTTTACGGATAAAATATACATGGGTTGAAACAATTCAACAAAACTAACTAGGGGTAAAGACATATTTCTTGCCAAATACTGGTATTCTTTAAACATTGTATCAGTAGTTATGATGATAATGCAGTATCATACTGAAATATATAACTTGCAAGTACAGATAAAATTAAAAAATATTAATGAAGGAGATCAATGTGTGACATTTCTAATTTCATATCTAAAGAAATCCAAACAAAAAATATAAGGTAACCATATCACAAGCATGAAATAACTCTCATTCATCATACAGGCCATGGGTTCTTGCACCACAAAAGACAATTCAAACTGTGTACAGATTCTGGGGGTTGTACACACTTTATCTGGAACGCAATGCTTACCACCACCTGACATGTGCATATTAAACCTGATCACGAACGGTACCTGTCTCTCCATTGCATATCCTAACCAATTATGATATTTGAGTCTCCTATGTCATTACCGCCAGAAAATTTAAGTTTCTACCAAAATGGATTAAACTCAGATAAGAGTGGTTGAACTTTAGTGCTACAGTGTAAACTTTATGGAAGAAATTTGCATTCATTCAAATTTTTCTGATCAGATGCCACCACTAAGATTACATGTGGTTGTAATGGATAATTTCTCCTTACAATATAATTTAGATAATTTATTTGATAGAGTGAAGATTACCTAACCGTTCATCCAAGAAAGCTGTCATTACAATGGCCCGTGGTCACATCTTGTTCCTGCTGAAGGGTGACATGGGTAGTGGTGAAGCAGCTGTGAGAATGTGGCTAGCCCACTGCCCCTAGCACCATGGTTATCCCTATCTACCTTGCTCGCAACTGCCACCACTTTAGCCACACCACGCTCCTTATAGCTCCAGATATAATCTTGCACACTCAAGTAGTACAACCTTTTAATAAAAATCTTACAACATTGAGGATAATACCTCATCATCATATAGGAACCTACGGCATCCAACTTATAGTCTCTCCAGACATTATTTATAAAATTCTACAACCTCAAGCAGAATGACCCTTCCCAATACAGTCTTCTACATTTTTAACACTATAGATTATCCACTTCGGCAATGAAGAATATTTACATTCACAAAAATTTGATCAGTTTATTTGAAGAGATTAAAAGAGTTACAATCCTTCTATAGAAGGAGTTTATTTCTTCAACTAGGGATTTGCTCCCTAGAGAAGCCTCTTCCACCACACTTCATACTACATCCAGACACTTAATAAGTGCTTGTCAAGTCCAAGACTATGCTTCAGTGTTTAACAGCTTACACACACTGTGCGAGTCTCTTCTGAAACTGAGGCACTTGAGTAGGTGTACTGTCAGTTTTAAACACTAAAGAAATGTCGGCCATGCCCAAGACACTGGATGAGTGCCTAGAGGCCAAGGCACTACACCACACGAGTGCTTGATGGACCTCACTGACTACTTGTCAGGTTATCCCTATGTCCCATGTGAATGCCTAGTCATTCTCTAGATACTTAATGAGTATCTGGTGAGGCCCTAGACACTTTGGGGACTCTTGGCTCAGTATGAGTACCTGAAGAGCCCCCTGCAACATACGAGTTTCTGATGCCAGCTGGTTGTGTAGGCACTCGCATGAGCAAAGAAATTATAATCTGGCCAACTAGTAATGTAGTGTGTGTTTCAGTGATCAAATGAAGGTAATTTAAGCAGAGAAATAACCATTTTGTTCACCTAGCAAAAAACTATATATGAAATTATTAAGATACATAAAATATATTTTCTTCAGTCTTTGGAACACTTTAATAAGAGTCATGGTGGATTGTGCACACAGTAGAAAAGACAAAGCACATGTTAAGTCAAGCAACATCGCACTTGCACCCCCTCTAGCCCCAGGATTACTCCTTGCGTGTCTTAGTCTTACTGCTAGGGTGATCAGTCCTCATGCCCTCACCCTATTCACACCGACTCAAAGTAAACATGCCCACACCCACTATTGGATCACGCAGCAGTTACACTTGCTTTTCTTCTTAATAACAACGTGTTCAACATGGGCAGCGTCTGTGGGGGTAACTGTGGCATGTGTAACTTCAACTGTGCCTGGCGTCGAGTTCTCTGGTGCTGCTGATCCATTAGCACCTGCCTTTCCTGGAGACGATGGTGTGGTATCTGTCACTGGCTTTGATGGCACTGCTACTGGTGTTGGCTGCTGCTGCTCATGATGGTGATGTTGCTGCTGAGGCAAATGCTGTTGTTGCTGAGGGGAGGCATCTTTTTGGGAGACAAGGGGCTCTGCAACAGCATCCTTGTCAGTTGGAGATGATGGAATGCCATCTATGGAGTCTGTAAGGTCACCAGGCCGTTGACCTGGTTGTCCCTGAAGAGGCCGGCCGGATTTGATGAGCTGTACAATCTCGTCAGCCTCACGAGAGATGTCACCATCAGGTCGGAAGGGGTTGTCGCGTCCACTGTCCGAACTGGAAAGTTAATATCCAGTTACAACATTGCATAAGTAATTAGTTATATAATTTAAATATGTATATCTTTAGAGCTAGTAAAATAACTATGTACAGTATTATTTACTAAAAAGATAAAATCAAAATTAGAAGATTTCTTGTAAATGAAAAATATAAACAAAGTTGCTCTTAGTGTGGCCCCGTAACATTATAAGTACAGGTACTGTAGTGTGACCTTAATTATTCAAACTAATTGGTATCTCTGGATGGCCAAGTAACTAAAAAATTGGATAATTGAGTACAAGATCAAGAAGAATGATTTTGCAGGATTTGTATATATTTTGGCATTTATTTTAACGGGTACAGTTGTTAAAAATGCATGTAATGGTGTATTAATAAGAATACACCATTATATATATATATATATGTTTCATTGAATATGACCGCATATTCTGTATTTATTATTTTCTGGTTTAGGGCTTCTATCCCTCTAACTATTTTCTTAGCATCAGGGCTTAATTGAAATAGGAGTTCTCCAAAACTCATTTTCGTACTTTTAAGGTGAAGAAAAGAAGTGATTTACTATAGAGTGTATTACACTTATTTGTATAATTTGCACGACGTTTCGAACCTCCATGGTTCATTCTCAAGTGAACAGATCTTACAATACTAGTTGATTTTATACCCGCATTAGGTCAGGTGATAATACAATGAAGGTGAAAACATGGGGGGATACATAAGGGATAAACATAGGGGCTGCAGAAGGCTTATTGGCCCATACGAGGCATCTCCTATCTAAACACAAAGATTAATCCAGTGTAATTGGCCTGTTATGTTGGACATTGTCTTCTGTGTTGGCATCGATATGTTCTTGTCTTGTCCTTACTCTCATGGTGGGTAGAGTAAATAGTTCCGTGATTTGGGTGTTCATGGTAGGTCGCTCTATTCTTATGTGAATTGCCTCAAGAATTTGTAATCTTCTTGAATCTTGGGTTTTGTCTATTATGCAAGTATTCTTGTTCAACATTTCTCTTGTTAGAGTATACTCTAACATTTTAGAGACATTTAACATCTAACATGTTAGAGTATACTCTAACAAGAGAAATGTTGAACAAGAATACTTGCATAATAGACAAAACCCAAGATTCAAGAAGATTACAAATTCTTGAGGCAATTCACATAAGAATAGAGCGACCTACCATGAACACCCAAATCACGGAACTATTTACTCTACCCACCATGAGAGTAAGGACAAGACAAGAACATATCGATGCCAACACAGAAGACAATGTCCAACATAACAGGCCAATTACACTGGATTAATCTTTGTGTTTAGATAGGAGATGCCTCGTATGGGCCAATAAGCCTTCTGCAGCCCCTATGTTCACTTGAGAATGAACCATGGAGGTTCGAAACGTCGTGCAAATTATACAAATAAGTGTAATACACTCTATAGTAAATCACTTCTTTTCTTCACCTTAAAAGTACGAAAATGAGTTTTGGAGAACTCCTATTTCAATTAAGCCCTGATGCTAAGAAAATAGTTAGAGGGATAGAAGCCCTAAACCAGAAAATAATAAATACAGAATATGCGGTCATATTCAATGAAACATGTTTGAAAGAAAACCTGCTGCCAGTATACACCAATATATATACATATATATATATTATATAAATGAAAACCCTACACCCAAGAAGCGACTCCAACCCGGACCTCCATGAGCACATTGCAACTGGTGTCACGGTGCCTTAATCCACTCGACCATCAGTGACCGCATATAAGGAGGCGATAGCCGAAGCTATTTGACCCCCCACCCCCGGCAGCACTTTGATGGTAATCTTGTGCATAACTATTTCATCAAATCACTTCATTTTAGTGGGGCCACATGAGCAACAGAAATGCGAACAAGCTTGAATATTATATTATATATATATATATATATATATATATATATATATATATATATATATATATATATATATATATATATATATATATATATATATATATATATATATATATATATATATGTCGTACCTAATAGCCAGAACGCACTTCTCAGCCTACTATACAAGGCCCGATTTGCTTAATAAGCCAAGTTTTCCTGAATTAATATATTTTCTCTAATTTTTTTCTTATGAAATGACAAAGGTACCCATTTCGTTATGTATGAGGTCAATATTTTTTTATTGGAGTTAAAATTAACGTAGATATATGACCGAACCTAACCAACCCTACCTAACCTAACCTAACCTATCGTTACAGGTTAAGTTAGGTTAGGTAGCCTAAAAAGTTAGGTTAGGTTAGGTTAGGTTAGGTAGGTTAGGTAGTCGAAAAACAATTAATTCATGAAAACTTGGCTTATTAGGCAAATCGGGCCATGCATATTAGGCCGAGAAGTGCATTATGGCTACTAGGTACGACATATTATATATATATATATATATATATATATATATATATATATATATATATATATATATATATATATATATATATATATATATATATATATATATATATATGACAATGTCAGACCACGGAGGAAAAATGAAACAGGAAATTTCCTTAAGTACTTTCGTATATTAAATACATCTTCAGAAGGTCATTTTACAGATCGAGTGATGGGTATAAATAGGCAGGAAGGAGTGGTGAAGTAAGGTGAGGTACAATACTTGGACAACGCAGACGGCCCATTGGCCCATCAGATGCACCCAATTGGCACATCCGATGTAGCCCAATGGCCCATCTGATACAGCAGACATACAAGCATAATATATAGGTAATTATAACATAAAGAAGTAAATATATACAATAAATTAGTGAGACAAATGTTTTTCAATGATTCTACTTAAATCGCCCTTTAGCTGATCTATTAGAAATGGATCTAAGTTATATAGACCACTGCTAATATTCAAATTACTTTCTTTGGTGATCTGTATCAAAGCAGATTCAATTATGTTTCTGTTATAGGTGCTTTTACAATTTGTTATTGAAGAAGCACTCTCCCAATCAATTTGGTGAGCTTTTTCTGACAAATGCACAAACAGAGCATTAGACAATTGGCCATGTCTTACAGAGTATTTATGTTGCGATATTCTACATTTTAAATCTTTAGATGTTTGTAGATTCAAACATCTAAAGATTTAAACATCTAAAATTTAGATTTAAACTTTAGATTTAAAGATTTAAACATCTAAAGATTAGGTACGACATATATATATATATACCTGTACTGTATAAATATATAGGAATACAGTATTATTGTTATTTAGTGTGTTTGCTGGCATTACTTAACAGATAATTATGGATTAGCCTCCATTAACTGGGGTAGAGAACCAAAAATGTGTGTAATTACCTAATTGTGAGTGAGTGAGTGTGAGTGTGTGAGAGTGAGTGAGTGAGTGAGTGAGTGAGTGAGTGAGTGAGTGAGTGAGTGTGTGAGAGAGAGAGTGTGGTGTGTGTGTGTGTGTGTGTGTGTGTGTGTGTGTGTGTGTGTGTGTGTGTGTGTGTGTGTGTGTGTGTGTGTGTGTGTGTGTGTGTGTGTGTGTATGTGTGTGTGTGTATGTGTGTGTGTGTGTGTGTGTGTATTCACCGAGTTGTGTTTGCGGGGGTTGAGCTTTGCTCTTTCGGCCCGCCTCTCAACTGTCAATCAACTATTTACTAACTATATTTTTTTTCCACACCACACACACACACACCCCAGGAAGCAGCCTGTGACAGCTGACTAACTCCCAGGTATCTATTTACTGCTAGCGTGCGCGTGCACCGGATTAGAATGGAGAAGTGGTCCTGGCCGGCATTGGGCTGCTTCCATTTCTTTACTACAGTAACTTACTCCGTTGTCTCTTCTCTCTACACCATTTTATATCCCCCCCATCTTTACCTCGTTCTTCCATCTTCCAACTCTGCTTCCTCTGCCTTGTTCTCTCTTTTCCCTGCCCTATTCTCTCCTCTCTCTTCTGTTGCTGCTGATGGGAAGCACCCTTGGTCCTCTACCACTACCCCTTTAAGCTGGAATACCTGACCTTTAAGTTCAAACTGGTAAATGCTCATGTGATACAAGTTACTTCCACCTCACCCTAAAATAAGATGAGTTCTTTGTATCTATTCTTGAACTGCAGCATTAGGCATGGCTGCCTCAACGGTTTTAAAATGAGGAGTCTGCATATCTATTGAACTGTCCACTGACCCTGCATAGATTCTTACTGAACTGGATCTAAGTATGGGTACTACGAGTATATACTCTGACGGGCATTTACTTTTAATTTATCTTTATCCGGTTTCAAAAGTTCCATTGCTCAAGCCAGACTTGCTCTTGTGACAGCTTGATCTACAAGGCTGTTACTACAAGGTAGTCGTTTTTGCAAAATAGCGAACGTGACGACAGGATTCACAGCCACATACAGAAACAATTTAGATTGAACTAAGTGAAGATTGTGATAATCTAATAGACATATGTGGATATAAATACATAGGCTTCAAATTGCTATATAGGTGACTAATTTTAGTCGAACCAAAACGAAAATTATATTAAGAGTGAGCTCTAGTGAGCAGGGAAACGCTAGTCAGTAACTAAGCCAATAATGCTGACATTTATGAAACACTTCAAATTCTTCAATTTCAAGTAATATCGGCCAATTAGTTTGACGTCTGTTGCTAAATAATCTGCTCATTCATGTTTAAATAATTTACCTTTGTTTATTTCCAGCATATTGTAAATAAACTAATCAGGAAGGTAGAGATGCCTAGCACTGACAGGTATATCTGAAATTGGATTATGGTACAGTATTGATGTTTCAACATCAATACTGTACCATAATCATATATACTGAGAGATAGTCAGTATATATGAGACGAGAGGAGCACCCTGGAACCCTGACCTTTGTTGTCTAACAGATACATAAACGAATTAGATATAGGATTGAGCAGCAATATCAATATATTTTCTGACTACATTAAAATGACTCAAAAACATACATATGCCGTTAAAACCCTACAAATGCAGGGGTTTAAGTCTAGGATCGTAATACAGTGACTAGATACCAGTTGAACAACTCTCAAATTGCTAAAGTTGAATGTTAACAAGATATTTCGAGCTAATTAGTAGATTAGTAGGGATTTTGAACTAAAATTCAATGAAACATTTTTCTTAATGCGATAAACAGGACACTATTCATACCTTGCCTCTGTAACCCTTTCCACCATCGCCCACGGGATGGAAATGGAACCCACCACCGCCCACAGGATGGGAATGGGGCCCACTACCGGCCACGGAATAGGTACGAGGCCCTCCCACCGTAGACTGGGTGGATATGGGGTCCACCACCACCCACGGGATGGGTATGGGGTCCACCACCGCCCACGGGATGGGTATGGGGTCCACCGCCCACGGGATGGGTATGGGGTCCACCACCGCCCACGGGATGGGTATGGGGGCCACCACCGCCCACGGGATGGGTATGGGGGCCACCACCGCCCACGGGATGGGTATGGGGGCCACCACAGCCCACGGGATGGGTATGGGGGCCACCACAGCCCACGGGATGGGTATGGGGTCCACTACCGCCCACGGAATGGGTATGGGGTCCACTACCGCCCACGGAATGGGTATGGGGTCCACTACCGCCCACGGAATGGGTATGGGGTCCACTACCGCCCACGGGATGGGTATGGGGGGTCCACTACCGCCCACGGGATGGGTATGGGGGGTCCACTACCGCCCACGGGATGGGTATGGGGGTCCACTACTGCCCACGGGATGGGTATGGGGGTCCACTACTGCCCACGGGATGGGTATGGGGGTCCACTACTGCCCACGGAATGGGTATGGGGGTCCACTACTGCCCACGGGATGGGTATGGGGGTCCACTACTGCCCACGGGATGGGTATGGGGGTCCACTACTGCCCACGGGATGGGTATGGGGGTCCACTACTGCCCACGGGATGGGTATGGGGGTCCACTACTGCCCACGGGATGGGTATGGGGGTCCACTACTGCCCACGGGATGGGTATGGGGGTCCACTACTGCCCACGGGATGGGTATGGGGGTCCACTACTGCCCACGGGATGGGTATGGGGGTCCACTACTGCCCACGGGATGGGTATGGGGGTCCACTACTGCCCACGGGATGGGTATGGGGGTCCACTACTGCCCACGGGATGGGTATGGGGGTCCACTACTGCCCACGGGATGGGTATGGGGGTCCACTACTGCCCACGGGATGGGTATGGGGGTCCACTACTGCCCACGGGATGGGTATGGGGGTCCACTACTGCCCACGGGATGGGTATGGGGGTCCACTACTGCCCACGGGATGGGTATGGGGGTCCACTACTGCCCACGGGATGGGTATGGGGGTCCACTACTGCCCACGGGATGGGTATGGGGGTCCACTACTGCCCACGGGATGGGTATGGGGGTCCACTACTGCCCACGGGATGGGTATGGGAGTCCACTACTGCCCACGGGATGGGTATGGGGTCCACCACCGCCCACAGGATGGGTATGGGGTCCACCACCGCCCACAGGATGGGTATGGGGTCCACCACCGCCCACAGGATGGGTAATGAGCATAATAAATGACTAAACCAAACTAGTAGCGCTAGTAATAAAACATGTTTACATTTATTTGTTCTGCTTAATTGATCAGGAGCTTGGTAGGACAGACTTGAGCTAATCCTCAACCTTGCCAGGAGTTCTAGATGAGAAAACGAACACATACAAGCATGGGTATAGAGAAGGATGAGAGGGTTAATCTCGGGAATTAGATGGGCAAAAGTAGCCTAGCATTTAAGTTAAGTAGGCTTACGTTAGATGCTAGGCTACCACAAGGGGCCTCAGGTGGAAGTTTGAAGCACAGGAAGCAAACGTATGTAGCTCGAATGGTGAACAAGGAGAGAAAAGAGGAACTAGAGGTGGAGGAAGCACCCATCACTCAACAGCTTCACGAGCGAGAATGGTAGAGTATGTTTTTTAGATTCAGCTACTCGAAACAACAAAATCCCAAGTAACACGGGCTATAGTGAGCCTGTTGTGGGCTTACCTGGCACAGGAGCCGGACGGTTACTGTAATGGGAATTCAATTTTTTTCTTTATTATGCACCTTATATCCATCCCTCGTTAGTTAACTGGGGGGCGGAATAATGGACTAAAGAGAGCCATTTCCCCCTACCCCCCGTTACACAATAGGTCTCCTGCTTTGGTTGACTAGTGGAAGAGTTGCTGTTTATGCTCCTCTCTCTGTCTGAGCCGTTACTCCTGCCTTATCACTGCTTGCTAGACTTCTTAAGTATATTGATTTATTTATTGCAAGCGCAGCTGTTAATAATCGTGTCACCTAAGTCCTTTCCGCCCAGACACACACAGTTCCAACGCTGAGCTGTGATTCCGGGCGTCCTGGACCCGGGGGTGCTCTCCTCCACGCCTGGGGTTGGAGGCTTTAAGGTGTGGGGGTGTGGAGGTTGATGCTGGGGACCTCCTGGTGGTGGTGGTGGTGGTGGTGGTGGTGGGAAGGGAGGTGTTGGCAGTGTGTGGTGGCCAGGGCTGAGACACACGGGAGACTGGTGAGTGCAGGACGAGAATAACCACCACCACCACCACTCTACCATAACCACCCACGCCACCACTATCCTTACCATTACCTTCACCACCACCATCTCTGTGATCACCGCCACTATATACCATCACCACTCCTGTCTCGCCAACCACCATCACTTCCCCTACTACCACTCCAACCAGAGTTAGAAAGAGAGAGAGAGACAGAGAGAAAACAGAGAGCCAACCAGCAAGCTTGAATCAACTTATCAAATAACTATACAATCATACGCTCTATGATAAATATTAATGATGCCAGATAAGTGGCATTGTGATGTACGTGTGGGGCTTCGGGTCGCTGCACCCAACAGCCTTGCCGATCAAGTTATTATCAGAAAAAGCCTGGCCCCCAACTGAGCTGCGAGAGTAGAAGCACTCTCGAAACCACTACTGGTAAATACCCTCAACCTGTGGCCCGACTCCAGGAACCCGTATAATAATAATATATATATATATATATATATATATATATATATATATATATATATATATATATATATATATATATATATATTATATATATATATTATATATATATATATATATATATATATATATATATAATATATATATATATATATATATATATATATATATATATATATATATATATATATATATATATGAGTCAAGCAAACTATTTCCAGCTTGAAAGACCAGAAAAGTAGAGAAAAAAATAACATTGGCAATAGATACAATCAGCAATAGATACAATCAGCAATAGATGCAATCAGCAATAGATACAATCAGCTATAGATGCAATCAGCAGTAGATGCAATCAGCACTAAGACAACAGACAACTAACAACAAAGCAAGGTTACACAGCAAAACAAACAAGGCTCGGCCACAGCACACATTACTGAAGCACTTGAGAGTGGGATTAGGAGTCATCGGCCTCGACAGGTTAGGTGGGTTGCTTGGGTGCGTACGGGTTGGTTAAACTAAATTACTGGATTTGATTTTTGTTTCCGGAGATTCATGTCAAAAGCGATATATCGCTTTTGACATGAATCTCCGGAAACAAAACTCAAATCAAGTTCTTTAGTTTAACCAACACGGACGCACCCAAGCATACGTTTCTTGTCAAGTTGTTGTTTAAGATTCGCTACTTGGAACAAAAGTTCCAAGTAGCACGGGCTATGGTGAGACCGTAATGGACTTACCTGGCACAGGAGCGGTGCTGTGTTCATGTCAATTGTTTTTGTTTTAGATTTAGCTACTCAGAACGAAATGTCCATGTAGCACGGGCTATGGTGAGCCCGTAATAGAACTCGGTTATTCGCGATAACCTTGTTATTTTGGTATTTAGGTCAAAGTATTAAATGCAGGAGGGGGGTTTCCTCCTTTTTCCCAGTTTCTTTTTCGCTTCTGTTTTAGTCTTGTTTTAATAACATTATCTTGGTGGCGGATGTAAGTGCAGAATGTTCACTAGTGAGTCCCATTCCTTAACGGCTTTTCTAATCATTGTAGTCGCTGTGGAATGTGCATCTAATGCAGCTGCTGTCGTTGGATTAATGGTGAGTTTGATGCGCAGGACTTAAGTAACTTCACATTCCAGTAAGTAGTGCAATAGTGGCGCATCTGCTTCTGTTCCACAGATGTGACACTTTTTAACGTTTTTGTCAAGACAACGGGCTGGTCTATAGCAACAATTCAACTCCATGCACCCAACATAGCAACTCTCCATGGTAAGGGTGAGGTGGGTGGCAAGGGTGAGGTGGGTGGCAAGGGTGAGGTGGGTGGCAAGGGTGAGGTGGGTGGCAAGGGTGAGGTGGGTGGTAAGGGTGAGGTGAGGTAATATCATGCAGTAAAAGAACGTGAACAAAGAACAACAGAAACACACAAGCGCTGACAAAGGCAGGAGGTGACGTAAGGTCGGCTAAAAACCAAACACCGACAAACGTGCCAAAAGCAGGCATCGGGTGACCCAGAAGACCCCTGGCACCTCCATAGTCACGGGGGAGGGAGTCCACTGACTTCTACCACCTCCATAGTCACGGCCCTGGAAACACAAACCCGAACTGTCTCTATTTTCCGCTTGTTACAACTTGTAATAAAGTTGTTACATCTTGGCTTAACGTGTTTATGACGTATTAGAACGTTGTTACAACTTGCTATATTGGTTGTTATAACTGGTTAGGAAGTATTAAAACTTGTTCGAACGTTGTACCAACGTCGTAGTTTCGGTGTGTGTTTGGCGGGGGGGGAGGGAGTCCACTGACTTCTACCACCTCCATAGTCACGGGGGAGGGAGTCCACTGACTTCTACCACCTCCATAGTCACGGGGGAGGGAGTCCACTGACTTCTACCACCTCCATAGTCACGGGGGAGGGAGTCCACTGACTTCTACCACCTCCATAGTCACGGGGGAGGGAGTCCACTGACTTCTACCACCTCCATAGTCACGGGGGAGGGAGTCCGCTGACTTCTACCACCTCCATAGTCACGGGGGAGGGAGTCCACTGACTCCTGCCACCTCCATAGTCACGGGGGAGGGAGTCCGCCGACTCCTGCCACCTCCATAGTGTCACAGGTCGTAATGGAAATGCAATCAAGACCGTCATCCAACTTGAGACATCCTGGCCTCAACACACAACCAATTCTTAACAAATATGATAGTGATGTGTATGATGGAGAAGAGTGGTAGTACGAGGCCCCGGACCAAGTGGTGACAGCACTCCGCCACTTGTGAGGGCTTAACGACACAGTGTCTCTTGTCGTGGTGTAAATATTACATCTCTTCCGTCTTGATCACGAGTGGAAATGGAGAAAGACCATTGCATAAAGCTTGGCGGAGGTGGGGAGGGGGGGCAGAGTAGGGTGAATGCTGTGAGGTAATTGTAGTTGAAGACAATGACATTTCACTCTTTTTTTGTCATATTTACACTCTAAAACCTCGTTACTTTTAATTACTGATACTAATCCATGGAAGTATTAGGTCCACTATGTATCTATAGCTCGATACTATGGGTCTGTGGACCTATAGTATCGAACTATGAGTCCACAGACCGCAATGTGCAGCACACACGCACTCAAAAAATAAAACATTAACAATTATTTCCTGTAATTAAGTTGTTAAACTGTTGGCGGGAAGGGCGAGGTTACAGTCCGGCGTCACTCACCTCTCCAGGGAGGTGAGGTTCCTACGCGCACCAGCGCGCGGGCTCGCTCAAGCAGGCGCAGTTCTTCCAGGAAGGAAAAGTGACTGGTTTTACCCCTTTCTGCTATTTGTTTCCTACTTTAAATACCACAGAATTAGTTTTTTCTTGACATCATTATAGTTGGAGGAATCTATCTATCTATCTATCTATCTATCTCTCTCTCTCTCTCTCTCTCTCTCTCTCTCTCTCTCTCTCTCTCTCTCTCTCTCTCTCTCTCTCTCTCTCTCTCTCTCTCTCTCTCTCTCTCTCTCTCTCTCTCTCTCTCTCTCTCTCTCTCTCTCTCTCTCTCTCTCTCTCTCTCTCTCTCTCAATTCTCCAACCTTAGCATTCGGTTCCTTAACTTGCTTGTAACACTAATAAGACACAGCTCATCGCGTAGATTCGATGTTTTACCAGTTCTGAGAAACTCCAAGGATGATTGCCAAGGCTTCATTATGTAGGCTTCCAAATCATTCCATAACGCTCGAGGAGTGTTATGGACATCTCCCCAGCCGTAAGATAATGATAATTATATGATTTTTTTTAAAATATAATAAATGTAAAACTTGCTGTTGTAAAACTTTTACCCAACGATGTGAAATTAGATTTCGAAATTTAGAAAAGGTTCTTAAATCTGCCACCAGGGGGCAACATGGTCCAATATCAAGTCATGTTATTAATATTAGGGGACACCTAATGTTAATTAGCCAGGTGTGTATGTATGTTTTGGGGATGGAGGATGAGGGTGGGGAAATGGGGTGGGGAGGGGGTATGGGAATGGGGTGTGGGGTGGGGGGAATGGGGTCGGGGTGTGGGGTTGGGGGGGGGTATGGGGTGGGGGTGAGGGGCGGAGTGGGGGAACCTATCAAACTATGACTGCAGGTTGGCCAGAAGCCGCCATGTATTCCTGGTGATCAGGCACCTCTGGGGGGGGAAAGGTGCCAAGTTGCCCAACCTACTTGGCTACGCTGTGCTCCCAACCACGCGACTTGTAGCTGTGGTAACAGGTCGAGACGCCCGTGTGTGTTCGGCGACCCTTCCCCTGCTGGTCCTGATGGTCGTAAAGAATATTTATACTGATGAGTTAATGTGCTGGCGTGGAGGTGTGCCTCCATGTGGGGGGAGTATGTTATGTCGGGCGGCCTCCCGCCACGGGTCGTCCTGATGCCCATCTTATATTTGCTGGGAGGATGATGAAGAAGCATGGACCTCTGATGTTCAGTTTTTCACCGATAGAGGTGCCTATGGCACCTCTACTCCTCTCACTGACTCTATTCTGTATTTTCTTCCATATTCTTCACCTCAGTATGTTGCTATTTTACCGTGCAAACTAGGGACCTCTATTACTGGCCCTCCAGTATTTTCATGTATATATAATTTGGTGCCTTTCTCGTCTCCTTTCTAGAAAGTACATTTTGAGAGCTTTGAGACGAGCTCAATAATTTTGGCGTTGTATCGTGTATATACGTACCGTACATGTTCCCTGTATTCCCTCTATTTTATCAATCTGTCTTGCTCTGAAGGGAGAAGTTAGTATCAAACAATACACAAGGCGGGACAGCACAAATGATTTGAACAATATGAGTACTGTTATGGGATCACTGGATTTGAAAGTTCTTGTAATCCATCCTATCATTTTTCTGGGTGACGTAATATTTACTCTGTTATGCTCCCTAAATGTTAGGTCGTCAGACATCATTATTCCCAGATCCTTTACATGCTGCTTTCCTACTGTGGGCAGATTTGATTGTGTTTTGTATCCTGTATTTTGTTTAAGGTTCTCATTTGTACCATACCTAAGTACTTGGTCTTAATCACTGTTAAACATCATGTTATTCTCAGCTGCCCAATTGAAAACTTTATTTATATTAGCTTGTAGCTTTTCAATGTCTTCTACAAAAATAATTTCCAAATTGAATTTTGTATCACTTGCAAAAGATAACACGAAGCTGTGACGTATTTTATTTTTATATTTGATACGTTAATAAGGAAAAGCAGTGGAGCAAGGACTCTGCCCTGAAGTACAGAACTTTTCACTGTGCTTGGACTATTTTATTTGATTGATTGTTACTCTTTACATTTGGTTTGGTACAAAACTGAATCTCTATCTCCCTACTTTACCTGTTATTCCTATTAACCTCAGTTTATGGTCCGACTCTCCATGGTCACATTTTATCAAATGCTTTTGCAAAGACCGTGTATACCATATCTGAATTCCGTTTTTCTGCATCAGTGATTTTGTCAGGAGGTCAAGTAGCTGCGAAAGGCATGATCTTCCCGTTCTAAATCCATGTTGACCCGGAGGCCATTGGTCTCCATAAAACTAGAGATCTGGCTCCTGATCACTTTCTCAAATACTTCGATTATATGGATTGTTAGTGAGATTGTTGTATAGTTCTTAGGCAATGCTTTACTCCCTCGCTTGTGTAGGGGAGCTATATCTGTTGATTTAAATGCTCCTGTTATCTTCTCAGTGTCCAGGCTTTTTCTCCTCACTCCACTCACACACTATATTGTATTTCGTTATAAATATCGAGTTCCAGGAGTCTGGACTCTGGGCTGAGTTCATGAACATGTTATCAATTTCTCTTTCAAAATCTGCAGGTAGTATTGATATCAGTTATATTCTCAAGGGTTTGGATATCAAAGAAGTTGTTTGGATGTTCCACTTCCATGCTGTTTATTGAGGTGCTAAATATGTCATGATACTGCTTTTGGGGAATTTCACCGATACTTTGTCACCTTCTGTGTATGAACCTTCACTTGTAAGCACAGGTCCAATACTGACAGGTTTGTATTGCGATTTCGCATATGTGAAAAACAATTTTGGATTTTTTTTTATGTATCTCTTGTATGGCTTTCTGTTCCAATTTCATTTTTTCAATCCGATATGATGGCTTCGGTCTCTGTTCTATTTCTTCAATCTCTGTTTAAGTTATTCTGTGTAGGATAGAAGCATTTCACTGCGTCTGCAGAAGCATTTCCGTTATTTGTTTTCCTTCTTCTATAGTGCCATCTGCGTTCTCTTTCTGGCTTTCCGGGAAGGTGACATGTGACCCGCGGATTGTGTGTGCTTCGGGGGTCAGTTGTTCTATTCCTTGCATTGGATATTTATTACTTAGAACAGTTCCCTATTGAATATTCGTAAGTTCCTTTATTTTTCCCAGTCTATCCTTTTATTATTATAATTTAATTTATTGAATAAACCCTCTCGTTTGATCATTTTTGTTTAGATCTGTTACGTGTTATATGAGATTATAATGCCCCCAATTAGTATTTTATTGTTGGCGAAGATCAGGTCTAGAATATTTTGAGCCCTAGTTGGCTCCGTTATCTGCGAGATGAGTGATACATTTTCATTGAATCTAAGTAGTTCTCTGACCTGTGGTTGGTTATTTCCAGATAGATTTCCTGGTATAATATTATTGTTTGGTATTCTCCATTTTAGACTGGGCAGGTTGAGATCTTCTAGGAAGATAATATCTGGCAATGGGTTTGCCAGATTAGCGAGGCTATTCTCAATGTTATTAATTTGTTCTGTGAATTCCTCAACCTATGCATCTGGCGGGTTGTATATTAAAAATAATATCAAGTTTATTTTCTCTATCTTACTCCCAGCACTTCTACCACCTCATTTGTAGAGTTAAGGCGCTCCGAGCATACAAGGTCCTCTCTAATATACTAACATACTCCTCCACGTGATCTATTTACCCTGTCATATCTATATAGATTACAACCTATATAGATGTGATAAGGTAAATATCCTTATTATAATTTTTATTATCATTAAATATTCTGGTATCGAGGTCTCAGTGTCCATGACTTCCCCTGCATGGGTTTCTGTGGACGCTACAAGTACTGCACTTGCCTCCGTGAGACTGTTTATGTCTCATAAACAGTCTCACGGGATTATGTCATAAACATAACCCCGGAATATAATTTAAGTGTTGTGGAGGGCACAAGATCCATCAGTAAACGGAGACTCAAATGAAAACTTGGCTGCGGTGTTGTCTCCTTCAGCGACTTAGTGGAGAAAGCGCCCGAACGAAATGTTCCTTGAAAATTTCTCCCTTATGCAATGACATGTACAGAAACGCGCGCGCGCGCACACAAGACAATTTTGAGGGAAAAAACACCATAGACAATTTTTCATTTGAGTCTTCCTTTACTGGGGGATCTGGCATCCCCTACAATGCTTAAATTATATTCCAGAATTGGTTTGACTCCTGATTATTTGCATATGAAGTAACTGTCAAGACTGTCTTGTTAAACACTCTTAATACACATTGTCATCCACACTTCCATGGAAGTAAACCACACAACTCCACGGAAGTGTGGATGACAATTTATATGACATGGACGTGGGTCAGTAATTCCTCGGAGCTTCAGCAGTAGTCAGGAGAAAAGGTATTGAAAATTCCAGTTTGGCAGCAGTATGCTGCTGCTTCTGGAGACTTTCCTTATTAAGACTCCTCATAGCCCAGACGATAGAGCCGTGGCGTCCACGGTACGAGACCCATACTGTCCAGGTGAATGGACTCTTAATAGACAGACAGACAGGTAGATAGATAGATAACCTACTGTTAGAAAGTAGGTCCACCCCCCCTCTACACACACCCACACCCACATCCACACACATACCCACCCAACTACCCCGCTTGCGTGCTCACCCCTCCCCACCCCTCCCTGCACCACCTACCATCTCTCCTGGACGGGCAAGACGTAATAGAGGTGGCCGCCATGATTGGGCTGCGGTGTGATTGGACGAATCATCGCGGGGCCGTGGCTGGAGACTGGGTAGCTGGTGACGAGGCTTGGCGCTCCACCGGGTCCCTGGCGGCGCTCCTGGACATCATGGGTGGTGTGGGGTCAACTGTGCCTGCCTCGTCGCCATGCCAGTCATCGTCCTGGGGGCCTCACGAGGCACTTCAAGGCTTCATGGTAAGTGTTCTACTGTTACCTCTCTCACTGAGTGTCACTTTCAGGTGTAACATTTAATTTATTGCCGTTTCTGTGATAAGTCTCATTCGGATAAGGGTCGTTCCTGCCGAAGCAAGGCTCGTTCATAAGAGCCAGCGTACTATGGTGGTCATGAACTGAACGTTCAACGCGGGAAAACTACGTTTTTTCAAGTTAGTTTTGGTATGAACGCCCGAGGTGGTGACAGGTGACGATACTAGGTGACGATACCAGGTGATGACTAGGAGTGAAAGGAAAGGAAAGGAATTATGAGGGGGAAAGCGCTAAGCCATTACGACTATATAGCATTTGGAAGGGATCAGGATGAGGATTTGGGATGGGACGGAGTGATGGAATGGTGCCCAAGCACTTGGGGGACTAGCAGGTGAAAATAACTTATCTATATAAAAAAAGAATGCATGTTTCTCTCAGATTGGAGGGCAAATGTGTGGGCCTATTTTGTAGGTAGTGATCATGTCTCCCCTTACTCTTCTGTCTTCCAGTGTCGTGAGGTTCATTTCACGCAGCCTTTCCTCGTAATTCATGCCTCTTAGTTATGGGACTTAGTTCACACTCACTCAACTTTCACATATGAAGCATGTGGGGCATGGGAGTATCATAGGCCAGTCGGGGTCGGCCCTAGTACCAATTTTTTTGAAATATCAGCACCTAACCCAACCCCTCCCCCCCCGTGAGATTATCGTGTCTGGAATATTGGTTGAGCTGTTCTATAGACTTGCTGAGCAGTTTCAGTGATCTGTTATGTAATCTATGGGGGGAGAGAGAGGGAGGGGTGGAGAGAGAGAGAGAGAGAGGGAGGGGTGGAGAGAGAGAGAGAGAGAGGGAGGGGTGGAGAGAGAGAGAGAGAGAGGGAGGGGTGGAGAGAGAGAGAGAGAGAGGGAGGGGTGGAGAGAGAGAGAGAGAGAGGGAGGGGTGGAGAGAGAGAGAGAGAGAGGGAGGGGTGGAGAGAGAGAGAGAGAGAGGGAGGGGTGGAGAGAGAGAGAGAGAGAGGGAGGGGTGGAGAGAGAGAGAGAGAGAGGGAGGGGTGGAGAGAGAGAGAGAGAGAGGGAGGGGTGGAGAGAGAGAGAGAGAGGGAGGGGTGGAGAGAGAGAGAGAGAGGGAGGGGTGGAGAGAGAGAGAGAGAGGGAGGGGTGGAGAGAGAGAGAGAGAGGGAGGGGTGGAGAGAGAGAGAGAGAGGGAGGGGTGGAGAGAGAGAGAGAGAGGGAGGGGTGGAGAGAGAGAGAGAGAGGGAGGGGTGGAGAGAGAGAGAGAGAGGGAGGGGTGGAGAGAGAGAGAGAGAGAGGGAGGGGTGGAGAGAGAGAGAGAGAGAGGGAGGGGTGGAGAGAGAGAGAGAGAGAGGGAGGGGTGGAGAGAGAGAGAGAGAGAGGGAGGGGTGGAGAGAGAGAGAGAGAGAGGGAGGGGTGGAGAGAGAGAGAGAGAGAGGGAGGGGTGGAGAGAGAGAGAGAGAGAGGGAGGGGTGGAGAGAGAGAGAGAGAGAGGGAGGGGTGGAGAGAGAGAGAGAGAGAGGGAGGGGTGGAGAGAGAGAGAGAGAGGGAGGGGTGGAGAGAGAGAGAGAGAGAGGGAGGGGTGGAGAGAGAGAGAGAGAGGGAGGGGTGGAGAGAGAGAGAGAGAGGGAGGGGTGGAGAGAGAGAGAGAGAGAGGGAGGGGTGGAGAGAGAGAGAGAGAGAGGGAGGGGTGGAGAGAGAGAGAGAGAGGGAGGGGTGGAGAGAGAGAGAGAGAGGGAGGGGTGGAGAGAGAGAGAGAGAGGGAGGGGTGGAGAGAGAGAGAGAGAGGGAGGGGTGGAGAGAGAGAGAGAGAGGGAGGGGTGGAGAGAGAGAGAGAGAGAGGGAGGGGTGGAGAGAGAGAGAGAGAGGGAGGGGTGGAGAGAGAGAGAGAGAGAGAGGGAGGGGTGGAGAGAGAGAGAGAGAGAGGGAGGGGTGGAGAGAGAGAGAGAGAGAGGGAGGGGTGGAGAGAGAGAGAGAGGGAGGGGTGGAGAGAGAGAGAGAGGGAGGGGTGGAGAGAGAGAGAGGGAGGGGTGGAGAGAGAGGGAGGGGTGGAGAGAGAGAGAGGGAGGGGTGGAGAGAGAGAGAGGGAGGGGTGGAGAGAGAGGGAGGGGTGGAGAGAGAGAGAGGGAGGGGTGGAGAGAGAGAGAGGGAGGGGTGGAGAGAGAGAGAGGGAGGGGTGGAGAGAGAGAGAGGGAGGGGTGGAGAGAGAGAGAGGGAGGGGTGGAGAGAGAGAGAGGGAGGGGTGGAGAGAGAGAGGGAGGTATCGAAACACCATAACGTCTCACTAACAAGCTCTGCTGCTCCTCTACTCTTAATTTGCCGCCAAGCCCTTACCCTGCCCCTCACGCCCTTACCCTGCCTCTCACGCCCTTACCCTGCCTCTCACGCCCTTACCCTGCCTCTCACGCCCTTACCCTGCCCCTCACGCCCTTACCCTGCCCCTCACGCCCTTACCCTGCCCCTCACGCCCTTACCCTGCCCCTCACGCCCTTACCCTGCCCCTCACGCCCTTACCCTGCCCCTCACGCCCTTACCCTGCCCCTCACGCCCTTACCCTGCCCCTCTCTTGCCCTTAACACTATTGCTTTGGCCTTCACACCCTTTGAAATGTCTATTAAAGTACGGCATTTTTGCCACGGAGGCAAATGGGGCGTGGAAGAGTAGCGCAGAGACAGATGGGAACCCAACACACACTCACTCCAGGAACCCAACACACACACACACACACACACACTCCAGGAACCCAACACACACACACACACACACACACACACACACACACACACACACACACACACACTCCAGGAACCCAACACACACACACACACACACACACACACACACACACACACACACTCCAGGAACCCAACACACACACACACTCCAGGAACCCAACACACACACACACTCCAGGAACCCAACACACACACACACTCCAGGAACCCAACACACACACACACTCCAGGAACCCAACACACACACACACTCCAGGAACCCAACACACACACACACACTCCAGGAACCCAACACACACACACACACTCCAGGAACCCAACACACACACACACTCCAGGAACCCAACACACACACACACTCCAGGAACCCAACACACACACACACACTCCAGGAACCCAACACACACACACACACTCCAGGAACCCAACACACACACACTCCAGGAACCCAACACACACACACTCCAGGAACCCAACACACACACACTCCAGGAACCCAACACACACACACACACACACACCCCAGGAACCCAACACACACACACACACACCCCAGGAACCCAACACACACACACACACACACACCCCAGGAACCCAACACACACACACACCCCCCAGGAACCCAACACACACACACCCCAGGAACCCAACACACACACACACACACCCCAGGAACCCAACACACACACACACCCCAGGAACCCAACACACACACACACTCCAGGAACCCAACACACACACACACACACACCCCAGGAACCCAACACACACACACACACCCCAGGAACCCAACACACACACACACTCCAGGAACCAAACACACACACACACACACCCCAGGAACCCAACACACACACACACACACCCCAGGAACCCAACACACACACACACCCCAGGAACCCAACACACACACACACTCCAGGAACCCAACACACACACACACACACACCCCAGGAACCCAACACACACACACACACACCCCAGGAACCCAACACACACACACACTCCAGGAACCCAACACACACACACCCCAGGAACCCAACACACACACACACACACACACACACACACACACACACCCCAGGAACCCAACACACACACACACACACCCCCCCCAGGAACCCAACACACACACACACACACACCAGGAACCCAACACACACACACACACACACCCCAGGAACCCAACATACACACACACACCCCAGGAACCCAACACACACACACACACACACCCCAGGAACCCAACACACACACACACACACCCCAGGAACCCAACACACACACACACACACCCCAGGAAGCCAACACACACACACACACACACACCCCAGGAACCCAACACACACACACACACACACCCCAGGAAGCCAACACACACACACCCCAGGAACCCAACACACACACACACACACACCCCAGGAAGCCAACACACACACACACACACCCCAGGAACCCAACACACACACACACACACACACACCCCAGGAACCCAACACACACACACACACACCCCAGGAACCCAACACACACACACACACACCCCAGGAACCCAACACACACACACACACACCCCAGGAACCCAACACACACACACACACACCCCAGGAACCCAACACACATACACACACCCCACGAACCCAACACACACACACACACACACACCACGAACCCAACACACACACACACACACCACGAACCCAACACACACACACACACCCCACGAACCCAACACACACACACACACCACGAACCCAACACACACACACACCCCACGAACCCAACACACACACACACACCCCACGAACCCAACACACACACACACACACACACCCCACGAACCCAACACACACACACACACCCCACGAACCCAACACACACACACACCCCACGAACCCAACACACACACACACACACCCCACGAACCCAACACACACACACACCACGAACCCAACACACACACACACCACGAACCCAACACACACACACCCCCCACGAACCCAACACACACACACACCCCACGAACCCAACACACACACACACCCCACGAACCCAACACACACACCCCACGAACCCAACACAGCCTTGTGGGAAAAAAACCACACGTGTAGGCAGATCATATCACAGTTCCCTCGGGTCCAGTTAATTGTGCTTGTAGGTCATATTGCTTCCCATGGGTTTACCTGGAATTTACCTGGAGTGGCTCTCAAGAGTTCTTCTACTCCCCAAGCCCCGCCTGGGTCCACGTTCATCTTGTGATGAAGTCCAGGTTATAATTCGTCAATCTATAATATATATATATTTTATATTTTCAAAGCGTTTCAAAACAATTTTCTGTGCTAGACGGCTTTCTAAGAGACAATTAAAGGTCTCGTAGCATCACAGAAGCACAATACTAATTGCATTTTGCAATTGCAATTCTGATTCTTGAACTAAATACACTCATTTTGCTAGTCAGTCACAGCTTGTATCGAGAACTTATCTCGTTGTTCACTCGACAATCTCCTTGGCTGATCAGCTGTTCACTCGACAACCGCCTTGCCTGATCAGCTGTTCACTCGACAACCGCCTTGCCTGATCAGCTGTTCACTCGACAACCGCCTTGCCTGATCAGCTGTTCACTCGACAACCGCCTTGCCTGATCAGCTGTTCACTCGACAACCGCCTTGCCTGATCAGCTGTTCACTCGACAACCGCCTTGCCTGATCAGCTGTTCACTCGACAACCGCCTTGCCTGATCAGCTGTTCACGGAGACACGGTCCTCCCTCCACCACGACCACCACACTTGTCGCCAGCCACCACCACGACCACGCCCACCTCCCTGCCTCGCACACGCACGCATGCACACACACGCGCGCACACACACACACATGCACGCGCACACACACATGCACACACACGCACGCACGCGCAAACTCAATTTTCTCTAATTCCCCTCTCTGCTCTTTTTCAAATCTCACAACCTGCTCTCTACTATCTCCTCCAGTTTATTATTGTGCTCCCTGGTACTGACAACATCCGAGGCGCTGGCCGACAGCGAGGGCGGGACTACCACCTTCACAGCGCCGAAACATCTGGAAAGAACGATTTTTTCCGAGTTTCCGTAGTTAACTTCACTGGCCGGCGAATGTCTCTACAGATACCTGTAGCCTACAGTACCACACGCGGTGTATGAAGTCGAGCTGTAACCTACAGTCTGAGTACACACACACACACACACACACACACACACACACACACACACACACACACACACACACACACACACACACACACACACACACACACACGCTACAGAACTACAAGCTACAGTTCCTCGCCTCCCCACAGGCACCCCGACCCGTTCCCACCAATGAAATGAGGTATATTGTTATATACACAGAGTATATATTAATTATGAATATATATATATATATATTCACTGCGAGCTTGGCCGAGTCTTTTATTGCACTGTAGTCAAATTTAAAGGCCTTCACACCTGATGATGCATCTCGTTAAGACAGGTGTGGCGCCTTGAAGCGATCAACATGTTTACCAGGGACCAGGTGACTCCAGGGCCCTCACCTGTCACCGTGAGTGAGTCACCCGTCACCTGGCCTCGCCTCACTATGTCACCTGGAGTGAGTCACTCGACCCCCCGCACTTGTGAGGCATCCCTGAGGTTGTCCTCATCCAAGGTAACTGCGTCACTTCCACTCATGACCACGGTTCAGCCTTGGCAAAACAACCAATCACTTTCCATTATAAGTAGGGTTTGTTGTGATTGGGGCCTGCGGGCCGCCAGAAGCAACAGCTTTTTGAATCAAGTTATCACTAGACAAGCCTTGGTCTCAGGAAGGGCTTGGGAAGTAGAAGAACTCCTCCTGAACCCACTCGAGGTCAGAGTTCAAATCATGGTGGTGACCTGGCAGGGCGGCACTGACCACGTGATCGTCAGACACCTTCGAGAACTTGGACCAGAATGAGTGCCACTCTGCCACTCACAGGCACTCCAGCGTCCCGCCACCACCTCACTAACCACACCCAGATCACAGCTTCTCCCATACTGTCTTTCCCAGAGTCTCGCGCGCTCTGTGTGTGTGTGTGTGTGTGTGTGTGTGTGTGTGTGTATGTGTGTGTGTGTGTGTGTGTATGTGTGTGTGTGTGTGTGTGTGTGTGTGTGTGTGTGTGTGTGTGTGTGTGTGTGTGTGTGTGTGTGTGAGTGTACGTACGTACGTACACACACGTGTGTGTGTGTGTGTGTGTGTGTGTGTGTGTGTGTGTGTGTGTGTGTGTGTGTGTGTGTGTGTATGTGTATGTGTGTGTGTATGTGTGCGCGCGGCGCGGTGCCTTGTGTGGCTCGCCAGGGGAGGAAGCAGCCAGCCAGCCGCCACACACACACACACACACACACACACACACACACACACACACACACACACACACACACACACACACACACACACACACACACACACACACAGATGGAGTGGTGGTGGTGAAGGCAGACTCAATACACAATTTCAATTGTAGATATGATAGAGCCCAATAGGCTCAGGAACCTGTACACCAGTTGAGAGGCGGGACCAAAGAGCCGAAACTCAACTAGGTGAACACACGGGTCCCACCACCACACCACCTCCACATGTGTACTCCTGTGGTCGACTGTTCAGTACCATAGTGCACTGTATCCTATCCCAAAGATCTCTCACCCTGTCCATGGAGGACACAAGAAAATGTATATATATGCTGATTAGAGTTGTATGAATGAATTTCCTCCTCGTGGGGGAGGAGGAGAGATGAAGCGACTTGGTTCAGGTCTAAACGGAAAAATCGATTGATCTTGACGTAGTTCACGTGTCCTTGCCCGAGCTCTCTCTCTCTCTCTCTACGTAGATAAGTGAGAGAACAGTCCAGGCCTATATCTTTGATGCAGGGGATGAGTCACAATAACGTGGCTGAAGAATGTTGACCAGACCACACACTAGAAGGTGAAGGGACGACGACGTTTCGGTCCGTCCTGGACCATTCTCAAGTCGATTGACTCCTATATCTTTGATCTCGTTTCCTCCTGATTACTAACACGGATTTCAATCTTTATTATATCACTGGGGAACGAGGTTTTGGCGACCTTTGATCACTCCTGCCATAACCCACTCAGCTTACATCTCCACCCCACACACGCACACTACAAGTTTAGAGGACAACAGCTAGAAGCTCAAAAAGCCACAGTGTAGGACATTCAGGGACAGTAATAAACCCATGGAACCGCCTACCTGCCGAAGTCATATATGCCAAAACAATATTCCAGTTTAAAATTCAGCTGGGGTGAAAAAAAATATCAGGACTTTTGACAAGCCGCCGACTTCCTGGCCCCGGCGAGGCTATCAAAAAGATAGGTTACCCTCGGGTAAATACAGGAAAATATAAATTAATACAACTCATATTACTACAAATTACAAGAACTCTTAAGCGTTGGTTGACAGCAGCTGGGGGAGTGGACCTACCCTGAATACCTCTCTCTCTAACTTGGTGTTGTGAACAAGTGCTTCCAATCAGCTCGAATCAGTCACAGACAGTCGGGGGGGGGGGGGGGGGGGGGGGAACTGCCTCCCCTGAACGGGTGGGAGGACTGTCAGAGTGGCAGCTGTCATGCAGGTGAAGAACGCTGTTAATCTCAGCACGACCTCACGAAACCACCAACCGTAAATCCTCATTGTAAATACACGGCAATTAACAGTGCCTCAGATGTCATCCCCTTGTTGTGCTGGGTCGCCTTCCTGCCTGCCTGCCTCTTGTATGTTGTCGTCGTTGTTATTGTTAGAATAAGCATCCTGTCCTCAAATGGTGTGAAAGTTTCGAAGAAATTCTCACTCAAGAAACAAAAGCAACTGAAAGTCACACATAAATACACAGTTTAAGACGTCCCATGTGCCAGGTTCAAGAGTAGATGTTAAAAGCGGGAACTAAGATGACCCCCTTAAGTTTCTTTACAGTTTTCTCAACCAATATACGAGTTATAGTGGGAAGGTGTTTAACATGAGGGAGGAGTTGGACACAGGCCTCCCAGAGAGCTGTGGTAAAGTCACATTCAACTTCATTTGCCAGACATAGAAAGGGATCACAGTAGCAGCTTTATCTGGAACTGCATTTATATTTTTGGTACAGGGGGGAACTAGCCAATATATTTGGCGCAGGACTCCAAACAAGAGTAAATTTCCCTTTTTTTTAAAGCTCAACCAACTCTAAACTGAAATATGTTGTCTACCTCAAGTCTGTTGCACTGAGCCGGGATGAATCATGTCTATTTTAACAGCATTAAAGGTATGGAATATTGCTGGGTAGTAAAGGTGAGGGGAAGAGTACGAAGGAGTGAGTGGGAGGGGAGAGAAGTGAGGGGGGAGGGGAGATGGGCGGTAGAGTACTAAAATAATGTATTCATAGGGAAGTGACGACCTTGCCCAGATCCCCATGTTCTTAATGAAATGGGGGGGGGGGGGGTGTTAAAGGAAGCAATGACAGGAAAAGAGGGTAGTGAGGGGAAGGGGACCAGTGTGAGGGGAAAGAGCCTCCACTCATCCTCCTGCCGGGTGAGTAAGCCAGTGGGAATGTGTGCCCACCTCCTCCAGTAGTCACTCTGGGCCCACACTGTGGTAACCCCTCACGCGCCCACCACAGTCACCACCACCACCCCCACCAGTCTCCCACCACACTGTACCATCACCACCATCACCTCAGTCTGCCGCCGCTGCCACCACCACCACCAGTCTGCCACCACACAGTAGCACCACCATAGGCCGCCGCCGCCACCACAGTCTGCCGCTACCACCACCACTCTGCCGCCACCACTGTACCACCACCACAGCCGGCCAACACACTGTACCACCACCAAAGCAGCTTGCCACCACAATGTATCACCACCACAGCCTGCCGCCACCACAATGTATCACCACCACAGCCTGCCACCACCACTGTACCACCACCACAGCCTGCCACCACCACTGTACCACCACCACAGCCTGCCACCACCACTGTACCACCTACACTGCTCAGCTGGTCCTGGGAAAGACCGCCTGGAGGGCTCCAGAGAATAAATAAAATTAATCTTCATTTCAATTTTGTTTCAAAGTAGATGTCGTACTTGGCGGCCAAGCACCTGATTACGGTAACGATGCCATCGTAAATGACCTCTTACTAACTGCCAGTTGGGTCATTAGGCCAGCGGGGCCATGGAGGAGGGGAGAATGGCCAAGGTTTTTTGTCGAGGTGGTACGGGGAGGTGGCAGGGGGGAAGGGGGGAAGGGGGGGAGGTGGTAGAGGGGGAGGAAGGTGGAGTTAGGTGGGTGTCGAGGGGAGGGAAGAGTTGCTTGGTGGAGGATGGATGGTGGAATAGGGGGGAGGGTGGAGGGGGGGGGGAGTGGGGGTTGAGGGTGGTGGAGGGGTGGAGTGGGGGTTGAGGGTGGAGGAGTCAACGGTGGTGAGGTTATCAGGTATTTTATCAAGCACTGAATAAAAAAGGGAAGTAACTGATGCTTTACAAACTCAATATTCACCTAAACTTCGGGTTAAACAGACTATTTCGGAGTCAAAACAGAAAAGGAGGGGACACGTCTTTCTGGCCCTAAAGGACCATAGGCCTAATATCTGATGGTCTTCAGCCACACTCAACTGCTTATCCACCTGTTTAGACACTTTTACCCCCCCCCTCCTCATTCCACCCGGAAAGATGAGAGGGTAAGGGTGTTAGCCTGATCACGGCAGGGTATGAGGGTCACCCGGGATTATGAGGGTCACCCGGGCCCGGTTATAGTGACGAGGGATAGAGAACATGAGGGGGAGCGCAGGGAGAAGTGCCGGATGGTATCCTGCCAGGGGACACGGCCAGCTGGCTAGTTAACACTGTTTAGCACGGGTGGTACACGAACAATGAGAAACTGAGTACCCAAATGAGTCACTGAGACATTAGAAAGAACTTTGTCAGTGTCAGAGTAGTTAACAAATGGAATGCATTAGGCAGTGATGTGGTGGAGGCCGACTCCATACACAGTTTCAAATGTAGATATGATAAGAGCCCAGTAGGCTCAGGAACCTGTACACCTGTTGATTGACGGTTGACAGGCGGGACCAAAGAGCGGAAGCTCATCCCCACAAGTACAATTAGGTGAGTATACCCCAAACCCTGAACTAACCACTACCACCACCACCAGTGTTCCTTAGCATAGCCTTGAAACAGTCGGACACAATCAAACCTCATTACTCACGACGAAAAATTGCTGCTAGTGAAGCCCGTCAAAACACTCAAAGTGTAGTCTTCCTGTCAATATCTTCATCCAATTTCCTGAAATTCTTCAAGAATTGGATTACCACGGAGTTCCTATGTATGTTTGTGAGGTTGGGTGGGTGGTTGTGTACACTCGCCTATTTGTGAGTGTGCATGCGTGCGTTTGTACATAGTGTACACGAGTGTGTGAATTTCTAAAGCTGTCATGGATTCTGCATTTCTGACAACCAGCTATCTTTCTTCAATAACTCCTAAAACTGTGTAGGGAATCTGCTTCATCTCTCCCCTCTAGCAGCTCAATACATTGGCTCACAAAAGAAGTGTGTTTAATGTATTCAATAAAGACTGCTTGCATGTTCCATTGTTCTATTATTGCCTGTAATGTGTCTGCCGACACTTTGGAAACGAGGGTGATCAGATAACAATGAAAAGTGAGAGAAGTGGAGGGACGGGACTTAAGTACAGTTATCAAGTGTAGTGGTGGTTGTATGTGGCGCAGGCTGCCCGGCCTCTACTAGACTATAATAGAGCTTTAGTTAGTAGTCATCCTCAGGCCTAGTGCCCACTCTCTCGTTCTTTCGGTCTCCCTTCTCTCTGTCCGTCTCCTCGCACACCCATCACCACCTTGCCATATTTAACCAATCACACTAAAGCTTAACTTTCAACTCCAGACATAACCACTAATCCTTCAGCTTTCTTTACCCCTATAAACACCCTCAGTCAGCCCGTTTGTCGCATTAATTATGGTTCTTACCATATACATCCCTTCAGTTCCCAGCGTTGTTCTTTGGTTAAGTCTATTCAGTTGAGCCATCCCTTTCTTCTCTCTCTCACACTTCTTTATGAGCATAAGTCATTTACAAGATCGGGCAGATGTGTTCGGCTAGATCCCACCGCTGCCACCAATACTCAGTTCCCAGTTCCTCCTTCAGCCCGTAAGTATACTGATACTGTCTCTCCAATACATCAGCTGCTTTTGTTGATGCTGCTACTCCTACCGGTACTCAATGTTCTCTTTGTTCTAGTCCTCTTACTGCTTTCATACTTGAACCCTCTTCAAACTTCTGTTAGTGCCAATATTCAGGATCCAGTCCTCCTCCCACCGCCGGAACTAACTATATTCTGTCAGTAATACTCTGCTGGTGCTGCTGCTGCTGGTGGTGCTGCTGGTGGTGGTGGTGCTGCTGCTGCTGCTGCTGCTGCTGCTGCTGCTGCTCCTCCTCCTCCTCCTCCTGCTGCTACTGATATTAAGCTGCTCCCCGGCCACCCCCCCCCCCCGACACACCGCTCCTACTGGTGCTAAAATTAAATAGTTCCTTTTCTACCCCTATTCTTCCAGTTCCTGCCGTCACCACCAATCCTCGGCTCATCCTGCCGCTGCTGCCACTAATCCTCGGCTCATCCTGCCGCTGGAACTACATCCACCTTCCAACCGCTAGGAATGTTTGGTTCCTGCCAATACTGCTCCTGCTCACCAGGCCACGCCCTCACCACGCTCCTGTCTTCATTCACTTTCATCAGTATCCACGCTGTCGCCTGACAGCTGGGTGGACCGCGCTTCGGATTCGTAGTCCTGAGGTTCCGGGTTCGATCCCCGGTGGAGGCGGAGGCGGAGACAAATGGGCAAAATGTTCCTTTCACCCTGATGCCCATGTTACCTAGCAGTAAATAGGTATCTGGGAGTTAGACAGCTGCTACGGGCTGCTTCCTGGGGGTGGAGGCCTGGTTGAGGACTGGGCCGCGGGGGACACTAAGCCCCGAAATCATCTCAAGATAACCCGTATCACCATACTATCAAACACCATCCTCACCATAATCGAAAACCAGCCTCACCACACTCAACCAATAAGCCTCACACATTCACTAAACAGTGAATCACTAAGAGTGAATCACCACACCCATCAATCAACCTCGCCACATCCAACTGACCAGCTTCACCACATCCAACTGGCCAGCTTCACCACATTCATCAACCAGATTCGCCACAGCAGCCAGCCAGCCTCCACCTATGGTTGCTGACTCAACACACAAGATAGCCACCACCACCACCTCCTCCTCATGGTCACCTAGCTAACGACCCTTTACATTATGCGCAAGTTAACCCCATTAGTGGTGATGGGGAAGGGGTGGTTTGGTGGTAGTGATTCGAACGATGATGGGCTGCAGGGGTAGTTGTGAGGGGTGGTATATATGTAGTGGTGTATGTGGGGAAGCAGAGAGTTACGGTGAAGGGTGAGACCTCCGATTGGCGTGAAGTCACCAGTGGAGTCCCACAGGGCTCTGTACTCGGTCCTATCTTGTTTCTGATATGTGTAAATGATCTCCCGGAGGGTATAGATTCATTTCTCTCAATGTTTGCGGACGCTGCTAAAATTATGAGACGGATTAAGACAGAAGAGGACTGTTTGAGGCTATATATAGAGTTAGCTACTCAGAACGAAATGTCCATGTAGCACGGGGTATTTTTTGTTATTATGCCTGCCTTGACGCCTCCTTGTCCTGCCTGGAACGCTTGTGTATATCTGTTTGCCTACACTGACTTCCTGCTTGCCAATTCGTTTTGCATGTCTGCTTGCTTGAACAGACTTGCTGTCTGCTTTCATGTCTGTCAAAATGAGCCATCTTTCTGCCTGCCTTTTTCTGCGTATGTGTCTGCCAAGCATTTTTTTGGGGGGCCATGTTTCATGTATGTCTGCTTGCTTGAAGTACTTTTCCATTTGTCTGCTGCTTGAAGTGTCTACCGGTTGGCGTTCTCTGGTTGCATGGTTGCTAATGTTAATTAACCGACATTCTGACTACTTGCTATGCTATCTTATTTAAATTATTTCCTGTTTTTTTTTCTAATTTTCTAGTCTGTCACCCCCGCCAGACTGTCACCCTCCACCACCCCAGCCAGACTGTCACCCCTCCACCACCCCCGCCAGTCACAGCATATCATAATCCAGTCACAATGAAACCCCGAACAAAACATAAACAAACAGACAACACTCAATACAACACTCAATACAACACTCAATACAACACTCAATACAACACTCAATACAACACTCAATACAACACTCAATACAACACTCAATACAACACTCAATACAACACTCAATACAACACTCAATACAACACTCAATACAACACTCAATACAACACTCAATACAACACTCAATACAACACTCAATACAACACTCAATACAACACTCAATACAACACTCAATACAACACTCAATACAACACTCAATACAACACTCAATACAACACTCAATACAACACTCAATACAACACTCAATACAACACTCAATACAACACTCAATACAACACTCAATACAACACTCAATACAACACTCAATACAACACTCAATACAACACTCAATACAACACTCAATACAACACTCAATACAACACTCAATACAACACTCAATACAACACTCAATACAACACTCAATACAACACTCAATACAACACTCAATACAACACTCAATACAACGGTGTAAACGGAGGCCTCACTGCACTAATTCCCCCCCCCCCCTCACACCCACGTGACGCCCCGACACCTAAGGACATCGGGAACTACGCATGACTCGACCGGCTACGAAAATACACAAGGATACACCCAAAACTATACACTCGTCTGGTAAAGCATGTGTATATAGATTTCTGGGGGGGGGGGGGGGGTTCATTCAGAGGAAGAATAAATCATTAAGAGGAATGTCTTGCGTCATAACAACGGCCACGGGAGAGGTTCATCTGGCAACGTCGAGCGCAACCGGTTTCAAGGTCGTCTGAGGGGAGGGGTCACGGGGGAGGGGCCAGTGGTGGGGGAAGGTTAGGTGTATGAGGGGAGGGGGGGAGGTGTCAGCGGGGGGGGGGGGTTGTCAGAGGGAGGACATATGGGGGGGGGGGGTTGTAGGAAGGGAGAGAAGAGGGGGGTGAAAGGTGTAGGGAAGAAGGAAGGGGTTGAGGGGAAGTGATGACTGGGGGAAGGGGAGGGCCGAAGTGCTGGCTAGTTGCCGAATCGTGCATTACGCCACCAGTTTTAGCCAAAATCCTCCTAAATAATACAAGTAAAATATGCAATTTCACGGATATTTTCATGATAAATAATGGCATACAGCCATCCCCGCCCCGTTGATCATGCACGCTACATGTAATGAAAATCGACACGAATACATTAGCTCAAAAAATATGTGTTTGCGGGATATTTTTAGCAGGGCTACAGGCATCTAGCGACTCGCGGCACCCACCGTTGGCCCGAACCAAGGCCACGGGGAGGAAAATCAATTTGGAGGATCTACGGCCTTCACCAGATACCCGAGGTGATACACCACCACCCATTAGGTCCGTCTACCATACGTCTACGATAAAATGGGCCCCTCCCTACCTACCTTTCTGGCAAAGCACCAGGCTGGCAGACGCAAGAGAGCTTACCATGATGGCGGCGAGGCCTCCGTCAGGCCGGGGAGGTGGGCGTGGCCACCGCCCCCCGCGGCTGCCACTCTCACTCCTAAAATTTATTTCCATCTCCAGCCCTACACTGTATGTTGCCAAGGTCCTTCACACACACCACACACGCACAATCTACACACACATATATATTATATATATATATATATATATATATATATATATATATATATATATATATATATATATATATATATATATATACACACACCATGCTAATTATATATATATGTATATAAACGTTCACAATCGTTTATAACATATATATCTGGGTTGTGGTAACACTCGCGGTCCCATCTCAGAGCTACTCAGACAGGCATTAAATTATTTTGCGTGACCAAAATACCTCACCAGGTTATCCTCGTTTCCCGAAACGGAAACCTATTTCTATACAAGTTTCCCCTGCACGCGGGTCCGTGGTCTTCCTACTCCGCATACGAGAGCAATGAATGGAGCATTCCATATATATATACCTTTATTTACTATATACAAGACACTGAAAGCACACGCACAGTATTAGACGCTTTAAATCAAATGAGAGGGGAGTTGAAGCCAATTTTGATCGATTATCATTACTCGATCAATATAATTTTGCCCCACATATACCAGTTTTGTGTTCTTGATGTTATTGTTATTCTAAATTTACTGGGAGGATTTACTGGGCGCAATTCCTTAACTGTAGCCTCTGTTTAACGCAACAGTAAAATGTGTACTTGGATGAAAAAACGATTCTTCGCGGCAGGGGATCGTATTCCAGGGACCATAGGATTAAGGACTTGCCCGAAACGCTACGCGTACTATAATAACAACGCTACGGCTGTACAAGAATGTAACAACTCTTGTATATATCTCAAAAAAACAAAAAAAAAATAAAAAAAAATACTCTTCTATTTACCTGTACGCTTGCTAAAACTACACATTCTACATATATGGTAGTCAATGCCTTTCATCATTATCACCTATATATGGTATAACATTTGTTAAATTTTATTGAACATGTGTTATATTACTTTTCGTTTAATAGATTTTACTAAATTAAACCAATGCCAATTTTTATCTATTAGAATTAATTTAGCTTATGCACGAAAAGCATCACTTAATTATTATTATCCTGTAGCTACACTCTGGTAATTACAGATACGTAATTAAACACACTTAACACTTGCCCTATATCAACAACAACAACACTCACATTCACAAACACACATTGTGTGTAAGTATCTTTTTCTGTCCAGAACTCATACTACATCCGATATTATATTTGTCCGCCCTTAAAAACCATCACCGACAGAAAACGAACACATTGCAACATCACAGAAAATTAAAATTACAGGGTCATCTTCGCTATTCTCGAGGCAACACGAACTAATTGGTATTAGGAACATGTAACTTGACCTCATACTACAGCAAGAGCCACTTGCCGTGACATTACAGCAAGAGGGGAAGTTGTAGTATGACTACTGTTATAATCGGCTCCTACCTTACCTTAATACAAACCAACGCATAGTAATGCTTTATGACATTATTCAGGTGTGAATTGAATTAAATCGTAACTCCAGGACCTATATAGAATTGGTCAGTATATACAGGACCTATTGGACAATAGAACAATCTATTGACTAATACCTCCCGTGCTGAGGTATTAGTCCGGTTCAAGTGCCCAACCACTTGGGCTGGACGGTAGAGCGACGGTCTCGTTTCATTCCCGTCTGTGTTCACTCCCCGACCGTCCAAATGGTTGGCCACCATTCCTTCCCTCCGTCCCATCCCAAATCCTTATCCTGACCCCTTCCCAGTGCTATATAGTCGTAATGACTTGTCGCTTTCCCCCTGATAGTTCCCTCCCGTGCTGAGGTAACATGCGGACCCTTCCTTCTCCAGAGTTTACAAACACACCCTCCAGAGAGTCTTTGCAGCAGGGCGACGGGATCGAACCTGCGTCACCCCAGACCCTGGTTCCAGCCCACTGTCCTGCCCCAGGGATTCACTCGCGCATATATCTTCACTTAAATAATATATATATATATATATATATATATATATATATATATATATATATATATATATATATATATCGTACCTAGTAGCCAGAACTCACTTTTTGGCCTACTATGCAAGGCCCGATTTGCCTAATAAGCCAAGTTTTCCTGAATTAATATATTTTTTCAAATTTTTTTCTTATGAAATGATAAAGCTACCCATTTCATTATGTATGAGGTCAATTTTTTTATTGGAGTTAAAATTAACGTAGATATATGACCGAACCTAACCAACCCTACCTAACCTAACCTATCTTTATAGGTTAGGTTTGGTTAGGTAGCCCAAAAAGGTAGGTTAGGTTAGGTAGTCGAAAAACAATTAATTCATGAAAACTTGGCTTATTAGGCAAATCGGGCCTTGCATAATAGGCTGAGAAGTGAGTTCTGGCTACTAGGTACGACATTATATATATATATATATATATATATATATATATATATATATATATATATATATATATATATATATATATATATATATATATATATATTGCACGTTTTGCTTATCTCGGTGCGTAATACTTATATATGGTTGATGAGTGTACCATGAGTGATAAGGGCGCAGGGGATAATATTCATCAATCTATTTCGTGTTCATTTTCGAAATTCTGTACATTTTTGTCCTCTATGATGACGGTTTTGGTTGTGTTTTGTTGATGAGTTGGACATCTTGGCCATTATTGTTATGGACGAGTTCGTACAGTTACTGAGTGCTCATACACTGTTGAATATATGTAAACTAAGTCTTCATGATTGAGGAAAGATGTACAGGTTTCGCAAATGGACACGTAAATACTTGATGGCTCCTGACCTTGGCCAAAGCTCCGAGGTCCTCCACTTATGACTGTTGCTCACCCTTGAGTGCGCTCCGTGCATGCTGTGCTCCCCTCATCCTAGGCCTCATCACAGGCCTAAACAATCTAATACTTAGCCTCTATCACGTCCTCCACAACTCCGGCGCTCCGACAATCGCCGAGATCAAATTAAATTATACCATCACAAAACCAAAACCAGAAGGAAACTCTATGGAAAAACTAACCTTAATTGTCTGTCGAAGGCGGGGGTGATGCCGTCGGTGACGGGCGAGGCCATTATGAGGTCCTGGGGGAAGTACTGGTCGAACTCGGAGGGCTCAGGTGACGTCACCACCAGGGGCTTGGAGCTCTCATAGAAGGTGACGCGGACCTTGGAGGCGGGTTTCTGCAGGCTCCCTGTCTCCGTCCTGCCGTGGAAACGATCGCCCTCTTAGTGTTGGTACAAGTGACCACACCTCTGGCAGCCCCTTACCCATACAGTCAGCCCCCTCTATGGCAACACCTACCCCCATACACCCCCCCCCCTGTGACAACACCGGCCATCATCGTGTCAGGGGAGGGAAGAATCACAGCGAAAACACTAAGCCATTCCGACTACATAGGAAAGGATAAGGATTCAGGTTGGGCACTGGTGCCACACACACAACAGGGCGGTGACGACACACAACAGGGGGGTGACGACACACAACAGGGGGGAGGGGACGAGACAACAGGGGGAGACGACACACAACAGGGGGGAGGGAACGACACACAACAGGGGGGAGGGAACGACACACAACAGGGAGGAGGGAACGACACACAACAGGGAGGAGGGAACGACACACAACAGGGGGGAGGGAACGACACACAACAGGGGGGGGGGAGGGAACGACACACAACAGGGGGGGGGGAGAGAAGACACACAACAGGGGGGGGGAGAGAAGACACACAACAGGGGGGGGGGAGAGAAGACACACAACAGGGGGGGGGAGAGAAGACACACAACAGGGGGGGGAGAGACGACACACAACAGGGGGGGGGGGGTAAGGGGTCGTGTGGGGTCGGACACTCACCAAGACCCAGACCCTTACGGAAGACACTTGACGTGACTAGGACAGGGATGAGGGCGTCCCAGCACAGGGCAACTGCTCCGTTAATAATAATAATAATAATAATAATAATAATAATAATAATAATAATAATAATAATAATAATAATAATAATAATCATAAAAATAATTCTCATAATGAATAATTTAATTAACGGAAGTACACAAACAAGGAGCAATAACGTGAAATGACTGATTTCCATTCCAATTTCATTTGTTTAAAAAAAAACGAGTTCTAGAAGTCATATAAAAAGGTGATAGGAGGAGAGGCAAAAGACATTCTGGACACGAGGCCACCCTTGCTTTGCAGAGGCCCCCTTGGATCCCTGGGGGACACAACCCGCCCCTGGAAGAACAGAAGAAACCCCCCTGGGTTCAGATGCTACCCCTGTGGAAGAGAAGCGACCCCTAAGACACAGAAGCTAACCCTGCGACTCTCAAGTGGGAGCCTATGATAGGTGGGCGGAGGTGGGCTGCCGTGACCACGAGAGGGGTGACGGGGGGACAGATGGGAAGGGGGGACAGACGGGAAGGAGAGACTGACAAGCTGTGAAGGGCAAGAGTGCTGAGAGGAGACTTGCTGGTCGTCACGGTGGGCTGTCTTGTGACCCATGGCTTAGTTTAGAAGTTAGGATAGTTAGTGCTTGGCTAGTTGCTATGCTTGTCCCATCCTCTGTTGCTGGGGAAGCTGACCTCTGACACTCACGCACTCGAGAGAGACAGAGAGAGGGGAGAGAGGGGAGAGAGAGGGGGGGACAGACAGAGAGGGGGGGACAGACAGAGAGGGAGGGACAGACAGAGAGGGGGGACAGACAGAGAGGGGGGGACAGACAGAGAGGGGGGGACAGACAGAGAGGGGGGGGACAGACAGAGAGGGGGGGACAGACAGAGAGGGAGGGACAGACAGAGAGGGAGGGACAGACAGAGAGGGGGGGACAGACAGAGAGGGAGGGACAGACAGAGAGGGGGGGACAGACAGAGAGGGGGGGACAGACAGAGAGGGGGGGACAGACAGAGAGGGGGGGACAGACAGAGAGGGGGGGACAGACAGAGAGAGGGGGACAGACAGAGAGAGGGGGACAGACAGAGAGAGGGGGACAGACAGAGAGAGGGAGAGAGACAGAGAGAGGGAGAGAGACAGAGAGAGGGAGAGAGACAGAGAGAGGGAGAGAGACAGAGAGAGGGAGAGAGACAGAGAGAGGGAGAGAGACAGAGAGAGGGAGAGAGACAGAGAGAGGGAGAGAGACAGAGAGAGGGAGAGAGACAGAGAGAGGGAGAGACAGAGAGACAGAGAGAGGGAGAGAGACAGAGAAAGGGAGAGAGACAGAGAGAGGGAGAGAGACAGAGAGAGGGAGAGAGACAGAGAGAGGGAGAGAGACAGAGAGAGGGAGAGAGACAGAGAGAGGGAGAGAGACAGAGAGAGGGAGAGAGACAGAGAGAGGGAGAGAGACAGAGAGAGGGAGAGAGACAGAGAGAGGGAGAGAGACAGAGAGAGGGAGAGAGACAGAGAGAGGGAGAGAGACAGAGAGAGGGAGAGAGACAGAGAGAGGGAGAGAGACAGAGAGAGGGAGAGAGACAGAGAGAGGGAGAGAGACAGAGAGAGGGAGAGAGACAGAGAGAGGGAGAGAGACAGAGAGAGGGAGAGAGACAGAGAGAGGGAGAGGGACAGAGAGAGGGAGAGGGACAGAGAGAGGGAGAGGGACAGAGCGAGGGAGAGGGACAGAGAGAGGGAGAGGGACAGAGAGAGGGAGAGGGACAGAGAGAGGGAGAGGGACAGAGAGAGGGAGAGGGACAGAGAGAGGGAGAGAGACAGAGAGAGGGAGAGAGACAGAGAGAGGGAGAGAGACAGAGAGAGGGAGAGAGACAGAGAGAGGGAGAGAGACAGAGAGAGGGAGAGAGACAGAGAGAGGGAGAGAGACAGAGAGATATACGTAAATTCCCATCCGTTACTCCCTATATCGAACACCGGCCAGAGTGGAAACACTGACAGAATTTATTTTTTCCACCTTACGCCTCTGTTCATCCAGCAGTAAATAGGTACCTGCAAGTCAAACCAATTGACAGATCATGTTCAATTCGGTTCAGATCATGTTCAGATCGGTTTTATCATAATGTTTAACATGGTATACGAACTGGCCTCAGCCTGCTAACAAGTGTCCGGAGACACTTGTGTTCACCTGAGAAAGGAGAATGGAATACCAGGGTCTGCAGCACTTGTATGGAAGTCTACGGTCCAGCCCCGCCACGCTTCAGTACCTTGTCCAGATCTAACTTCATGATCTAGCCCTTGAGCGTCTGTAATAGTTTGATATGAAGTGTTTGTGACCATTCCTCATGAAGGGTTTGTGATCAGTCATTGTGTACAGCAGTGTTTGTGATCACTGATACGAGAGTCTAGTGTTTGTGACCCTGAAAGTAGTGTTAGTGGTGTTCTGTACTGGTGAAACATAACAGCTCCAGATAGCAACAGTGCCTAAATGTTCCCTTAGATCAGTTCAAACTCTAATTGCCTGTAAATTAGTACAATATGTAAGTAAATGTTGGTATTATAAATGTGTTACATATTTATGTGTAGATAGTTTAATGATTTAGTGATTACCTAGTTTCTGTCCAAGATTTAATGACAAATACTATAGGACGATTTATATATATACAAGTGTATACGGGCTCACCATAGCCCGTGCTACCTGGAACTTTTATGTTCCAGGTGGCTGAATCTATAACAACAAGTATAGCGAAACTGAACGATTAACGAAACGCTTAACGGGCCGATTAACGAGTGAAACAGCGAATTCAGCGAGGTGTTGAACGGCGGGTGAGTGTCGAGCAACCGTTCAAGGTGTTCTGGGTGTCACAACACATTAGTAGAAGTCAACAACATTGTATATAAGAAACTGTCTGTTAGTTTAATATCTTATTGCTGTTGTATCTGTCACTGTGTTGTTGTTGTTTATTTTCTCTCTGGGGACGGCTTGGGTGTACACACACAGGGTGTACACACACACAGGGTGTACACACACACAGGGTGTACACACACACAGGGTGTGTACACACACACGGTATCCTAGGGACACACTGTATTAAACCAACAAATTAAGCTGTTTTAATACAGACATAATACTTTAACACAGTATAAAGGTTTGGAAGGAAAAAGAGTGAGTGTGTGTGTGTTTGTAACACCACCTATGTTAGACCAGCACTAGAATATGCATCCCTTGTGTGGGCTACCAGAAAAGCAAAAGGTAAAGCCAGAGAAGGTCCAGATGTTGGACACAGGACTGGTCCCTGAACTAAGAGACTCGAACTACGAGAGAAATCCGAGAGAATTAGACCTCACCCCGCTATAACATATAAGAAGACATGATTACGACATCAAAGTTAGTTAAGAGTCACTGACGAAGAGCACAGAGAGGAAGTAGAACGAGCGTAGATGAGACTAACCCTGTACATAGTTTTAAAAGTAGATATGAGGAGGAAGAGGGGCCGTTGGCCTTGCTATAGTCTACCTGTAGGGGAAAGGCGGGGCCCAGAAGCTGAAGTTCGCCCTGTAGGCACAGAGGATCTTCAATTATTTGTGGTATTGATCCTCGTGGCTTTATTACCGCCAGCCGTGAGTCGTTGTGTTGTGTGTGTAGTGGGTGTATAAGGTGTGGTGGGTGTGTGGGTGTAGAGGTTGTGGTGGGTGTGTGGGTTGTAGTGGGTGTATAGGATGTAATAGTATAAAGTGTGTAGTGGTGTAGACGGGGTACAGAACTACTACAGCTGTAAAGCGTGTAAGAGTGTGTAGTGTAGGTGTGCAGTGGGTGTAGCGGGGGGAGGGGGGGGTAGTGTGGAGTGTTGCAGCAACCACTGCAGGACCCACATTACCAACTGCTGCGCGCACACACGCGCACGCACACACACACACACACACACACACACACACACACACACACACACACACACACACACACACACACACACACACGGCGTGCAACAGCCTACATACCCAAACACACTGCTGCCTTCACTGTAATTGAATTCACCTAATAGGTCTTGCAAGGGTTTAAGCTCCAGCTCTTTCGCCCCGCCTCTCAATCAACCGGTGTGCGTGAGTGAGTTTGCGTGCGTATGTGTCCTCCTGTCCCCTTCCCCTGTGAGCTCTTTCAGGGTCGAACGTTAGCTACTAAGCCCCGCTTCGTTAACTTAATGTTTAAGATCTTTCTGGCAACTGATTCACTTGTGTCTCCAAATTCCATCTATATCTCGTCGCTCTGATGTTCTTCGCTTTGAATACTGCCTCTCTCTCTCTGCTCAATTCCCCCGTAGTATCTTGGATGTCGTAAAGATGTCTTCACTGCTCCTCCTTTCCTCCAGTGTAGCGAGGTCCAGATCCGTCTTCATAACTCGGTCCCCTCAGCTCCGGGACGATCCCTGTTGCTTCTATTTCCATCTCTACTAATTTGGTTTCGTGTGCCCAGGCGTGAAGCACCGGAGTCATTCTTCTCCACGGCACTGGCGGCGTGTGGGAGGGCGTGTGGGAGGGCGTGTGGCACACGCCCTACACCACTACACCACGACATGGTCAAAAGCAACGCAACCTGAAGATCAACTGATCTACGGGGTCCTGAGGCGTCCAAGTGAAGCCCAATCAGAGGTTTCACACACTAATATTGTGTGAAAATACATCAATAATAATGATTTCATTATTATTAAATATACACTCTACTAGGCCTAAGAGATCTTAGGTAAGATCTGCATTTCAGACCAGTTATAATGTCAGTGGTACAGGACGCGGGCATGTTAAGAGGCCAGATAACCGACAGGTTTAGTACACATACTCCAAGAGTACGTATGTATGTATGTATGAATGTGTGTGTGTGTGGGGGGGGGGACGTGACACGGCTGTTAGGGAAGGGATCGAAGCCGCATGATTGTGGGCGACCCTTCAGTTGTGGTGGATGGGTGTGGCAGGGGCCCCCCTCCAAGGGTGGCGTGCCCACTTCACAAGTATTCCCCAAAAGACCAGTACCAGAGCTGAGAGGCACGAGTTACTAGGCCACTGCTTGAAGGACACAGGAGGAAACTTAGTTCCCAAATACACCACAGTCCATAGAAAACCTTTATTTTTAGATAGATGAACCAATTGCTTGTGGTAAGTGAATAGGCGGGGGCTCGGGAGCTGAGGTTCAACTACCTCAGACGTGATTAGGTGAGCACACCCATGTCACGTGACACACGGGTCATAAATTGTTCAGCTGGCGTCTGCCAGACTGGTATTGACCACCGCGTGTCCTTGACCGTCGTGGCGCGCCCGTGACTATCACAGTCACCACAGCGTGACAGGACAGTCACCACAGCGTGACAGGACAGTCACCACAGCGTGACAGGACAGTCACCACAGCGTGACAGGACAGTCACCACAGCGTGACAGGACAGTCACCACAGCGTGACAGGACAGTCACCACAGCGTGACAGGACAGTCACCACAGCGTGACAGGACAGTCACCACAGCGTGACAGGACAGTCACCACAGCGTGACAGGACAGTCACCACAGCGTGACAGGACAGTCACCACAGCGTGACAGGACAGTCACCACAGCGTGACAGGACAGTCACCACAGCGTGACAGGACAGTCACCACAGCGTGACAGGACAGTCACCACAGCGTGACAGGACAGTCACCACAGCGTGACAGGACAGTCACCACAGCGTGACAGGACAGTCACCACAGCGTGACAGTGTCCCACGTCATTCCCGTCACACTTAACGACCTCGTTAAACATCAGACGACCAGGAACAACCCCCCCCCCCCACCCGTCAGGTCCCCGCCCACCTACATCTGCCCAGCCCCGCCCACAGCCGCCCACAACTCGGCCCACAGCCCCGCCCACAGCCGCCATGATTGCTGCTCACACAGCCCAAAGTGAAAATGGAAAAAGGAAAAAAAAAATCAAAATTGATTTACTTATAATTATTCAAACGTTAATAAGATATGCGATCCGGAAACGATGTAGAACTGAAGGGACTGGATACTTAAAATGTGAAGTGTGTCTTTAAGTGCGTGTGTCTGTGTGAGTGCCTCCGAGGATCTTTCAGGTCGCTATCATGTGCTCTGTCTCTCGTCTCATTATTTTAGTGTTTCTAATATCCCAGACTACTCAGTTCTGTAACCAGTCTTGTGGCATATATATATCTCAACCTTATACCGCTTTGTATCAACTTATACTCGCGAGTGGCAGCTCCTGGGACCCGACTTTCCAGCCACTAGTCGGCAAATAAAACTTGAAAATAAGGGAAATTGGCCCATACGAGGCAGCTCTTATTTATATCAACCCAAACGTATTCATAAGCAAATATCAGTGTCATAAATCTCAGTATCTTATCTGCATTGATGTTTTGGCTCAAGATCCCTACTAATGATTACTCCAGGTATCAACCTGGTATCGGTATCAACCAGGTATCAACCAGGATGCTGGTGTTCCTGCTTGATGGGATTCTGGGAGTTCTTCTACTCCCCAAGCCCGGCCCCAGGCTTGACTTGTGAGAGTTTGGTCCACCAGGCTGTTGCTTGGAGCGGCCCGCAGGCCCACATACCCACCACAGCTCGGTTGGTCCAGCACTCCTTGAAGAAAACTATCTAGTTTTCTCTTGAAGATGTCCACGGTTGTTCCGGCAATATTTCTGATGCTCGCTGGTAGGACGTTGAACAACCGCGGTTGTTCACACAACCAAGTGTGTGATTCACACAACCAAGTGTGTGATTCACACAACCAAGTGTGTGATTCACACAACCAAGTGTGTGATTCACACAACCAAGTGTGTGATTCACACAACCAAGTGTGTGATTCACACAACCAAGTGTGTGATTCACACAACCAAGTGTGTGATTCACACAACCAAGTGTGTGATTCACACAACCAAGTGTGTGATTCACACAACCAAGTGTGTGATTCACACAACCAAGTGTGTGATTCACACAACCAAGTGTGTGATTCACACAACCAAGTGTGTGATTCACACAACCAAGTGTGTGATTCACACAATTCACACTTCTCAATTGCAACACTGTCCAGCTGATATCTGGGAAGTGTAATGTTATTACCCTAGGTTAGAACCCCTACAATTCTTCAAAATAAAACTGCGTCTACTACTCTTTCGTGAACGCAAATGTCTTCTATCAGAACTCCTTTTTAAAATTGTGGATAGAGTTTATGTCTGTCTCCTCATTCATATATTATCTTACTAGTGCGCTAAACTATCACTTTAATGCTTGCTTTACTGCCTGTTAGCTTGCCTAACTGTGTCTGCTAGACCGTCTTACTGCCTGCCTTCCCGGGAGAGAAGGTGACAAGAATATGATGAAGGTGAGGGACAAGTGACGGAGGAGAGGGAGAGGCCACAGTGGAGGTGGAACAGCCAGCATATACACAGAAAAACACTCAAGATTGGCTTCTGCGGTACCTTAAGAGGATGGGTGGAGAGATGGAGTGTGGCACAGAGACCTCGAGGGGTCCCAGTGTGGCACAGAGACCTTGAGGGGGTCCCAGTGTGGCACGGAGACCTTGAGGGGGTCCCAGTGTGGCACGGAGACCTTGAGGGGGTCCCAGTGTGGCACGGAGACCTTGAGGGGGTCCCAGTGTGGCACGGAGACCTTGAGGGGGTCCCAGTGTGGCACGGAGACCTTGAGGGGGTCCCAGTGTGGCACGGAGACCTTGAGGGGGTCCCAGTGTGGCACGGAGACCTTGAGGGGGTCCCAGTGTGGCACGGAGACCTTGAGGGGGTCCCAGTGTGGCACGGAGACCTTGAGGGGGTCCCAGTGTGGCACGGAGACCTTGAGGGGGTCCCAGTGTGGCACGGAGACCTTGAGGGGGTCCCAGTGTGGCACGGAGACCTTGAGGGGGTCCCAGTGTGGCACGGAGACCTTGAGGGGGTCCCAGTGTGGCACGGAGACCTTGAGGGGGTCCCAGTGTGGCACGGAGACCTTGAGGGGGTCCCAGTGTGGCACGGAGACCTTGAGGGGGTCCCAGTGTGGCACGGAGACCTTGAGGGGTCCCAGTGTGGCACGGAGACCTTGAGGGGTCCCAGTGTGGCACGGAGACCTTGAGGGGGTCCCAGTGTGGCACGGAGACCTTGAGGGGGTCCCAGTGTGGCACAGAGACCTTGAGGGGTCCCAGTGTGGCACAGAGACCTTGAGGGGACCCAGTGTGGCACAGAGACCTTGAGGGGACCCAGTGTGGCACAGAGACCTTGAGGGGTCCCAGTGTGGCACAGAGACCTTGAGGGGTCCCAGTGTGGCACAGAGACCTTGAGGGGTCCCAGTGTGGCACAGAGACCTTGAGGGGTCCCAGTGTGGCACAGAGACCTTGAGGGGGTCCCAGTGTGGCACGGACACCTTGAGGGGTCCCAGTGTGGCACGGACACCTTGAGGGGTCCCAGTGTGGCACGGACACCTTGAGGGGTCCCAGTGTGGCACAGAGACCTTGAAGGGTCCCAGTGTGGCACAGAGACCTTGAGGGGTAGCAGTGTGGCACAGAGACCTTGAGGGGTCCCAGTGTGGCACAGAAACCTTGAGGGGTCCCAGTGTGGCACAGAGACCTTGAGGGGTCCCAGTGTGGCACAGAGATCTTGAGGGGTCCCAGTGTGGCACAAGAGACCTTGAGGGGTCCCAGTGTGGCACAGAGACCTTGAGGGGTCCCAGTGTGGCACAGAGACCTTGAGGGGTCCCAGTGTGGCACAGAGACCTTGAGGGGTCCCAGTGTGGCACAGAGACCTTGAGGGGTCCCAGTGTGGCACAGAGGCCTTGAGGGCCACAAGCGATAGGCTGTAATTTGAGTTTGACACCCATAAATTGGGCAGCCAGGCTATATATCTTGGCAGACGCCCAGTGCGTGCGTGTGCTTGCGTGGGCGTGTTTGCGTGCGTGGGCGTGTGCTGACGCGCGTGTAAGCACTCAAGACATAAATGCCAGCTTCGTGAGCTTGTAATATGCACAGTCCAATAGGAAAATTATATTTGACGAAAAAGATTAATACTTTACTTCACAACATACACAGTAATTCGAGTATATGAAAGATAGTAGTGTAAATAATCAGAGAAAATATGACATTAAAAAAGTGAGCGAGAGCGTGCGCGCGTGTGTGCGTGCGTGCGCGCGTGTGCGTGCGTGTGCGTGCGCGCGTGCGTGTGCGTGCGTGCGCGTGCGTGCGCGCGTGCGTGTGCGTGCGTGTGCGTGCGCGCGAGAGAGCAAGAGAATGGTCTCTCAGGGTTTAAGACAGATGACTGGCGTCAGGTGAGCGGAACATTGCAATGCATTTAATTGATAAATCGGCCCAGGAGTGCCAGAGTGCAGGCACTATATTCCTTACGGTTGCACTCAACTCTAGTAGCATCGCTAGCAGCAGAGTTATGCCATGACGGCTGCCCTGTCCCGCGCATGTATATAAATTTAAATTTTGCCCTGAGAGGCGAGTTTATTGGGCAGCGCCACCCATCCTGTGAGTGGACATACCGCCATAGCAGCATGTACAACACTCCCCAATAGGAAGAAAACCCGCTGGGTTGTTCATCCTGTCACTTGTACCCATAGGACGAGTCGAGCATTTTCACCATAGAGGTCGGCCATCTTGGAAGCAACATCCCTGGAAGTTTCAGCATCGGGCTATGGCGAGTGATTAGCAGGTGAGGTCGACACCCAAACTGTCGACCAGAGGATCGGTGACAGACAGTCAGTCACCATGTCGCGGCGCACGTCACCTCGGACCAGCCTATAAGCAGCCTATATTCATCTCAGACTTACGGGCTCACCATAGCCCGTGCTACATGGACATTTCGTTTTGAGTAGCTAAATCTAAAAACATCATCATCTCAGACGCTGACAGGACAGCCTATCTCAGACCTGCCAGTGCAGAAACAAGGGAGGCAGCTCTCCAGTAGTGGTCACAGCACCACGAAACAATGCATTTTCGTGAGGAACATTGTAAATCCCGCAAGTGGTGTTTGTCTATCAGCCAATAGATTAAATAACGCCTCCAACTTCCCTCGCTGTCACACATCGTAAACGCCCAGAATCACGACTCCATTGATATGAATGCAAGTGATGAACTGTCAAGAGACCAGGTCGAGTGTGTTCTCAGAGCGAGTCCACTAAGCTATTGGGATCTTGGACCACAACACTGTTAAGCCGTTCCATTCTGATGTTTTTGATGACTCCCCCCCCCCCACCCAAACAATTGACAGGTCATTAGTGTGTGTTGATTATTGTGCATGATTGTTACCTGTATTGTGAATGACTTAACTTTGACAGTGCTATTGTTGATTTACTGATCATGCCATTGTGATCACCCGAGTGTTCTGATTGGAGCGCCTCTGTATCCCCTGTATCTCGGCGGTAACAGGATGCTGTGTTAGTGTTAAGTTTGTCAAGTTAGGTGTGGTCCAGGTGTGGCCGAGACCGACCAGATGGATGGTCCATGTCACCCTGATGTAATTGTAACGGATCGGAAAAAAAAGAAAAGGAAAGAAATGCCATTTCTTTCATGGCCGTCTGCCATTTATCGGCTTAGCAGAAGGCAAGGTCAATTCCCGCGACCTGACCTGTTGCAATTAACACTTTATAGAGGTGTGACTTTTTACTTGCTAAGACCAGACAACCTGGCGCCTACCAATATCCTGTATGACTGACCCTCGTTGTATGTTAAATAAACTACAAAACACCTTTATGGTGTTACACATCAATAACAGCCTTCCTTACCACACCCTCAAGTAACTGTCGTAGCAAGAAAGAAGAGGAAAGACGGAACAGAGATAGAGGAAGAAGGGAAGTAAAGGGAGAAGGATAGAAAATGGGATATAGGGGATAAAAGGAAGAAATGAAATAGGGCACTTACGCGACCTCCTCCATCGCGTCGACCAGCCTAGCGCGTTCCATAACGGCACGTGGTGGGTGACGTGGCCCCCCTCAACGCCCGCACGTGTCCTCACTCACTAGACGCACGTGTCCTCACTAGACGCACGTGTGGAGCTGAGTGGCACGAGAGGTGACGACCGGCGTCCATATATCACTCCTCACCGTCCCCTCTCACCTCTAGAGGACGAGAACGACTTGCAGGTGAGAGATTTCACCTTGAAATCCTCTCCAGGTGGCCCTTAACGGTCACAGAGCGCTTGAGTGTCCCAAAAGCTGTGGCCCTTGAATGCAGCCCCGGCACTAGTGACCCCACACACACCCTGGTGTAAACTGACACACACTCACACACACCTTCACACTGGCGGTCAGCCGGGCCTGCAAACAGCCCTTGGCGGGCAGTTCGCGTGTCAAGCAGCTGTGTTTGGGAGGCCCAGGGGGCCCACAGTAGTGTGAGGGGGGGGGCCGGAGGGCCACGGGCCACGTAGTGTGAGAGTGGGGAGCCAAGAGGAGGCAGAGAGAGCACAACACTTCAGTCAAGGCTCTGGAAGGCGACTGAAGCTGCCAGCATGAGCTCAGACGGGGGTGGGCCCGTACCAGTTGTTATACATATGTACGGTGTGTGTGTGTGTGTGTGTGTGTGTGTGTGTGTGTGTGTGTGTGTGTGTGTGTGTGTGTGTGTGTGTGTGTGTGTGTGTGTGTGTGTGTGTGTGTGTGTGTAATTACCTAAGTGTAGTTACAAGATTAGAGCTCGTGGTGTCCCGTCTTCCCAGTACTCTTTGTCATATAACGCTTTCAAACTACTGACGATTTTGGCCTCCACCACATGTGTGTGTGTGTGGGGGGGGGGGGGGGGGTGGAGGGAGGGGGTGGGTGCGTGTGTGTGTGTAGGGGGATGTTTGCCGGTGTTTGTGTGTTTGTACTGACCTATCAGTGTCTATGGGGAACGAGATTTACCTCTTAACCTCAGTATGAGTACTTACGCCTCTCTCACTCAGTAATATTTCTATTCCTAACTTCCACATAGTTAGACAAGTTATCTTTAACTTCGTGCGAGTTTTTACTAATACGGAAACCCTTGGCTCTATTGGAAGCTGTCTACTTCAAGTATTTTGTACATCAGGATCATATCTCGTGCAATGTGCATGCGTGCGCACAGTGTGTTAAGAGAGCTGGTTGTGATTATATGTAACCAAGGGAGTGTTGGTGGAAAGAACAGGGAGTGAGGGAGAGAGGTGAGGGAGGGAGGGAAGTGAAGGAGGTGAGGGAGGGAGGTGAGGGAGGGAGGGAGGTGAGGGAGGGAGGGAAGTAAGGGAGGGAGGGAAGTGAGGGAGGTGAGGTGAGGGAGGTGAGGTGAGGTGAGGTGAGGGAGGGGAGGGAGGGAGGGAGGTGAGGGAGGGAGGGAAGTGAGAGGGAGGGGGCGGGGTGAGAGGAGGCAGTATTAGAGGGCGTGTCAGGGCATGCGCGCCCCCTCATGAATGTCAGCAGAGTGTGTTGACGGAACTGTCATGCACTCACGCACTAAAATACACACACACACACACACACGGGGCGGGGTGCTGGGTGTGGCCCGCCCTCCTCCTCCACTCCTACTACAGCAGCCAGAGTGAAGGGAGGGTATTACCAGGGAAAAGCGCCAAGCCATTACAACTATATAGAACTGGGAAGGGGTCAGGATGAGGATTTAGAATGGGAAGGGGTCAGGATGAGGATTTAGAATGGGACGGGGGGGATAGAATGGTGGCATGAAGCGAGACAGTCGCTCTACCGTCCAGCCCAAGTGGTTTTGAGAGAGAGGGGGGGGGGGGAATAATGTTTACACACTTGACACACCAGGGCCGTAGTGACGTAATACTTGCTGACCCTCAACTCAAATGTAAGGCAAAACGAGAACAAAACAACCCAAATATTAAGAGGAAAAAAAAAGTGAAAAAGCAGCCAACAATATAACTAAAACCATATACAATTATATGAAAGGAGTAACAGGCGGAGGGAGGAGTGACCGGAGAGGAAGGAGGCGGTGGCAACACAGACACTCACAAATCCCGTAATTATTACATAAACCCAGACCGTCAATAACAACAAAGACAATAAGAACACCTCGAACAAGACCAACCACGTCACCAGCCGCAACCCGCTGACACTCTCCCCGAACTGTGGTCCAGGTGGGTGAGACTGACCTCGCTTCGGGGCCGCACAACCCTCACTCCGATCTCGATTCCCTTTGGGCCGAAGAATGCGGGCTTCCAGCAGCACAACTCCCGAGGAATCCCGTCTCTAGAGTCTGACGGCGACTGCTGCAAACATCCGAAGGCCAGCTAAAAAATACAGCAAACAGAAGTACGACTTTCCTAAGTTCAAAGTAAAGTTGGTCGAAGTTCATACACGTCAAAGGTGCCTTCGCTAGCCAAGATCCTCTTCCAAGAGGTTCCTCTTCGGGGTTCCTGTCGCGGGTCCAAGATTCGTGATGGTGAAGGTTTCCAGTGGGTGTCTCAGGGTTCCTGTGCTATTGGTTGTCGCCTCTATGGAACATTCGTGTCTCGTCGTCAATGGCACCAGAGCGTGAGAGGCCCATGGACCCGCGTGACGACCGTGTCCTCGTTAGTGAGGTAGTCGTTGATTGGCCTTGTGGTGGTCAATGGACAGCGTTGTGTATACCTGGTTGATGGGGTTCTGGGAGTTCTTCTACTCCCCAAGCCCGGCCCGAGTCCAGGCTTGTGCCTTTGTCCCTTGTACTTGCGACTTGTGCCTTTGTATACTGATTGATTGATTGAAGAAGAATAAGCCACCCAAGAGGTAACACGGCCATGAAGTGGTAGATTTTGTGGAGTGGATGTGATCATTGGTCGTGAATGTATACTGAGGAGTATATGATCATATTGGGTGTATGGTGGATAAGGGTGTATAGTGTGTACCTGAGGTGAGTGTTGGGTAGGGCCACCACTATGCAACACATAGTGGTGTATTGTGGTGAGCTGTTTGCGTGTTGCTGTTTATGAAGGGAAGAAACCCACTTGTGGTAAGGTTCTGGCGTGCGTCCCTCTGCCTGCTCACCCAAGCGTTTGGGAGTGCGCCATCATGGCTGCTACCATCACCCTAGCATGTTGGAGGCCCTCGCCAGGGACCTTCACCGCAGCATGCACCTCACCAGAGACCTTCACCCTAGCATGCACCTCGCCAGGGACCTTCACCGCAGCATGCACCTCGCCAGGGACCTTCACCCTAGCGTGCACCTCGCCAGGGACCTTCACCCTAGCGTGCACATCGCCAGGGACCTTCACCCTAGCGTGCACCTCGCCAAGGACCTTCACCCTAGCGTGCACCTCGCCAGGGACCTTCACCCTAGCGTGCACCTCACCAGGGACAAAGTCCAGACAGTGAGTCCAATGTCCTCTGCAGGTCCCTGGACTCGAGGCGCTATAACGTCAACAGGTCAACAGCGTTAATGCACCATCACAACAGATGGCCATCACTCACACACACACACACACACACACACACACACACACACACACACACACACACACACACACACACACACACACACACACGTACACATCACACTTGAATGATGACGCACACTTCTAACTCAAGCCCCTTTGCCCCATCCTCACACAAACACACTTACACACACACCTAAACACCAGCTGACTCACTTTCACACATCGCCTGATGACAAAGGTCCACGGTGCGGTGTCCCCTTTAACTAGAGGCCCACTTGACACTGTCTGAGGCCTCCCCCCCCCTCCCCTTCCCCTCACAAGCGCCTGAGTCCTTCCCAAACTAGGTCACCACCCACGTCTGGTCCCACTGCTTGACGCCCCTCCAGATCCTCAAATATTTCACACATCTTTGAGAAACTAATATATAAATATATATATTATGCATACATATTATATATATATTTTAGTTGTGGTACTCGAACAAGGGGACACAGGTGGAAACTGAGTACCCAAATGAGCCACAGGGACGTTTGAATGTGCTTTTTCAGTGTCAGAGTAGTTAACAGGTGGAATGCATTAGGCAGTGATGTGGTGGAGGCTGACTCCATACACAGTTTCATGTGTAGATATGATAGAGCCCAGTAGGCTCAGGAACCTGTACACCAGTTGATTGACAGTTGAGAGGCGGGACCAAAGAGCCAGAGCTCAACCCCCGCAAGCACAACTAGGTGAGTACTAGGGGGTGCATCCGGTTTTGCCGAGATCTGTCTATCCATCCATCCATCCATCTCTCCAACTATTCATACATCTGGAAGGGGGTACCCAGCGGTGCCCGGGTGCTCTCCTCCCTCCTAAATTACCCTCTGCGTACTGAGACGCAAAACAAAAAATGTCATCTCACAGCACCCAAGGAGAGAAGGCGTAGGTGGGGACATGATAAAGACATCCCCGATTCTAAGGGGGGAATAAGTCAAGCAGAGGAAGTAATGCTCACAGTGAGGAAAATAAATAAATGACGAAAAATGGAAGCACTGAAATAAACCCGAGATGCGAGGCCCAAATTCTGAGGCGCGGGGGTGGGGAGGGGGGGGGGGGGAGGGAGGGAGGGAGAGGGGGGGGGAGAGAGGGAGAGGGAGAGAGAGAGAGGGGGAGAGAGAGAGAGAGAGAGAGAGAGAGAGAGAGAGAGAGAGAGAGAGAGAGAGAGCGGAGAGAGAGAGAGAGAGAGAGAGAGAGAGAGAGAGAGAGCGGAGAGAGAGAGAGAGAGAGAGAGAGAGAGAGAGAGAGAGAGAGAGAGAGAGAGAGAGAGAGAGAGAGAGCGGAGAGAGAGAGAGAGAGAGAGAGCGGAGAGAGAGAGAGAGAGCGGAGAGAGAGAGAGAGCGGAGAGAGAGAGAGAGAGAGAGAGAGAGAGCGGAGAGAGAGAGAGAGCGGAGAGAGAGAGAGAGCGGAGAGAGAGAGAGAGAGAGCGGAGAGAGAGAGAGAGAGAGAGAGAGAGAGCGGAGAGAGAGAGAGAGAGAGCGGAGAGAGAGAGAGAGAGAGCGGAGAGAGAGAGAGAGAGAGAGAGAGAGAGAGAGAGAGAGAGAGAGAGAGAGAGAGAGAGAGAGAGCGGAGAGAGAGAGAGCGAGCGGAGAGAGAGAGCGGAGAGAGAGAGCGGAGAGAGAGAGAGAGAGAGAGAGAGAGAGAGAGAGAGAGAGAGAGAGAGAGAGAGAGAGAGAGAGAGAGAGAGAGAGAGCGGAGAGAGAGAGAGCGGAGAGAGAGAGAGCGGAGAGAGAGAGAGCGGAGGGAGAGAGAGAGAGAGAGAGAGAGAGAGAGAGAGAGAGAGAGAGAGAGAGAGAGAGAGAGAGAGAGAGAGAGAGAGAGAGAGAGAGCGGAGAGAGAGAGCGGAGAGAGAGAGAGAGAGAGAGAGAGAGAGAGAGAGAGAGAGAGAGAGAGAGAGAGCGGAGAGAGAGAGAGAGAGAGCGGAGAGAGAGAGAGCGGAGAGAGAGAGAGAGAGAGAGAGAGAGAGAGAGAGAGAGAGAGAGAGAGAGAGAGAGAGAGAGAGAGAGAGAGAGAGAGAGAGAGAGAGAGAGCGGAGAGAGAGAGAGAGAGAGCGGAGAGAGAGAGAGAGAGAGCGGAGAGAGAGAGAGAGAGAGCGGAGAGAGAGAGAGAGAGAGCGGAGAGAGAGAGAGAGAGAGAGAGCGGTGAGAGAGAGAGCGGTGAGAGAGAGAGAGAGAGGGGGAGGGGGGGGGAGGGAAGGAGAAGGTGGGAGAGAGGGGAACCTACTCAACACACAGGAAGTGTGCCTCAAGTCATTACAACAAGCTCAACACATACACAAACACATTTAGGTGCGACAAACACATATATATAGTCCCTTGCCTTCTCAATCTTGCCCCCTCCCCCGCCCCCATCACCACACTCCCTCCCACCACGCCCCTCACCATTCCACCCCCCACACCACGCCCCTCACCATACCACCCCCCCCACACCACGTCCCTCACCATACCACCCCCCCCACCCCCCACACCACACCCAGGCGAAGCGGGCGCGACGTAAACACATCAACAGGATGTAACGTCATTAGCGACGCCCGCACCATATACGTCACACACCTGTAACGTGAGACATTCGTATAACAACAGTATTGAGGAGTCACGAAATATCTTCAACTCTCACAAAGATGTAGTACCCCCAACATAGTATGAGGGGGGGGGATGATAGCAGGCGAGATAGCCCGCGCCTGCTATCATAACTCGTACTATATTTTTCATTCTAAACTTTTCATTCACATGTCTTGCATGGACAATGAGTATACCTGTGTTTATTGTGTTTATTGTGCATATTCGTGAAGATGGTGACGAAACGTCGAAGTAATCAAATGAAAAGGTTAATTGATCTAGTGTTTGTCGTTTGACATTGTCAAAGGCAGAGTTCAAATGATTACAAAGATTGATTGATTGATGAAGATTAAGCCATCCATGAGGTGGCACGGCCATGAATAGCCCGCAAGTAAATTTTTTTTTCACTGAAAGCGTACTGTGTGCTGAAGTCGCATTTAAATCGTCAGGCTGCTATCGCGGGGGAGAATACTGCTTCAGAGTATATATGAGAGTCTCCAGCTGCTGGACACCTTTTTTGACCAGAAGAGTGGCAGTGTTGATGTCTTCAGGCTGGTTACTGCAGGATTCAGGAACTCTTAAAGCTCTTCTAAGGTCGTTGGTTGCTTCACATTCCAGGAGATAGTGAAGTAGTGGCTTTTCTGTGACTGGCAGAAGATGCACTCTCTCTGTCGGGGTTCACCAATCTCCCAGTTGCATCTGTAACCTAGACGTAGTCTATATAACCTAACTGCTATTTCCCTGTGGATTCTTTTTGGGATATTTAACCTGTCTAACTTAGTGGTCTGAAGATACCATGTTGCAGATGGCGAACCTTCAGCTACTCTCTGGTGCAGGTAGGCTTTGTTGAGGTGTGAGAGTTTTTTGGTGATGGTGATTTTTATGTACTCTAGGCTGGGTTGAATTGTTTTATGTATCACTGGATGATGAGTTGCCAATTTAGCAGTTTTTCACTTTCTCATTTAATGGGATTCCAACATGGGACGGGATCCAGTTTAGGGTTATGTTGAGTCCTTTGCCTTTAGCGACTGCTCCAAGATACAAAATGGTGGTAATTATTTCCACGTTATCTTTCCACTGTTTTTGTCTTAGTATTTGAAGTGCAGCTTTTGAGTCAGGGTATGATTGCATTTTGAGTGTTTTGTGCAATCACATATGCGAATGCCTGTTGTATGGCAAACAGCTCAGTTTGGGTTGATGATACTAGTCCTCCCAGTCTCCAATATGCCTGAACGCTGGTCGTGCAAAGAGCAGCGCCAGCACTCTCATATTCTGTGTCCACCGATCCGTCTGTCAAGATGTGGGTGGCTCCTGCTACTACAATGCTATACATTTGCTCTTCTATTGTGCGCCTTAGGATTGTTGGATCATAGGCAGCCTTTTTCATTGGAAAACTTTCTATTACTATTTTGAAGGTAGGCTCCTCCCACGGTGGGGAACAAGAGTAGTGTGGGTGTGGATGATCACCCTCTCTATCAAGAATCATGCTTCTTAATTGTCTGTTTAGGTCTTCTGCCGATCTGGCAGCCCAAGAGTTTCCATTGTTTTAGCCAAGTCCAACCACCAAGGCCTGCCGTACTGGGACTGGATCAGGGTAACAATCATCTTACTGATGGTCGAAGCTGTTCTTTGACATTCTGTCTAGAAGAGAGGGCAAACCCGTTTCCAGTCTCAGAGTTTCAAGCCTGGTCCGCATAGGGGCTCCCAGGGGCAGCTCTCATAGCATTGTGTTGGGCTACTTCAAGGTTTTCCACTGTTATCTTGTGGTGGTGGTTGTTGTGATAGGCTTGACTCGCAAGCCTCTCTCATGATAGGCTTGTGAGTGCAGGTGCGGCATAGTCGATCACTGATCTGACTGCCTGTACATAGTATGTGCGAAGGACTTGCGGATTGGCTCCTCCAGAGAGGGAGGTTAGCGACCCGATTGTTGCCGCCGGAGGCTGCTAGTTTATTGTGCACCCCATACTCATCCTGTGAGCGGTAGCGCAAAAAGGATCACAGAGGACACAAAAGGTCTTTATCAGACCTCAATATTATACACAATCATATTATACCAAAACAAAAAAAAAATCTATTCACAATTTTAAAAGTAGACATGATAAGGAAATAGGTCAGGAGTCATTGAAGAAGAGGTGGTGGTCGCAAGAGAGAATCAGTAATAGCAAGAATTCGTCTTGGATACAAATATCCATGGAGATTCGGAGTGGAAACAACAGTTGAGCAGCGGAGTTGCAGAATCTGTGATGAGAGTGACGGACACCGCCTTGACCACTACCTGAGACAATGTGGACATCTAAGAGTCATTAGAAATGTGTAGAATAATAAACCCCACATTGTTTCAGTTAGGAAAACACTTTGTCAAATATACTGTTCATAAGAGATTCCCCCATTTTGCACCCGCAAGATAACGTAAGATTTTATGAGTTGACAATGTTAATATTCTTGTTTGAGGAGCTGTTCACTTGAGACAGTTAAGCAAGTCCCAGCTGTGTCTGGGTACAAGTGAAAGGATGAACAACCCAGCGGGTTTTCTTCCTATTGGGGAGTGTTGTACACGCGGCTATGGCGGTGTGTCCCCTCGTAGGACGAGTAGCGTGGCCCAATAAACTCCCCCCTCGGGGCAAAATTTAAATTTAAAACGACAGGAAGATGAGGTAGAGTGGTGGGGAGACGACCAACGTGGCGGAGGAAATGGTGGGGATTAATATAAAGTGGTGGGGAGGCAGTGGGTGTAAAGTGCTTAGTGTGGGTGAAGAGAGAGAGAGAGGTAACCCCCTCTGAATCCCCACTTACTCTCCCTCTCTCTCCACTTATCCCATTCCTCTTCCCTTCCTGTCCTTGCCTAGTTTCTTCCTTCCCTCCTAACTCTCCCCCTCTTCCTTTCCCCTCACCACTCCCCTCGCCCCTTCCTCTCGCAGGCATGACGGGGGAGACGGCCTCGGAACTCCACCAAGATAAATAATGTCTTATATATCATGACTCATGACAATATTCAGAAGGGGAGCACATCTACACCCATCCACACACACACACACACACACACACACACACACACACACACACACACACACACACACACACACACACACACACACACACACACAATGCACGCACGTACACACGCTGGAAGACAGAAGAGCTAGGGGAGACATGATCACCCCATACAAAATTCTCAGGGGAATTGACAGGGTAGACAAGGATGGATTATTTAACACGGGTGGTACGCGCACATGGTGACACAGGTGGAAGCTGAATGAGCTACAGAGATATTAGAAAGAACTTTTTCAGTGTCAGAGTATTAAGTACGTGGTGCATTAGGCGGCAATGTGGTGGAGGCTGACTCCATACACAGTTTTAAATGTAGATATGATAGAGCCCAGTAGGCTCAGGAACCTGTACACCAGTTGAATGACAGTTGAGAGACGGGACCAAAGACCCAGAGCTCAACCCCCGCAAGCAGAACTAGGCGAGTACACACACACACATTATATATATATATATATATATATATATAATATATATATATATATATATATATATATCGTACCTAGTAGCCAGAACGCACTTCTCGACCTACTATGCAAGGCCCGACTTGCCTAATAAGCCAAGTTTTCCTGGATTTATATATTTTTCCAAATTTTTTCTTATGAAATGATAAATCTGTCCATTTCATTATGTATAAGTTAATTTGTTTAAATTTGAGTTAAAACTAACGTAGATATATGACCAAACCTAACCTAACCTATATTACCCTAACTTTAACTAACACAACTAAGTCAATAAATTATGGTGTTAATAGAAAATAATAATAATAATTAAAAAAAACTATTTGGAAAAAAAATATTGAAAATAAAGAAAATCACTCGGCCTATTAGGCAAATCGGGCCCTGCATAGTAGGCCGAGAAGTGCGTTCTGGCTACTAGGTACGTGTGTGAGAAAGCTGCATGAACGCGCAAGCCATATATCACTAAGAACTCTTTGACCCGGCCAGGATTCGAACCCATGCCGTCCAGGATCACCCCTAAACGTACACAGTACCGTGACCACCGCACCAATGATCGTCTATAAGGATTGGTCAGTCTTGGCGCTGATTAACTAAGCTCCCTGACTGACCAACCCCCGACGACAACTGTACCCAAATGGATCCATGAGTGTCGTCGGGGGTTGGTCAGTCAGGGAGCTTAGTTAATAAGCGCCAAGACTGATATATATATATATTATATATATATATATATATATATATATATATATATATATATATATATATATATATATATATATATATATATATATATATGCGCCATACTGGCAAACGTCCAGGTATCCTTCAGGAACTTTGACAAAGATCCCTTACGAGCTTTCTATACATCCTTTGTGAGACCCGTTATTGAGTACGTTGCCCCAGCATGGAACCCTCTACCTAAAGAACCACAAAGCAAAACTAGAAAAAGTCCAAAAATATGCAAAAAGGTTTATTCCTGAGCTAAGGGGACTGAACTATGAAGACAGGAAACTATCTCACCACACAAGAGGAAAGCAGGAATAGGAGAGACATGATAACGACATACAAGATAATATGGGGGACTGACAAAGTAGATATAGAAGCAGTATTCAAACTAAGAAACAGTAGAACGAGAGGACACAATTGGAAACTGGAAACACAGATGAGTCACAGGGATGTCAGAAAGAACTTTTCAGTCTCAAAGTCGTACCTATTTACTGCTATGCGAAAAGGGGCATCAGGATGAAAGAAACTGTGTCTGTTTCAGCCTCCACCGGGGATTGAACCCGGGCTTCTTTCCCTCTCAGTGTTCTAAATAACTGGAACGGACTAGATGAGCAAGTTGTCGAAGCCGGTTCGATACACAACTTTAAATATGATCAGAAAAACGAGTAAAACGAGTCACTGCATTGAACTAATGATGGTTTACCGCATTCATTTAATGAATACAGAATACAATTATGCTAATGAAATATTTCCTGTCTAGGAGTAGGCTACTGCCAAATATATACCGCAAAGGCAATTTTAAAACGACAGGAAGTTGAAGTGGCTTTTTTTCGTTCTATGATATAGGTCTTATGTCATGTATATTGTTAAGACTGCCTAGAAACACTCATAAATTTGTTTCTGATAAGGATAAAAGATAAGTGAACTTTTCATAACCAAATTTCGCTTATTCAACAGCAGAACAGTCTCGGCCGCAGTGATAACAGCGGGAAGAGATAGAGACAAATAAGATGATTGTAACTCGTATTACAGACGTGGTTGTCTACTTGAGAAAACAAGGATTTGCCTTACGGGGTCATGGGGAGTTTCAAGGTCTCCCCCCCTCCCCCCCTCAAGTACAATTTTTTTTTTAGGGGTGGGGGAGATTATTAAAGAAGCAGTTACTTATTACTTTAAGCAGTTACTTACGAACGTGTACATCTTTTCTCACTCATTGACGGCTTTGATTACATTTATTAAACAGTTTACAAGCATGAAAACTTCCCAATCAACTGTTGTTATTGTTATAAACAGCCTCCTGGTGCTTCGGAGCTCATTAACTGTTTAATAATTGTAAATAAAGCCGCCAAAGATTGAGAAAAGATGTTCAGGTTCGTAAGTACTTGCATAACTGCTTCGTGAATCTGGCTCCTGGTCCAGTCCTTAACAACCCGGGTTCTATCAAATACAATATCTGAAACCAAGATGACTATGATTGCACAAATCTGTGCAATAATTGTATAATTGTTGACTCTTACTGTTGATATCAGCAGGACTGATACATTTTCTTCATCCTTGCGGTAAACAACATTAAACGGTAATAGAATAAACGATATGCAACATTTATACAGTTCAGTAAAATACCTGGAGCAAAGGTTGAATATTGTTTCAACTTTCTTCTTCCAGCAATCTAATAGTGAGGGCTGTCAGTGGCGATGTGTCAGAGGCTAGTCTAACGATGGAACCACCACCGTGACGGGGTGATCTATCTGGGCTCAAGACAAAGATCAAAGATCCCGACAAAGATCGGGAAGTTACTCAAAGCGCGCCCTCTACACACTGATCTGATCAATTTCAATTTGTTTCTAATTAACGCAGTCAACTCCATTATTCAAACAAAGTTGTTAATTTGCAACTCTTACACAGTGTCGTATATCTCTTTTCTCCTGGCAGTTTACCTCGTCTTTCACTACTAAACGAACAACGTAATCGGGTCCAATCTTAGGCACTGATTGTGGAGAAAGTTTGTGAGGGAAGATAAGAAAGTTGCCTTCTGTGTGGAGAAACACTGGACGGTGTTGGAGGTGTTGCAGGTGTTGGAGAACTTACCAGCGCAAGTAGTTGTGCTTTACGAAGGACTCTACACGGTCAGGTAAACAACGGGCATAGTCTAAACACTCAGCTCTTGCGAATTCTCATAGTTCTTCTTGTGTTCTGGAGCAGAGTGCTAGACAAGGCTTTCAAATTATCCATATATATATGTACAGGAAAGTTAGTCTACTGTGGGCCTGGTAGCGGGTGCTCATGTCATTCATCTTTTGAAAAACAAAAAAGATATGAAAACCATGCAAAATGAGACTAAATCTCAATTCAAACAGATTGAAATGGAAGCAACCAAGTTGGGTGGATAATGTGATATTAATACATAATGAAAGCAGCACAGAACGGAAAAGAAAATATGATGATAAACACACAGAGATCACACTAACGTGATGCACAAATGAACAAATGCATCCCGGACGCAGGTTCGAATCCTCGTCACGGCCATTGTGGATTTGTACAAAAGTCTAAATTTTAAATTATTTGGTACGTGCCATGACGTCTTATTTATGTGCTCGCAGGTAATTTTAGTCTTCGCAAGGCCTCAGGCTGAGAAGCTGTCAAGAATGACGGCTTGAATGAATACTGATCTGAGACACACACACGGAACAGAAAACGGAGATCCATTGAGTGAGAAGACCTGTCAAAATGAAGGGAGACTCAATCTTGGCAGGTGTGATGTCAATCTTGGCAGGTGTGATGTCAATCTTGGCAGGTGTGATGTCAATCTTGGCAGGTATGAGGTTCATGATGTCAATGTTGGCAGGTGTGAGGCTATGAGATCATCTGGAGTGAGGATGACAGGAGAATGCTACAAGTCTTTAACAAGCTAGAGGAAGAGGCCAATAAGTGGCTGCTTGAGTACAGCCCCACTAAGTGCAAGGTAATTAGGATTGAAACAGATGAAGGAAGACCAGAGGGTGCGCATTACAGTCTGTAACGAAGGCAGTTTATACACTTGGAAAGGGCAAAAACCCCTTGTGGTAGACAGTACACAAAGCCTATTGCCAGAAGCACATATAAACGGAATAACATTATCGGCAAATGCAAAGAACATAAGAAAAAGGTGAAATGCAAAGCAAGTGAATATAAGAACAGCCTTCAGGAACCTGGCCAAGGAATCATTCAGATAAGTATATATCACCTACGTGAGACCAGTGATAGAGTATGCATCACCAGCTTGGACCCCGCACCTAAAAAAGCATAAAAAGAGGATTTAGAAAGTTGAGAGGTTGGCCATAAGACTGATACCTGAAAAATATAGAAACACTGGGTAAGAGGAAAGGTTAAAAGAAGTAAACATTATATTGTCGTCAAACTGGGAGTCATGATCGCAACATACAAGATACATGGAGACAGAGGGGCACACAACGACAGGCTATTCAGCGTACATGAAAACCGAAATAGGACGCAATTTTAAGTTGTTTAGTTAATATGAGGCAGTGGGGCGTAAGGGGGTGCGACAGAGTGCGAGTTGAGTATCCGACAGAGTGCGTCAGAGTGCGGGTTGACTGTCCGACAGAGTGCGTCAGAGTGCGGGTTGACTGTCCGACAGAGTGCGTCAGAGTGTGGGTTGACTGTCCGACAGAGTGCGTCAGAGTGCGGGTTGAGTGTCCGACAGAGTGCGGGTTGAGTGTCCGACAGAGTGCGTCAGAGTGCGGGTTGAGTGTCCGACAGAGTGCGTCAGAGTGCGGGTTGAGTGTCCGACAGTGCGTCAGAGTGCGGGTTGAGTGTCCGACAGAGTGCGTCAGAGTACGGGTTGAGTGTCCGACAGTGCGTCAGAGTGCGGGTTGAGTGAGGGAAGGAGAAGACGGGGGGGGGGAGAGAGGCAGTGCAGGCAAACTAAACTATACTCATAATTATTCATGTAGTTATATCATAACTCAAAAAGTGTTAGGAGTCACAGCATCTGATGACGGACATATTAAAGCCGGGGCCCAGGAGCTTCAGTCCCCTGCACATATACAAACATCACACGTAATGGTCAGTGAATCATAGAGAGTGAGTGAGTGAGTGAGTGTGTGCATTCACCTAGTTGTGCTTGCGGGGGTTGAGCTCTGCTCTTTCCACCCGCCTCTCAACTGTCAATCAATCAACTGTTGCTAACTCTTCCCCCCCCCCCCCCCGCCACACACACCCAGGAAGCAGCCCGTCTAACAGCTGTCTAACTCCCAGGTACCTATTTAGTGCTAGGTAACAGGGCCATCAGGGTGAAAGAATCTGCCCATCTGTTTCCGCCGGCGGCCGGGATCGAACCCGGACCCTTTTGGGATTACCAGTCCCAAGCGCTGTCCATTCAATCCCGGCCCCCTGGCTGTCGAGAATTCGCGCTTCGTTGATGGTAGCAGCCTCGCTAACGAGACCTACAGCACCAACGCCAACCCCAACTTCGTCGTTACTCACAATTCGCCGGCCCCCCCCCCCCGGTCGGTCGAGCGGACAGCACACGGGACTTGATCCTGTGGTCCTGGGTTCGATCTCAGGCGCCGGCGAGAAACAATGGACTGAGTTTCTTTTACCCTATGCCCCTGTTACCTAGCAGTAAAATAGGTACCTGGGTGTTAGTCAGCTGTCACGGGCTGCTTCTTGGGGGTGGAGGCCTGGTCGAGGACACTAAAAAGCCCCGAAATCATCTCAAGATAGCCCCCTCCAACCACCATCACAACGCTTCAACGCTCCCTAAGTCACGCTCTTAACAAAAACCGTCGCTCTCTCTCCCCTTTGACCCGTCAAGTTCAAAGCAAACGGCCCCGCTCCCCCCTTCCAAAATAGCTGCTCGAGACTATGGGTACAGGCAAGTGGAACTATTATAAACATGTCGTCACCACCAGCCTGAAAGTGAACAATGTTCTCATCACGACCCTCGACAAGAACCAGGTCTTCCTAACAACGCTGAAAAAGAATCCCTTATCACTGGACGTTTCTGTAAATTGCCCAGTTGATTCATTATGTAATTAGACATGGGGAGGGAGGGAGAGAGACACGGAGAGGGAGGGAGAGACAGAAGGAGAGAGAGAAGCAGAGAGATCGACAGAGGGAGAGAGATATATTAAATATTCATACAATTTTAACAGCAAAACAGTGGTTTAAAACACGATAAAATCATTCATGGCATAATTTAACATCACTGCGCCAGGTGTAAATAAGTGAAGCCAATACTCAGGGCCTAGAAGGCGGTGACGTGATACAGGTCCCGGAGTGAAGTAATTGCTGGCGGTGATCAGTTCAGTAACAATGCCAAACGAATGGCGTAGTTGGCAAGGGTAACGTGCTGTGCCACAGCCACACTCCTCGCTGTGACCTCACACACCCTCTAGTGCACTCCTCCTCTTCCTTCATTGACTCACTGATCTCCTTTGAAAATCAGTTGAAACTATGAACCGCCTCCATAGAAACTGCAAATAAGCACATAAAACGCAATTTTTGCAAGCAGCCAATATACTTTTATTTTATTGAAAATTTATTGCCTCATACAGTTTTGATTTGACTTTCACGGACCCCCTCAAGCCGAGGACCTTTGACTTTCACGGACCCCCTCAAGCCGAGGACCTTTGACTTTCACGGACCCCCTCAAGCCGAGGACCTTTGACTTTCACGGACCCCCTCAAGCCGAGGACCTTTGACTTTCACGGACCCCCTCAAGCCGAGGACCTTTGACTTTCACGGACCCCCTCAAGCCGAGGACCTTTGACTTTCACGGACCCCCTCAAGCCGAGGACCTTTGACTTTCACGGACCCCCTCAAGCCGAGGACCTTTGACTTTCATGGACCCCCTCAAGCCGAGGACCTTTGACTTTCACGGACCCCAAGTTAAGAACCTCCTGCTCTAGTTTATCTGCAGTCTGTCTCAAGATTTCTTGCACTGCTCAAGGGCGGCCTGTGGGGCAAGGATTGTCTGGTGATAACTTGTTGGGTGTGGCTGTTGCTGGCAGCGGCCTGAGGCCCCACGTCACAACCTGATTGATCCCGTACTTGCTGCACTTCTCCAACTACCCTCTGAGAACATCAAATTTTGTTCCGGCAAATATGCCAAGTCAGCAAAAACTATATGTCTACTATCAAGATGAAAATCGCCAGCCACTTGGGCGACAACCTCGCCTTTTGTAGGGTTGGCGTTCGATCCCCGGTGACTTATCGCTGCTTCTGATAATTACCTTACCTTCTGGACACCAATTTCACCATATTTTACCCCATTGCCTCAGCTCATTCACAAAATCCAATTTGAGGCATCCCTGCCTACCCAAACCAAAACGGGATATTCAACTTTATTTTCCACTTCCATTTTCTTCTTCCACTGGCTAAAGGCAGAATATTAATATCTCAGAAAATCAGATTTTTTCATCTTGCCAATGAACCACAAAATCCTTTTGTGACTTCTCGCTAGCGTCTGGCTCCTCACAACCCATCCACAGGTGTGATGGCATCCTTGTTGTGATGCTGGCTGACGTCTGGAGCTCTCCAGATGAACAAGATGGCCATACCAGTCTTCAATCCATCCGAGGGCCACAATGCAGCGGCATACTTACATCTTCAACCGCAGCAGACGTTGCGTTAAGTGCTGTTCAAACGCAGTAATGTATCGCCAACCCATCTTCCTTGAAGATATCTTGGGACTATTCGTCTTGCTTCGACTTTTCAATAGTAAATCACAATAACCACGCTATGTCTCTCTCCTGCAGACAGTATAATTTATTTGTGGATCAAGTCTCACATATCTTAACGGGGCCAGCCTGGGTGTGAGGGCTGTGTGGACCTCCAGGCTACGAAGACAAGCAGCCTCATATACAACACTTCCACCAGCAAAGGTGGGCCAGTCTACAGAAGATAGAGTATAACCAGGCTGCGGGCATAGAACTCTCGAAATCATCAACAGATATTCATTGCAGCTTCACACTCCCCGTCAGTAGTGGTCATGTCGTCCCAGGTTCAGAAAGCAGCAATACTCGCTCCCACACTAACAACTCCACCAAGAGGAGTCGCGGTACTAACGTACTAACAGATCTCCTTTAAGCTCAGGTCGACGTACCATCAATTATATAACAATTTGAGAGAGTGTTCCGGAAGCCTGGCTGGGGCTGACCGAGGTCGGATGTCATCTACACTCCCAAGCGACAAATCACATTACGTTATCTAGACTTCGTTATCTAGAATCGACTTGAGAATGGTCCAGGACGGACCGAAACGTCGTCGTCCCTTCACCTTCTAGTGTGTGGTTTGCTCAACATACTTCAGCCACGTTAATGTGACTCATCGCCTGCATTACGTTATCTATCTTCTCGCTGATTGGTCGATACTTCACACTTCGATCGTCCAGAAGCTCACAACAATATCACCTGTCCCCACTGGCTTAAACCCGTCACAAGCTCGACAGTTGTAGCCATTGGGAGCCACTCCCACACCAGGTAACAGCAGGACTTGGCTAAGTTATTGATTAATCCCGTGTCTCTCGTTGTCCTCACGTTGGATGAGGACAAATTGGTTGATTACTTGGCAATATTTCTGCCTGAAGAAGACCATCATATAACGTGTAGTCTTTTCGCTATGATCGATGTCCCATGGTTTCCCCAGACAGATATTGTGTCATTCCCTCGTGATTTAGCCTTTGGTACGAGTTTTTTAAGTTATCACCTGCTCATTCCATCCCTAAACCGGTGGTTCATTCTTACACCAGATATTCTGATGTCAACACACACCGACTCATTCCCACTGAGGTTTCAAAGTTTACTTTCCTAGCGTCTAACTCATTCAGGTTATCTGCTTCGTTGTCCCCTCATTGTTCCCGGGTCCTTGACAATATAGCTCAATAATGCTGGACTTTTCGGGATTTCTCTCTGTCTGTGTCCCATTGAGGCTATGTCACCCACAACTCTCTGGTCATGAATGTATTCTCCTATGATTCATTCCTTCCTGCTGTTGTGATGGTAACAACTGCGTTGTTTCTGATGGACTCCTGTCGGGTTGTAAGGAAATTATCAGAAGAAAGCAACAAGCCAGTATAACTGATAAAACTTGGAAGGAATATGATGACATGGAGCTAGGACAGAAAGGAAGGAATGGTGCCCATCCAATTGGAAAATCGAAGATCGAACGCCGACCTGCGAGAAGAGAGAAGCTGTCGCTGTACCGACCAATCCAAGTGCAGGGATTTTATTTCACAGTGATCTTGGGTCCTCCCATTGTTATGGTGCTAGTTACTAAGCCTCGGAATCCTTCACAGTCTGTGCCTCATTGAATCTTTCCTGACCAGCAGGGCCGCTTCCCTTCCTCCTCTCATCACAACATGGTCATCGCCAAGGAATGCTTTATTTCCTATGACTCCCAACAGTTTTGTTTCTGTGATTGAAATATAAATGGGGTCTCCTTGTGTGCCAGTTCACTTTGCAATCCTATGCATGCATTTATACACATTTCCTTCTCTGCATTCTCACTTTCAAGCTCCCCTTTCCTTCTCTCACTAAGCGTGAGAACTTAAGTGAGGACGGGGGGGGGGGTGTGAACATGGCATGGGAATGGATAGGAGCCGAGAGGCGGGATGTGACGGAGAGGGAGGCGGAATGTGACGGAGGGGAAGGCGGAATGTGACGGAGGGGGAGGCGGAATGTGACGAAGGGAGAGGCGGGATGTGACGAAGGGAGAGGCGGGATGTGACGGAGGAAGGCCACCTGTGGCCACCGCCCCCCCCCCCCCCCACTGGCCACTGGCACCACTACCCCTTGAGGCGTGTGGCCCGGCCTGGCGTCGTCTCAACACCGCCACAATCATGTAATGTACGTGATGTAACTATAACTCAAGCGTGTTTAAGATGTTGACAGTCACAGTCTGTGGTTGTGTTCAACCACAGAGTGCGAGTGTAAAGCTTACAATACTAAGCCTACGCACTACAGCTTACAATCCGCCATAATAAGATCACTACAATCACCCTCTGTGGTTGTAGTGCTCCACAACTCACTACACTCTGTGACGTCTAACAGCTCACCAACCCTGGCCGTGGAGGACAGAAGAAAATATTACACACACACAAATGATATAGCTAATAAAGCCAAGACCGAACCAAAGCTACTCCACAGTCACATCAGGAGGAAAACAACAGTGAAGGAACAGGTGATAAAACTTAGAACGGGTGAGGACAGGTACATAGAGAATGACAGAGGTGTGTGAGGAACTCAACAAGAGGTTCCAGGAGGTCTACACAATAAAACGAGGAGAGGTCACTGCGCTAGGAGAGGTGGCAGTAAAGCAGGCGGCCTTGGAAGGGTTCGAAATTACTAGAGATGAGGTCAAGAGGCACCTGTTGGAGCTGGACGTGAGAAAGGCTGTTGGCCCGGACGGAATCTCACCGTGGGTATTGAAAGGGTGTGCAGAGGCGCTCTGCTTGCCACACTCCATAGTGTATAGTAGGTCACTGGAAACGGGAGACCTACCAGAAATATGGAAGACTGCTAATGTAGTCCCAATATACAAAAAGGGTGACAGACAAGAGGCACTGAACTACAGGCCAGTGTCCTTAACTTGTATACCATGCAGTGATGGAGAAGATCGTGAGAAAAAACCTTTTAACACACCTGGAGAGAAGGGACTTCGTGACAACCCATCAACATGGGTTCAGGGAGGGTAAATCTTGCCTGACTGGCTTAATTGAATTCTACGATCAGGTGACAAAGAATAAGCAAGAAAGAGAAGGATGGGCGGACTGCATTTTTTTAGATTGTCGGAAAGCCTTTGACACAGTACTCCATAAAAGGCTGATGCATAAGCTGGAGATACAGGCAGGAGTAACTGGTAGGGCGCTCCAGTAGATAAGGGAGTACCTAAGCAATAGGAAGCAGAGAGTTACAGTGAGGGGTGAGACCTCAGATTGGCGTGAAGACACCAGTGGAATCCCACAGGGCTCTGTACTCGGCCCTATCCTGTTTTTGATATACGTAAATAATCTCCCAGAGGGTATAGACTCATTTCTCTCAATGTTTGCTGACGACGCCAAAATTATGAGAAGGATTAAGACAGAGGAGGACAGCTTGAGACTTCAAGAAGACCTGGACAAGCTGCAGGAATGGTCGAACAAATGGTTGTTAGAGTATAACCCAAGCAAATGCAATGTAATGAAGATAGGTGTAGGGAGCAGGAGACCAGATACAAGGTATTATTTGGGAGATGAAATACTTCAAGAGTCTGAGAGAAAGACCTGGGTGTTGATATCACGCCAGACCTGTTCCCTGAAGCCCATATCAAGAGGATAACATCAGCGGCATATGCCAGGTTGGCTATCATAAGAACGGCCTTTAGAAACTTGTGTAAGTTTCAGAACTTTGTATACCACATATGTCAGACCAATCCTGGAGTATGCGGCTCCGGCATGGAGTCCATATCTAGTCAAGCATAAGACTAAACTGGAAAAGGTTCGAAGATTTGCCACCAGACTAGTACCCGAACTGAGGGGTATGAGCTACAAGGAGAGACTACGGGAATTAAACCTCACATCACTGGAAGACAGAAGAGTTAGGGGGGACATGATCACCACATTCAAGAAGATTCTCAGAGGAATTAGTAGGATAGATAAAGACAGGCTATTTACCACAAGGGGCACACGCATTAGGAGACAAGTGGAAACTGGGTACCCAAATGAGCCATAGACACGTTAAAAAGCATTTTTTCAGTGTCAGTAGTAGATAAATGGGATGCATTAGGAAGTGATGTGGTGGAGGCTGACTCCAAACATAGTTTCAATTGTAGGTATGATAGAGCCCAGTAGGCTCAGGAACCTGTACACCAGTTGATTGACAGTTGAGAGGCGGGACCAAAGAGCCAGAGCTCAGCCCACGCAAGCACAATTAGGTAAGTACATAAGGTAGAAACAATAATATTAATATAAATCAAGACTACCGTGGCAGTGAAGTTAACGCCTGTACTCAACACTGACTGGGGGAAAAAGTGAGAGAAAATAGTGCGGAATTTGACCACGCAGGAAGAATAATTTTAGAATAGGGGTCAAGCGGAATGTGGAGATGTGGCAGGGAGTACTGAGGAGGGACGAAGAGGATGAACAGCAACAACAGTAACAGCAGTAGCAGCAGCAGCAACAGCAGGAAACAAGGAAAAAAAGCCATGTGCAAAGTTCTCAGAGTTGTACCTCCCCTTCCACACAACCCACCATTGTTTCCCGTCACACCCCTTCCCTGTCATTGTCCATTGTGGACTGGTGGGTACGGCGACGGTCTCGCTCCTTGCAGGTCGGAGTTCGATTCCCTATGGTCCAGGTGGTTGGCCAACGTTCCTTCCCTCTGTCACCCTATCCCGGCCCTTAGTGTGTTCCTCCCGATTGCAATAATCATACTAACTTAGTTCTTTGTCATAATCATCATCTATAACCAAAATTACACCACTACTATCACCACCACTACTACCAGTGGTACCACCATTTACCACAATCACATTTGAACCAATCATAGCGCGGTACATGTATTTTGACAGTCCCTGTTCATACTCACTCACTCACACACACACACACACACACACACACACACACACACACACACACACACACACCGCTGGAGAAGAAAGGGGGGTTACGAGGAAAGCCAATTACATTAGTCAATTGATTGATGAAGATTAAGCCACCCAAGAGGTGGCACGGGCATGAATAGCCCGTAATTTCAATTGACATGTAACAAAAGTGGGACTCAGGAGCTGGAGCTTGTGCCTGCAAGCACATTAAGGAGAACACAGTCGCGCTCACCCACGCTGACGCATGTGAGTGATCTAACCAATGAGGGTGGAGAGCGACCCCCTCCCTCTCCCTCTGTCTGTCTGTCTGTCTGTCTGTCAGTCTGTGTCTGTCTGTCTGTCTGTGTCTGTCTGTCTGTGTCTGTCAGTCTGTGTCTGTCAGTCTGTGTCTGTCAGTCTGTGTCTGTCAGTCTGTGTCTGTCAGTCTGTGTCTGTCAGTCTGTGTCTGTCAGTCTGTGTCTGTCAGTCTGTGTCTGTCAGACTCACACACCTAATACGTCTCTTTTGTAATGTATTCAAGCAGTTCCGGTTCAATTGGAGACGCGATGAACCGGGCTGTAGTGGATATGTGGGCCTGCGGGCCGCGCTCCAAGCAACAGCCTGTTGGACCAAGCTCTCACAAGTCGAGCCTGGCCCCGGGCCGGACTCGGGGGCGGGGGGGGAGTAAAACAACTCCAGAAACCCTCTCCAGGCATGACAGCCCAGCAGGACATGACGCTAACAAGGGGTGTAGGGGGGGGGGGGGGGAACCACTACCTCCCAGCAGTTAAGACGAAGCAATAGCACCGTGAGAGTGACGGGCGCCCCTGCTGGCTCCAGCCACGCCCACGGCACCCGCCCATGTGGGCTGCTGGTCCTGGCCTTCATCACTGTATACTTCCACAACCAGGACACGCATACACACAACACTATACTCACAAGGAAGCATACACACAACACTATACTCACAAGGAAGCATACACACACTATACACTACTCACAAGGAAGCATGCACTACTCACAAGGAAGCATACACACAACACTATACTCACAAGGAAGCACACACACACCATACACTACTCACAAGGAAGCACATACACACCACACTACGGCGTGCCAACAGGAGACGGCTGCACCTGTACCCACCTGTTACAGCAACAAAAGGTTCTCCCTACGGTGATGCTACACGCAGGAATTGCAGTTCAGTTTGCTGTATTGACCAAAGTCCAGTACGCCACTGTTCCTAACGCAATAAACCACATTATTGTAAAACGCGATGCTCAGGATGAACAGGGGTTGGTGGAGAGGGCCGGGGGTTGGTGGAGAGGGCCGGGGGTTGGTGGAGAGGGCCGGGGGTTGGTGGAGAGGGCCGGGGGTTGGTGGAGAGGGCCGGGGGTTGGTGGAGAGGGCCGGGGGTTGGTGGAGAGGGCAGGGGGTTGGTGGAGAGGGCTGGGGGTTGGTGGAGAGGGCAGGGGGTTGGTGGAGAGGGCTGGGGGTTGGTGGAGAGGGCCGGGGGTTGGTGGAGAGGGCTGGGGGTTGGTGGAGAGGGCCGGGGGTTGGTGGAGAGGGCCGGGGGTTGGTGGAGAGGGCCGGGGGTTGGTGGAGAGGGCCGGGGGTTGGTGGAGAGGGCAGGGGGTTGGTGGAGAGGGCTGGGGGTTGGTGGAGAGGGCAGGGGGTTGGTGGAGAGGGCTGGGGGTTGGTGGAGAGGGCCGGGGGTTGGTGGAGAGGGCTGGGGGTTGGTGGAGAGGGCCGGGGGTTGGTGGAGAGGGCCGGGGGTTGGTGGAGAGGGCAGGAGGTTGGCGGAGAGGGCCGGGGGTTGGTGGAGAGGGCTGGGGGTTGGTGGAGAGGGCAGGGGGTTGGTGGAGAGGGCCGGGGGTTGGTGGAGAGGGCCGGGGGTTGGTGGAGAGGGCTGGGGGTTGGTGGAGAGGGCAGGGGGTTGGTGGAGAGGGCTGGGGGTTGGTGGAGAGGGCAGGGGGTTGGTGGAGAGGGCAGGGGGTTGGTGGAGAGGGCTGGGGGTTGGTGGAGAGGGTCGGGGGTTGGTGGAGAGGGTCGGGGGTTGGTGGAGAGGGCAGGGGGTTGGTGGAGAGGGCCGGGGGTTGGTGGAGAGGGCAGGGGGTTGGCGGAGAGGGCCGGGGGTTGGTGGAGAGGGCCGGGGGTTGGTGAAGAGGGCAGGGGGTTGGTGGAGAGGGCTGGGGGTTGGTGGAGAGGGTCGGGGGTTGGTGGAGAGGGCAGGGGGTTGGTGGAGAGGGTCGGGGGTTGGTGGAGAGGGCAGGGGGTTGGTGGAGAGGGTCGGGGGTTGGTGGAGAGGGCCGGGGGTTGGTGGAGAGGGCAGGGGGTTGGTGGAGAGGGCCGGGGGTTGGTGGAGAGGGCTGGGGGTTGGTGGAGAGGGCCGGGGGTTGGTGGAGAGGGCCGGGGGTTGGTGGAGAGGGCAGGGGGTTGGTGGAGAGGGCAGGGGGTTGGTGGAGACGGCAGGGGCAGGCCCCAGACACTGTGATAAAGCAGAGGGCAGCAAGACACTGGAGCCAGAAGCGAAGGTAGTCAGGATAACTTCAAACATAACTTGAGAGCCAAGTTATGCCAGAACTAAGAGGGCTAAGCTACGAGGATAGGCTAATGAAACTAAACCTCACAACCCTAGAGAATAGAAGGAACAGAGGATATGATCACAACATGCAAGATACTGAGGAGAATAATCAAGGCGGACAAGAGTTAGCTTCTTCAAATTGAGAGAAAGTACAAGAGGACACAAATGCAGTTGGAACCGCAAAAGAGTCGAAGAAATATAAGGAAATACTCGTACCCTGTAGGGTAGGTCAACACGTGGACCGCACTGACAGAGGTTGTGGAAGCCACCTCCAGCCACAACTTTAAGGCCAGATTCAACAAAGAATTTGCACGTCAGAACAGTTAAACTGTAGCACACGAAGTAAAACACGGCTCGTAGCCGGGGCATAAAGTGCCCCGTACCCCCTGGTTGACACTGACAGGCAAGCACTGTTAGGTAAGCACACACAAAGTGGGAACTAAGTACGCAACAAACGAGCCTCTGGCAACCTGTTCTCTTACGAAGAACGTCGCTTTTCGCTCGTTACATAAGGCCAAATAATCGTCATACTAAAAAAATGGAAGCGGCTCGCGAAAGTGACGTTATGTCCCGTTTTCTGTTTTGGGTCCTCTGGCTTAGTCAGGTTAGGAGAGGACACTTTAAATTAAGTTTTCTTGACGTTTTGAAACCTTGGGAGGACGGGCGGCACAGGGAGGTTGTCAATCATTTGTTCAGCGTCAGTAGCAAGGTGGGGGTCGAGGCCTCTACTCACAGTTGTACACAGTAACTACGATATCATCCCAAAATAGGCTCAGGAACACGCCGCAACCAATGAGCCGAAGCTCAACCCCCCGCAGGCACAAATAGGTCACCCCCCCCCCCCCACACACACACACTTACCTGGGTGGCCGGTAGGGTGATGGTGGCCCCCTCCACACACCTGACACAATGACAGGTGACACTGGTGGACAGGTCGACACAATGACAGGTGAGACTGGTGTACAGGGCGGCACTACAAGCCAGCTTCACTGCTCCCTGCACCAGCCGCCACATGTACAAGCTTCACAGGCCGCTCCACAGCTTTACACAGCTTCATGGGGCCCCACACACCGCCATGGCCACTCGTTAAGCCTTTGTCAATTATCAGTGACAAATTCCACTTTATTTGCTCAGTGTGTGTTGCGGCTGGAGTGAGTAAAGTGGAGAGTGCACGCGCGTGAGAGAGTGAGTGGGAGAGTGAGAGGCGCACTAGGGCAACGTCTGACTTGGATGAGGGTGTGAGTTGGCAGAACTGGAGTGAGAGAGAGGAGGTTACGGTCGGAGGGAGAGGAGGGAGGAGGGGGGGAGGGATGGCAGCAAGGAGGAAGGAGGGGGGGAGGGATGGCAGCAAGGAGGGAGGAGGGGGGGAGGGATGGCAGCAAGGAGGGAGGAAGGAGGGGTAGGGAGGACTGCTGCCCTCCTACCCCACCATCCCACAAGCTGCCAACAGGTGTTGCATAATATTGCAATACTACCGAACACCCCCCAACACCCCCCCCAAACACTCTCACTTCCTCCCCTCCTACCCCCCACTTTATCGTACAAGTAGGCAGGGGGGTGTGCAAAGCTAGAGCTCATCTCCCGGTAGACAGATAAGTCAGTAGCTACCGGTACCCTCAGCGGCTGCACGCCACCATGTTGTTGTTGTTGTTGTTTAAGATTCAGCTACTAGGAAATAAAAAGTTGCAAGTAGCACGGGCTATGGTGAGCCCGTAGTGGACTTACCCGGCACAGGAGCGGGGTTGTGCACGCCACCAGCTGCCATACACTGCTGTCTCTATCACACACTTATCTTGCTCTGACTCACACACGAATACATCTTATCTCAACCTCTCGTGTATGGTGTGTGTGTGTGTGTGTGTGTGTGTGTGTGTGTGTGTGTGTGTGTGTGTGTGTGTGTGTGTGTGTGTGTGTGTGTGTGTGTGTGTGTGTGTACTATTTATATTTAATATGTGTGCCTACAGAATCGAGCTATTAGCTGTTGGACCCCGCCTTTCAAGCCAATCTATTTTCCCTCTATTATATTTACTACACATATTTCTCTCTAACTAACGCACACATCCCCAGGAAGCAGCCCGAAGCAGCTGGCTAACCCCAGGTACCTATTTCCTGCTAGGTGAACAAGCGCATCAGGGCAAAATAAACTTTTGCCCCATTTCTTTCCCCCCTCCGCCGGGAATCGAACCCAGCCCATCCTCATAAACAAAGACCAAAGTCCATTCCATGCACCCGCCAAACCCCCTGTTTGTAGATGAAAAACGGTTTACACACGACTCACAACTGATGACGTCCGAACACTTCCGGAACAAGTGCTTCGCTGACGACTTTTGTTCGAACCACAACGCTGTAAATGCTTCACCCACGTATTACAAATTCAAATAATCGCCAACCTAACCTAACCAACGCCTATATATGCGTGTGCATATATAGGCGTCCATATATATTAGCATACTGTGCAGTATGCTAATATATAATAATAATATATTATTGGACTGCGACCCCAGAGCGCTATCCACTCGGTTGCGAGGACCCTGGGGAGGGGGGGGGGAGGGGGGGATAAAGGGTGCCACTCACCAAAGTGTGTCTGTGTGATAAGAACCAAGTTCCCATTAAATACACTTTGTAAAAACCGTGAATTAATTTTTATTTTATTATCAACCAGTCTTTTAGTTCAGTTCATTTACTCACTTCTAATACCCTTTTAATGCACACTTGAGAGTCTCTCTCTCTCTCGCGCGCGCGCACACACACACGCATGCAAGCAAGCGCGCACACACGCACGCATGCATGCACGCACGCACACACATTCTGAGAGGAATTGATAGGGTAGACAAAGACAGTTTAACACAAGGGGCACACGCACAAGGGGACACAGGTGGAAACTGAGTGCCCAAATGAGCCACAAACACATTAGAAAGAATTTGTTTTAGTGTCAGAGTAGTTAACAGGTGGAATGCATTAGGCAGTGATGTGGTGGAGGCTGACTCCATACACAGTTTCAAATGTAGATATGAAAAGAGCCCAGTAGGCTCAGGACCCTGTACACCACTTGACTAACAGTTCAGAGGCGGGACGAAAGAGCCGAAGCTCAACCCCCGCAAGCACAACTAGATGAGCACAACTAGGCGAATACACACACGCGCATACGCACGCACACATTTTGAAATGTGATTCGTCTGATAACGTCACGCGGGGTACGAAGGCGGACTGTACCCAACAACGGTACAAAACGCCGAGGAAGCAATACCCACAATGGGCATTAATAGAGCAAGAGGGTACAGGGTACAGGTAGCAGCTCTAGCCACAAAGCTGCCACAAATTGTATATTTTTTTGGCGTAAAACTTTGTATCAAAACAGAATGAAGCAAGCAAGCAGGTGACAGAAATAATCTCCATTCACACTGTCAAAATCAGGTATTATAGGACCCAATTAGGTCCTGAGTAATTGTAACAGAGAATCGGAAGCTGGAAAAACGGGATCCAAGAGCTAAAGCTCGACGCTGTAAGCCAGTACAAACTAGGTAAAAACACACACACAATAGACTTGAAATAAAGTAAGAGGACGGAGGAAATGTGTCAACAGCTACGCAGCATCCCTCTCTTGGTACCATGACGTCGTCTGCCCTATCTTAAGACACCCCCACCCCCCCCACACCCACATGCGGTGGGTGGGAGGATGCCCCGGCAGGCTAGCTAGCTCACCCACCCCCGCCCCACGCACACGGATGGACGGTGCCTCAGGGTGCTGGTTCAAGCAAGTTCACCCCCACACACTCCTTCAGCTAGGTGGGTGGTGGAGAGGGGTGGGAGTTCAGTGCTAGTTCCAGCAAGGCCACCCACCCCTGCTAGGTGGGTGGGGAGGTGGGCGGCGCCGCAGTGAGCTAGCACAAGCTCACTTGGCAGTCTGACCTTGTTACGCCTCCAAGGCCTGACTGTCCACGCCGCTCTGCATTCCTTATCTCACTCACTCCATCTATATTCCATTAGAGGTGAGTGGTGAAGACACGCACTATTCACGGGAGAATATTTAACATGTGTAGAGCTATAAATAATGGAAGCATTGTATAGCTGTATGTAGAGATACTGGTGAGAATCTTCTCTTGCTGTGGGGAGAGATGCACGGAGACGCAGCCGAGATGTGAGGATGATGGAGACACAGCCGAGATGTGAGGATGATGGAGACACAGCCGAGATGTGAGGATGATGGAGACACAGCCGAGATGTGAGGATGATGGAGACGCAGCCGAGATGTGAGGATGATGGAGACACAGCCGAGATGTGAGGATGATGGAGACACAGCCGAGATGTGAGGATGATGGAGACGCAGCCGAGATGTAAGGATGATGGAGACACAGCCGAGATGTGAGGATGATGGAGACACAGCCGAGATGTGAGGATGATGGAGACACAGCCGAGATGAGGATGATGGAGACACAACCGAGATGTGAGGGATATGTGAGGGCTGAAGCTGCAAGCGGCCGTGTTGCCAGTGAGGGGTGAGAGAGAGGGTGAGAGAGCGCCCAGCTGTGGCCTCCTAACACACCACTAATAACACTGTCCATATATTCTAATTCTCGGTTATGTTTATGCCTTTGTCAAGACGCTGCCACACTGACAACCAGCTGGGGGGGGGCACAGCTGGTCCATGTTGACCAGACCACACACTAGAAGGTGAAGGGACGACGACGTTTCGGTCCGTCCTGGACCATTCTCAAGTCGATTCCCTTCACTTTCTAGTGTGGGGGTTGGTCAACTTACTTTAGCCACGTTATTGTGACTCCTCGCCTGCATATGGATACCACTGGTCCATGCGTTTGATGACATGATCAGTTGATGTATCAATTTATTTCTGTGTGATTTTTGTAAATGTTACAGATTTGACTGGAGCATACCTGGAGAGGGTTTCGAGAGTTCTTCTACTCCCCGAGCCCGGCCCGAGGCCAGGTTCGACTTGTGATAACTTGGTCCACCAGGCTGTTGCTTGGAGCGGCCCGCAGGCCCACATATCCAATACAGCCCGGTTTGTCCGACACTTTTTGAAAGAACTTATCCAAGTGCTTCTTGAAGACATCCACCTTTGTTCCGGCAATGTTTCTAATGCTTGCTGGGAGGGTGTTGACCAGCTGTGGACCTCTGATGTTCAGACAGTAATCTCTGATTGTGCCTATGGCACCTCTACTTCTCACTGGTTCTATTCTGCATTTCCTTCCGTACCTTTCGCTCCAGTATGTTGTTATTCTACTGTGCAAATTTGGGACCTGGCCCTCCAGTATCTTCCATGTATATATTATTTGATACCTTTCTCGTCTCCTTTCCAGAGAGTACATTTTGAGAGCTTTGAGACGGTCTCGATAATTTAGACGTTTTATCGTTCCTATACTGGAGTGAACAGGTGTACAGTTGTAGAAAAATTATAACTAATTAGAGGTGAGACATAGAGCATAACACTAGAAGGATGAGACTCATGTAGACTAAATGTTACAGTGGTTTATGGTAATTTGTGAAGCCAATGAATAACAATGAATATAAAGTGTTCCATACACTAAACACCAGGGGTGTCAGGGGGTGCCTGGGGATGCCAGGGGTGCCAGGAGTACCAGGGGGTGCCAGGGGTGGGAAAGGGGGGGTTACTCCTGAACAGTGTTTGTTCCACATGCTCACGTTGGGTCCAGGAGGCGGGGCCCAACCCCCACCATCACGTCATGGTGACTTCCCAGGCAGGTAATGCTGTGATGGGGCAACCCACACCAACCCTTCCACCCTACCTAGAGCCCTTCCACCCTACCTAGAGCCCTTCCATCCTAGAGCCCTTCCACCCTACCTACAGCCCTTCCACCCTACCTACAGCATCAGCTGATGCCAAATCAACGTCTATGTTAGAACTAAAATAAAAAGTATATAAATCAATTAGCCTTAACAACACCTATATTTACCTCTACGAAGATATGTAGGGCAGCGTCTCGACCCCTGGGTGAATACCAGTATGTTTCACCTTTGGTTTAGAACGCTGTCCGAACATTTGGTTTGGGCGAGAGAAAAATTAAACAAATTAAAAACAACATCGTAAGGTTTAGAACCATGCTGCGTTACCCATAACAAGCAACTGGAATCCTGAACAACATGGGGTAGGTTGAGAGGACCGAGTCTTGAAGCCCTGAAGGCGAAACGAACCAGAGGACACATGATCCATACGTGTATGATACTAAGACTAATGTTAATGGGGTCTGGTTACTATAGATTACTGGATCCAGGCCAAGAACACACACACACAATCCGGAAGCAGCACAGGTGTGGCACCCAGCAGGTAGGCACGGTAGAGCCGGTGCCAGGGGGGGGGGGGGGCAGACATATAGACACCACCAGTGCCAAACCACATCCGGGTTCTTCGATTACCACCTCAGTTATGACCCAACAAGTCCCCAAAAAACCTCGGCTCGCCTCCAGAAACTCCTAAGAACAAATCAAGACACTATTCGTTTGAAATAGTCAATACAATTGTCAGCCGGGTTACAGGCCCTTCACCCTTGGGACCTGAACGGATTTTTGACGAAGTTTTTGACATAGTTCCTTCGGTGAGGTGTTCCAGGGTGCTCCGCGCTGTCTCCTGCGCATGCTGCATGTTGCCCACTCCCGGGAACACCACACCCCGGAGACCTACAGGTAACTTACCGGTAACCTCCAGCAAGCCTCCTTAAATCCACACCAAGCCCCCACACCCACACCATGCCCCCACACCCACACCATGCCCCCACACCTACACCAAGCCCCCACACCATGCCCCCACACCTACACCATGCCCCACACCTACACCATGCCCCACACCATGCCCACAAGTGTGGGGGTGGGAGCTAATCAAGGACATACCAGCTCGTAGCCTAATTAAAAATGCCTCGGCTGAGGCCATCCAGGAATAGTGTAATCCAATATGGTGCTTCTTTAACCTTCCCCTCCCCCCCCCTCCCACACACCAAAATCCTCCCTAAAACCCCTCCTCGTAACCATCATACCCCTTCCTCCCTCTCCCACCATCGCTCCCTCTCCCACCTTGACGCTCAAGGACTTTTCATAAAATAAGAAGTTGAGAACGCAGTGAAATCCGCCGAGCATCAATCATACAAGTGAATCTACAGTGCCTGTGTGTGGCGGCCCCTGGAATTCAATCTCGGCAAGTGCAAGGTAATAGAAGAGTAGGAAAGAGATCAGTTTAGGAGTGGATATAATTTCAACACTTATGCCAGAGGCACACCTGAACAGGGTGCCATCAGCAGCATATGGGACGCCGGCAAGAAGCGAGGCTGGTGCTTGGTGACAAGCAGGAGTCTCCAAGGGATCACTCCTGAGATCCACGTGACTGCAGGAAGTGCCGGACCAGCCGGGTTGTGGTGGGCCTGCGGGCCGCTCCAAGCAACAGCCTTCTAGATCAAGTTATCACAACAGACTCCAGGTATAGTCCAGTATACTTCAAGCATACCTACACTAATATGATGCTTGAGGAAGAGGGGGGGGTAGACTCGTGGGGGAATATTGTAATGAAAGGGAACTATCAGGGGAAAGCGCCAAGCCATTGCGACTATATATCACTGGGAAGAGGTCAGGATAAGGATTTGGGATGGGACGGGAAGGGGGAGGGGGGAAGGAATGGTGCCCAACCACATGGGTGGTCGGGGATTGAACGCCGACCTGCATGAAGCGAGACCGTCCAGCCCAAGTGGTTGGAGTGCCCGACAACAGTGCACCCGGAGAAGCGAAGAGGAGGAGGAGGAACTGCTGATAACTTCTGCAAGGTCAACATAAGCTGCTGACTTGTTTACTTAAATAGTTACTGGCATCTACTACTAGGGCCAGGAGCTAGGGCCAGGAGCTAGGGCCAGGAGCTAGGGCCAGGAGCTAGGGCCAGGAGCTAGGGCCAGGAGCTAGGGCCAGAAATCATTAACACCACAAGCTTGTTTACAACGAAAACAACCTTGGTTTGTTAAATTTCGAAGCTTGTAAATTGTTAAATAAAGGCTAGGCCTAACCTAACCTTCTAAACTTACCCAACACATTCTAAGTTTAACACAGCTAATATATCCATGACGTTAGGCCCAGAAAACATTTGGGTGGGTTGTGTTGGACAACTGTCTCTCGCTTTTATCGTTTCCTATAATGAGTGTATTGATATTCACCAGTGAAAATATGTACAAAAAAAATGAACACTGAAGGCTGTGTTACACACACGTGCACACACGCACGCACGCACACATTTACGCACGCACGGGGGTCTGGTAGCTGAGCAGACAGCACGCAGGACTCCTAATTCTGTGGCCCGGGTTCCATTCCGGGACCAGGCAGAAACTAATGGGCAAAGATTCTTTCACCCTGGCGCCCCAGTTACCTAGCAGTAAATAGGTACCTGGGAGTTAGACAGCTGTCACATAGCTCCTTCCTGGGTGTGAGTGTGTGGAGGGGTGGGGGGGGGGAATTGGTTAGTAGTTAGATACAGTTGATTGATTGACAGCTGAGAGGCGGGCCGAAAGAGCAGAGCTCAACCCCCCGCGAGCACAACTAGGTAAATACAACTAGATGAATGCACAACCGTCATCAGACACAAGGTCCTCCTCACTAATACTTCACTAACACTTTAACACTACATGTTTACCCACCAATATATATAAACCCAGCGCCCAGCAACCTAAGCCAGCGTGACTGTGACCGGCTTGTTGGTGACGGCTAAATATATAACCCACTAAATGAACAAATTAAAAAAAAAAATAATATTTAATGTGCAACTGACCTTAAAATTAATGTCACAATTCTTCGTGTTTTGAGAACGGTGTCACTGACCGTTTGAGTTACAGTATATGATAGTTTTAGGAAATTGTTTTGAAGTTGGGATAAAAAAATTGAGTTTGGGCGGTTAGTAATCCTTGTAAATAGGTCATGGGGCGCACACGAGGTCGTTGGATGTGATGATTAAGAATAATAGTGCAGTTTACCCACTCTTTCAGTAAACCGTTTTCTCCATTTTCTGTTAAAGACGTTGTGAGGTGGGGAGGGGGGGGGGTGACGTCATTACTTAGCTCTACGGAGGGGTCGGGGAGGGAGATACATGGGGGGGAAGTAGGAAACAATAATGGAAGGGGGGGAGGGTAGAGAGAGAAGAATAGGTAGAGAGAGAAGAATAGGTAGAGAGGAAAGAGTATACATGGTACTAGTATTCATAGTGTCAGTGGAAGATACTGGTGGACCAGGTCCCAAATTTCCACATTAGAATAACAACATACTGGAGAGAAAGATACGGATGGAAATGCAGAATAGAACCAGTGAGGAGTAGAGGTGCCATAGGCACAATCAGAGAACACTGTCTGAACATCAGAGGTCCACAGCTGGTCAACACCCTCCCAGCAAGCATTAGAAACATTGCCGGAACAAAGGTGGATATCTTCAAGAGGCATTTGGACAGGTTCTTGCAAGAAGTGCCGGACTAACCAGGCTGTAGTGGATATGTGAGGCTGTGGGCCGCTCCATGCAACAGCCTGTTGGACCAAGTTATCACTAGTTGAAGAACTCTGGAAACTCTCTCCAGATAAGATCAAGTGGGTGGTAGTGGTAGTACCAGTGGGTGGTAGTGGTAGTACCAGTGGGTGGTAGTGGTAGTACCAGTGGGTGGTAGTGGTAGTACCAGTGGGTGGCAGTGGTAGTGCCAGTGGGTGGTAGTGGTAGTACCAGTGGGTGGCAGTTGTAGTACCAGTGGGTGGTAGTGGTAGTACCAGTGGGTGGCAGTGGTAGTGCCAGTGGGTGGTAGTGGTAGTACCAGTGGGTGGCAGTGGTAGTACCAGTGGGTGGTAGTGGTAGTACCAGTGGGTGGCAGTGGTAGTGCCAGTGGGTGGTAGTGGTAGTACCAGTGGGTGGTAGTGGTAGTACCAGTGGGTGGCAGTGGTAGTACCAGTGGGTGGTAGTGGTAGTACCAGTGGGTGGCAGTGGTAGTGCCAGTGGGTGGTAGTGGTAGCACCAGTGGGTGGCAGTGGTAGTACCAGTGGGTGGTAGTGGTAGTACCAGTGGGTGGCAGTGGTAGTACCAGTGGGTGGTAGTGGTAGTACCAGTGGGTGGTAGTGGTAGTGCCAGTGGGTGGTAGTGGTAGTACCAGTGGGTGGTAGTGGTAGTACCAGTGGGTGGTAGTGGTAGTACCAGTGGGTGGCAGTGGTAGTGCCAGTGGGTGGTAGTGGTAGTACCAGTGGGTGGCAGTGGTAGTACCAGTGGGTGGCAGTGGTAGTACCAGTGGGTGGCAGTGGTAGTACCAGTGGGTGGCAGTGGTAGTGCCAGTGGGTGGCAGTGGTAGTGCCAGTGGGTGGTAGTGGTAGCACCAGTGGGTGGCAGTGGTAGTGCCAGTGGGTGGTAGTGGTAGCACCAGTGGGTGGCAGTGGTAGTGCCAGTGGGTGGTAGTGGTAGTATTAGTGGGTGGCAGTGGTAGTGCCAGTGGGTGGTAGTGGTAGCACCAGTGGGTGGCAGTGGTAGTGCCAGTGGGTGGTAGTGGTAGTATTAGTGGGTGGCAGTGGTAGTACCAGTGGGTGGTAGTGGTAGTACCAGTGGGTGGTAGTGGTAGTACCAGTGGGTGGCAGTGGTAGTACCAGTGGGTGGCAGTGGTAGTACCAGTGGGTGGTAGTGGTAGTACCAGTGGGTGGTAGTGGTAGTACCAGTGGGTGGCAGTGGTAGTGCCAGTGGGTGGTAGTGGTAGTACCAGTGGGTGGCAGTGGTAGTACCAGTGGGTGGCAGTGGTAGTACCAGTGGGTGGCAGTGGTAGTACCAGTGGGTGGTAGTGGTAGTACCAGTGGGTGGTAGTACCAGTGGGTGGCAGTGGTAGTACCAGTGGGTGGCAGTGGTAGTACCAGTGGGTGGTAGTGGTAGTACCAGTGGGTGGTAGTACCAGTGGGTGGCAGTGGTAGTACCAGTGGGTGGCAGTGGTAGTACCAGTGGGTGGCAGTGGTAGTACCAGTGGGTGGCAGTGGTAGTACCAGTGGTAGTACCAGTGGGTGGCAGTGGTAGTACCAGTGGGTGGCAGTGGTAGTGCCAGTGGGTGGTAGTGGTAGCACCAGTGGGTGGTAGTGGTAGTACCAGTGGGTGGTAGTGGTAGTGGGTGGCAACAAAAGGGACAATATAGGCGGCCATTAATACCGTGTTGAATTGAGCCACCGCCAGGGACATCAAATATTTGTTAAGGTCGGGTTACCAAGGTCCCTGAAGCACTTTGTGGAAGGGGAGGGGCGGGGGGGGGGAGAGGAGGAATAGGAAAGGTGGAAAGGGATGAGGAGGAAGAGGTGACAGCAGGACTGGAGAACCACCAGTTCTCAGCAGAACAACTGGAGAACAGACCCAAGGGGGGAGTACTCACTCCGTCAGTGAGTACGCCCCGCCTACCGCTGCCCCACACATTGTACCTGGTGGGATATCACTGAACTATTCTGATATTCGACTCCCCTTTGTGTAATCTGGCCTTAATGTTGTTCACGGAGGCGACTTCCACAACTACTACTTTCAGTGCGTTCTTGTTGACCATTTCCATACATTTCTTGGACTCCTTGGCGTATCCAGCTTCGACTTGTGTTTCCCCCCCCCCCCCTCCACGTGAGAGAGGAGAGAAGGAACAGGAAGAAGGAGGAGGAGGAGGAGGAAGGAGGAGGAGGAGGAAGGAGGAGGAGGAGCAGGAGGAGGAAGAAGGAGGAGGAAGAAGGAAGAGGAAGAAGGAGGAGGGGGAGGAAGAGGTGGGTGGTGGTTAGTCAACTTATCGTTGATTTGTGTTCTGTTTAGATTTTTTTTTTAAGATGTCAGTAAAGATGACACGAGGCGACGTAAGGGGGTTCAGATACGAGAGTTCAATCCCAACTCAATACCGTAATATTTTCCCACGATATATCTTATTTTAAATATGGTCTCTCCAAAAAATTGTATTCAAGAATGTTTTTTTTTTACAAGTTAAATAATAACTTATATCAGAAAATGTGATCTATTGTTTGTGATACACGTAAAACAGTTAATTAATTAGTAATTATTCACGAATACAGTAAAATATTATATCATAGACATGTGTACAAGTTACAAATGAACACAACGCAAATTATGACAAATATATTGTAAACGTAGTCCCATATGTTTTAATTTAAATATATAAACACAATAAATATGTAAAACAAAAATATTGAGGATATGGATTAGTTTGTCGGGAAGGGCATATATTTTTACAAGACTTAAAACGATATAACATATTCAAGACGAAGACACTTTAATAAACTACGGAAACTATGTGCAGTAAACTGGCAAGACGGACAGTTTACATTAATTAGTTAATTAGCTAATGACCTCGTTGTTGGGAATGTTTTCAAAACACCTTAAAATGCTGTCATATGGACCAGAACATTATGTATGGTCAAAAACATTTTTTTTAAAGAAATAGAAGAGAGAGAGAGAGAGAATCAGTGAGGATGTAAACATATTATACAAAATGAAATAATTACACTATACATATAATACACTCATACAACACTGTCCATACTGAAAAGTATGAGACGCCCACTCACCAGTGACCGCAGACCACAGCTACACTCACCAGTGACCGCAGACCACAGCTACACTCACCAGTGACCGCAGACCACAGCTACACTCACCTGGAAGGAGAAAAAACACCATTTAACAGACATCAAAACAATTAAGTCAGTAAAACAAAGCAAAATCGCTAACAATAGTCACAGTGAAAAGGCAGCTCATCCAGCTCGCTGTCCTGTATAGCCATATACATACAGTGTACAGTGTATACGCTCACCCGGGTATACGCACTGCCATGGGCAACACACAAGTGCACATAATACAAATAAGTGCGCATACACACACTCCATATAGCAGGCAGACTCCATACACATTTTCAAATGTAGATATAACAAGACCCCCAATAGGCTCAAGGAATCTATACACCAGTTGAGTGACAGTTGAGAGGCGAGACCCAAGAGCCAGAGCTCAACCCCCGCAAGCACAGCTAGGAGATGACTTGATCAAGGAGGCTGTTGCTAGCGGCTCCCCCCCCCCACACTGACGTCACAACCCGGCTCAAAAACAAATTCTTCGTTAGAAACTTAAGTCGTGACAGACCATTCCTCTGCCATCAGAGATGTAAGGTGTCCGCCTGCGAAACCTGTACATCTCTCTCTCTTCAAGCATGGCGCCTCACTGTGTATTTATGAAACACTTTACGAGTTCTGCAACTTGGCAACACAAGGTTGTTATTGCTGTCGACAGCCTCGTTGCTCTTACCTGTTTAATGAATACAAATTAAGCCGCCATGATTGAGGAAAGATGTACAGGTTTCGCAAGTCAAAACACACACACACACATATATATATATATATATATATATATATATATATATATATATATATATATATATATATATATATATATATATATATGACTGAAAACTAGTCCTGGGGACCATTCAGGCTTGTTTGCATGCATATATATATATATATATATATATATATATATATATATATATATATATATATATATATATACATATATATATATATATATATATATATATATATATATATATATATATATATATATATATACATATATATATATATATATATATATATATATATATATATATATATATATATATATATATATATATATACACACTCGGGAACTACTCGGGGAGTAGTTCTACTCCCGAGCCCGGCCTGAGGCCAGGTTCAACTTGTGATAACTTGGTCCAACAGGTTGTTGCTTGGAGCGGCCCGCAAGCCTACATATCCACACCAGCCCGGTTGGTCCGGCACTTGTTGCAAGAACTTGTCTAAGTGCTTCTTCAAGAAGTCTACTTTTGTTCCAGGCAATATTTCCTAGGCTGAGTCATTGGTCAACCCAGTGTTCAAAATATCTACAACACTAGTGGATACAAGTCGCGATTCTTCATGTGAATCTCCTGAGTCATACAGGTGGGTGACTGGTGGAGTGACAGTCACCTGTCGTCTGACACCTGCGACACAATGTTTGTTGTTTAAGATTCGCTACCTGGAACAAAAAGTTCTAAGCAGCACGGGCTATGGTGAGCCCGTAGTACGCGACACAAAGAGACAGGGCAGTAATAACACCAGGAGAGCCAGGGGTGCCACCACAGACAACGTCCGGCACTCCGTACTCCTTAACCTCCTCCTTCTAGACCTCTTTCTACTCTTATTCCTTGTCCTCCTTCCCTTCCTCCTTCGGTATGATGAACGTTTCAACGCGCGCACAATGTCTGCTCTCAGCACCAGTCTGTTAAGTTGTTGACACTTAGAGCGGATAACAAGTGCCCAATAGGCCTCTGAGGCGCTGATGCCTGTCCAATATTGATGAGCGCACTTGTCAGTTGATGACTCTGATGATGACGGGCAGTGATGGGGTGGTACTGGGGAGGGGGGGGGGGGTGTCGCCTAGTTACGGTTTGGGAGTTCTGATAAAGGTTATCTTGAGTTTATCTTGAGATGATTTCGGGGCTTAGTGTCCTCGCGGCCCGGTCCTCGAGCAGGCCTCCATCCCCAGGAAGCAGCCCGTAGCAGCTGTCTAACTCCCAGGTACCTATTTACTGCTAGGTAATAAGGGCATCAGGATGAAAGAAACATTTTTGCCCATATGTCTCCCCCTCCACCGGGGATTGAACCCGGAACCTCAGGACTACGAATCTGAAGCGCTGTCCACCTAGCTGTCAAACGCCACACGTCTCACAGTGTCAAGAGTTAACGATTTGTTCGGTTCTTATTTTCGCTATAGTGAATTCGAAATTCTGGAGCAAAGTGTGATAATCTCGAGCGAGTGAGAGCGAGTGAGAGCTGGAGTGCACCAGTGTGACAGGGTAAGAGAGACCCAGCCCGTGGTCGTGTGTAGGAACGGTTACCAACACAAACAGTCAACAATAACCACCACCTCTGGCATTACATTGGAGGAAGAGAAACACCGCATAACCTCACTCAGCACAACACAAAAGTGTAGGTGTAACCTGGCGTAAACACGAGGACCCGGGAGACACGGTGGGAGGAAGCTTCAACAGACAGGCCTCATCTTGAACTGATAGTCCTGAATAGCGGCTAAACTGTCTGTTGCTACGTGACTCTGACTCACTCACTGACACTGTCTGTCTCTCTCTCTCACACACTCACTCACTCACTCACTCACACACACACACACACACACACACACACACACACACACACACACACACACACACACACACAGCATTTTAAGCAAGAAAAAGAAGGATGGACAGACAGCATTTTCTTGGACTGTCAGAAAGTTTTTTTTTATATTAAATTCAATAATTCAAAAATCTTCTTTCTGGTGGGGCATCACAACATATTTTTACTACCGACCACATAGATACTTTAAGTACCTTCATTTTAAGAAGATGAGCTGCTTTAAGAGCACATAATTTGGCTAACTCATCAGTCTTAGCAGCGCACCTGAAGCCCAATATGGGAAGGAATCCATAGGATACAAATTCCGACTCGATCACCAGTTCACTATATCTGTGCCTAGCTTCAGACACAAGCGCGTCACAGGTACGCTTTGGGTGCGTATTCAAGAGTGACAAACAGTTAGTATTAAGGTGCCAACTTTCGGCGCACAGAGTCGCTCGAGTGGGAGGAGTAGAGGCCCAGGTATGGTTGTTGTTTAAAGATTCGCTACCTGGAACAAAGAGTTCTAGGTAGCACGGGCTATGGTGAGCCCCGTAGTGGCTCTCCACTCACAATAGGAACCATCTCTCGCCGTCACAGAAACTGCACTCTAGGCAGTGCCAGTGAGGGGTGGTGTAGGGAACCATTAGTGTAAACTGTGTGAGAGAGAGAGAGAGTATTTTGTGGAATATGCTGTTTTTAAGCATATTACAAACTTGTTTTTCATACAATTCCAAACAGAGCATCAGTTTGGGATTGTACCTGGATTGAGGTACAAGCCAGGTACAAGAGCAACCCAAGCCGGAGCATGGGTTGTTCTTTGATGACTTACTTGGGTGGGAGAGGTGGGAGAGTAATTTGGAAAGGGTTGATCTCCCATGGTACAGGCAAGTTATACTAGTACTGAAAACAGATATGTGGGGTCTGCGGGCCGCACAAAGAAACAGCCTGTTGGACCAAGCTCTCAAGTCAAGCCTGGCCTCGGACGGGACTTGGGGAGTAGAACAACTTCCAGAACCTTATCCAGGTAGATATAAAAAAAGGACTTGGGGTAGGGGGTGTCCGAAGGCAAGAACTGCCTTTTGTCCTTGTATTCAAGGGAAAATGAACCAATTAACTACAGACCAGTGTCATTAAGAGGTTTAAGAGATGCTGCATTTGAGGAAATGACTCATGGAACACTTACTACAAGGAAAAATGGATTTCAGTGAATATAAAATCTATAATGAGTCACTCAAGTCCCTGTATATCAGATATGTGCATCAGATCATGGGTCAGACCACCTCTGGAATATGGGAAGTCCGCATGGGATCCTCACCTCGTTAAACACCAACTCTGGAAGGAGACCAAATGTATGCCACCGGACCAGTCCCAGAGCCGAGTGGTATGAGTTACGAGGAAAGCCTTGCACACAGCCAGTAGAGTACACTCAACACACGCACGATACTGTAATTCTCGCATAACGCACCATCACGAATATACGAAATCGTCACCAAGCATTAATCCCACACGAACAATTCACCAACTATTACTCCCACACGAATTCTTTACCAATCATTAATCCTACACAAATCCTTACACCAATCATTAATCCTACACAAATCCTTCCACCAATCAATTATATGCAACCCACTAAGCCGTCAGCAAAGCTTCACCAACCTCACATCAAGGCGACAAGTTGTTGATAGAAACCAGTCAAGGACAAACTGTTATTATAAACAGTCTCTCTCACCCCACACTCTCACTCTCTCTCTCTCACACACACACACACACACACACACACACACACACACACACACACACACACACACACACACACACACACACACACACACACACACTCTCTCTCTCTCTCTCTCTCCAAATGTTATCTCTAAGTTTATCTTTCTCTAACAACTTATTAACAAATCCTTCGCCAAACTCAATACAACATTTCACCAATTACACACAACTCCTCCACCAAAATCTCTCTAAATGTACAAGTATATAAACAATGTCTTGCCGCGTGCGTCACCCTACAAGGGGAGGCTTGTGTGGTCAGGTCTGCTGGAAGTCACTTGCCGCGTGCGTCACCCTACAAGGGGAGGCTTGTGTGGTCAGGTCTGCTGGAAGTCACGCAGTCCAAGACTCTCTCTCTAGCACGACCTGGACCCGTGCTGGGAGGGAGAGGTTATCTTGAGGTGATTTCGGGGCTTTAGTATCCCCGCGGCCCGGTCCTCGACCAGGCCTCCACCCCCAGGAAGCAGCCCGTGGCAGATGATTTACTCCCAGGTACCTATTTACTGCTAGGTAACAGGGGCATCAGGGTGAAAGAAACTCTGCATATCGTTTCTCGCCGGCGCCCGGGATCGAACCCGGGACCACAGGGTTACACGTCCAGTGTTCTGTCCGCTCAGCCAACGGAGAGAAGGGGGGATGGGGGGATGGGGGGAGAGAGGGAGAGAGAGAGAGAGACAGAGACAGAGACAGAGACAGAGAGAGAGAGATAGAGAGAGATAGACAGACAGAGAGAGAGACAGAGAGAGAGACAGACAGAGAGAGAGGGAGAGACAGACAGACAGAGAGAGAGACAGAGAGAGAGACAGACAGAGAGAGAGGGAGAGAGAGAGAGAGAGAGAGAGAGAGAGAGAGAGAGAGAGACAGAGAGAGAGAGGAGGGAGGGAAGGAGGGTGACGGAGTGTGGAGAGACGAACACTATCATGCGTGAAGCACGAGGTCTCAGGACATATTCATATATTACAAACATCAAGGAAATGAAGAAGCTCCCCCCCCCCCCACACACACTACTGGTGACTAGATAAGATGACGGAGACTCCCCTAGTGTGCTCTCCTGTTGCTAGGAGAGCAGCTTTACACTCCCCTTCCCCTATTACAGTGGTGGTGCCGTATCTGGATCATGGCGGTAACCCTTTGCCCCCCTTATAGGGGCCTGACGGCTGAGTGGACAGCGCTCGGGATTCGTAGTCCTAAAGTTCCGGGTTCGATCCCTAGCGGAGGCGCAACTAAATGGGCAGAGTTTTTGTCACCCTGATACCCTTGTTCACCAAGCAGTAAATAGGTACCTGGGTGCTGGGTGCTAGACAGCTGCTGCGGGCTGCTTCCTCGGGATGTGAAACAAAAAAGGAGGCCGGGTCGAGGACCGGGCCGCGGGGACGCTAAGCCCCGAAATCATCTCAAGATAAGCCTATATGGATCATGATAGTGTCCCCCTTCAGCCTATGTGGCTCATATATGTCGTGATTTATATGATTTATGCGACATATATAATTTATATGCCCTGCGGTATATAAATCCTGTGTGTGTGTCTGTTACTTGAAATAATCAATATAAATTTTGTAAAAAAAAAAAAGATACAGAAATAGTTAATTGAAACAACTGATAGTTAACACTCTGGTAAGCCACTGGCAGCTGGAATCAACATGTGCCTTTTCATAATTTTAATTAAATATAGTTCACCCACAAGGTTGTCAGTTTAAAGATTACAGGTCAACAAATTTTTTTTCATTCATGGCAAACTAAATAATGAAGTTTGAACTAGCTAAATTTAACCAGAATTTTTTTTTTTTTAGTGGGAGAGGGGGGGGGGTACCCCACATTATATTCTGCCAATCAAATGAAATACGTAAATAACACGAATTACAAAATCAGACCAAATCCTTACCTCGGCCAACATATATTTGAAATACAGGCAATATACTGTAACTAAATTAATGTTATGGAAATTGACTGAACAATTTCTTATTCCTGGTCAATTTCAGCATGTTTAAGAGTATGTTTCAATGTGATATACTTGCTGTAACTTCATATTAGTTCTCCATAACGGAACCCATTTCCTGAACCCGTTATGTGCCTCTGAAATGTATATATGCTGGTTAGCATTGTAAATGTGGCCACGTCTGTGGTAGAAAATAATAATACAAAAAATACAAAAAAAAAATCACCGCCCACGGGATGGGTATGGGGTGCATAATGAGTGACTAAACACGTCTAAAATTGTCTTCGCATCATTGTAATATTTTGGTGTAAACTTTTTGGTGTAAACTTTTTGGTGTAAACTTTTACCACTATTTGTCGCTATGGTAAACTACTCCGTGTCGTA